>NW_022987720.1:28499977-28817477 GCF_902827165.1 Trematomus bernacchii
GACGAGCAAATCCTTGAGAAGACTTTAAATGGCATCTCACTTGTGAGCACATTTATCTCACCACACTATTAGGCAACTAGAATTAGTAAGGCATACATTATATAACATGCTGTCTGTTGACGGCAATTAGATTTGATTATTCCATCATCACATATATAAGGATTAGGGCCTGAACTTGCTTGTAGTGCTGAAATGATTAGTTGATCTCCAGGAAGTTGAAGAGTTCAAGTCATTTCTCACAATGACAAACAGCTGATATTTGCTATCAGCTGTTTCTCATTGTGAGAAATTACTTGAACTCTTCAACGAGGAATTTGTGCTAAAGATTCATTTGTTTCCGGGGCTCAAAAGAGTACTTAAAGGTAGGGTAGGTAAGAATGGAGAAACCAGCTCGAGTGCGCTAGAATTTGAAAGTACACAACCAGAAAAAATCTGCCCCTTCCTTCAGACTTCCTTACAGAGCCCCTCCTCCAACACACACGGACGCGCACATGACCTATGAGGGCACGAGATAAGTTTGTGCACAGATGGAAGGCTGACAGGCAGGTAGGCCATCCAGTTATTTTAGCCGGGCCGGCTCAGATGATTGGTCGTGCTTTTTACAGTACTACGGCTTCCACAGATGACATTTTTTAATGTATTTATTGTCAAAGCATTTAATATATTCATTGCTGTTGATGTTAAGAGCATTCCATGGAATATAACAAAAAGTGTATCTGAAGTGAATTACCTACCCCACCTTTAATAACAACAATTTAAACAAAAAAACGTTGTAATCGGTCCAAATTGTTATTTTAAACTCTCTGCTCCTAATTTAAAGATATCCCCTTGGATAACATTTTCTTCAGACTGAATGCTACACATTTGCACTCAATCAATGTAGCTTTTATAAAAGATTGCACATCTGGGTGCCCATAAAGTGCCCGTTATGGTACTTTTGTGAAAGGTGAAATCAAGCTCCAAGGCAGTGAAAGTACCTTTTGAGAGTGCAACCATACTGTGTGTAGTTGTGCGACGTAACAAAGGCAGCAGTGTTCTGGTCGGTGTTCTGGCAGGTTCTTCTCCTGTGTGCTTAAAATCACAGTTTACTGTTCGACTCAGAGCTGGTGTCTGTGGGAAAGCCTTAAATGAGCCTGAGAACACCTGGTGAACAAACACTCTGCTCTCTCAGGGACGCCAATTACTGAAATCACTGTGGAGTCCAGTCAGGGTTATTTCAATGATATGTTACTCCTCAACAACATTTCCTTAAATGATCAGTGGTTGCAGAAACGAGTGGTGCAGGAATGAGTCCTTAACCTCGAAATGAGTTAGCATTTTAGCCCTCCATTGTCTCAAAGTCAATGTCCAGTAAATACATCATCACTGCAACTCTGTATGATGTTACTGTATACTTTATTAAACTATCTTTCTTACAAATGAAATGTTAAGAGCACGTATGTCGGTGTCATTGCATTTGTTTTCTCCATCCATGACAGACGTGTTTACAGCAGGATCAGGCATAAAGGATTAGAGACACACCTGGTGCTGATGCTGGGAAGAATAACACAAAAACATCACGTTAGAGTATGGTCCTTATCCTTATTATGGGCCGTTATCTAACACATAACACAGGTGAATAACACAGCCCATAATGTTTGCCGTTCGCTCATGTACGATCTGTATCTGAACCTTTTGTATGATGTGACACTGTTTGTGTGACGACAAGCTTTCATTACTGCTTTGCAGCGTTTTCACTGGCGTCCCTTTACAATTATGCTTACACCTCAAAACATGACCTGATCATATCTGAGCCTGCTGTTGGGGCTGACTCACCTCTCTGCCGTGAAATGGCAAGCTCAGCAGTTCTGGAACAATATCAGCGAAACACAACCGTTATTATGACCGTCAAGTGATGACAGCGCTGTATAACTAACCGAACGCTGCCGTCACTGTGGAGCGTCAATATGTTTTGGTGGCTGTTCAAATGATCCATTGTTTTCCAAAACTCAAAATGTATTTTTCTTTGTGTGACACAGCCTTTGTCATCTACAACTTCCTGAGTCTGTGTTATGAGTATCTGGGAGGAGAGAGCGCCATCATGGCCGAGATCAGAGGGAAACCCATCGAGTAAGTTCTGTTTGCTTTCATTTTTACCCTTTTTCATAGATTATTTTGATTAAAACTCACTTTTTTAAGCTGCTTTTAAAGGTCACCTATTATGCAAAACCCACTTTTTCATGTCTTCTCTACATCAACACGTGTCCCCTCTTCTTCATGTCTCTTCTACATCAACATGTGTCCCCTCTTCTTCACGTCTTTTCTACATCAACATGTGTCCCCTCTGTGTAAAGAGATCCTGAAAGTTTCAGGAAAAAAGATTCTCTCTCTTTTTCTCCTGATCCATTTCTATAAAAACCTGTCTGAAAATGAGCTGATCAGATTTTGGCCACTTTGTGATGTCATAACGATGTGTTGGCTTGTGTAACCATTAGCCAATCACCAACCAAGGTAGCCCCCCCCCCCCACCTTATCACCTGAATCTCCTCCTAGAGCACCATTGAGTTCTTTTTAACCAAATCTCTCTCTCAGAGGGGTGTGGGGAGGGGCTCCTTATTTTCATCTAAAGTAACAGACAGAGAATCAGCACTTTTGAAACAGGGCTGAAACAGAGGGGATTATGGGTAATGCTGCAATGATCTGTTTGAGGTTTGGAGCCAAACACTTCAGAGACAGGTTCTGTATATATCTGAGACCTATAATATATTGATGAAAAACAGTATAATAGGGGACCTTTAAAGTATACATGACTAGTGTGTGTTTTACATTTGAAGGGTTTTTGTTCTTTGGACAATTTCAACCTGTATATTTGGTGTCTTTGAGTATTATTTTGAATATATTATAATAGTTTTGACCCGTGTGATCCTCCCTCTAGGTCCAGCTGTGTGTATGGGACCTGCTGTCTGTGGGGGAGGACGTACTCCATTGGGTTCCTCAGGTTCTGCAAACAGGTACAAACCACCACCTTGGCTTATGAAGTGTACATTGTTTAATATTGCTTATTTAAGAGTCTGTAACTAGGGCTGAACAACTAATACGGATTTGATCTTAATCGCAATATCACGTATCTAAGTCACAGGAGGTGCAATATTTTTAAGATACCATTGAGAAATGAGGGATCGTGGTGCTGCAAAGAAGTCCTAGCCTACCAATCGTATTAAACAATTAAAAAGGCGTTTGTTACAGGTGCTCCCAATAAATCCGAAAATTATTGAAATGAGAAAATTGACACAAAAATGTTAATTTCATCCAATATCCTAGATCCCATCACATTTGCAATCAGTCAAAAATAATACAAATCTTACTTTCAACCTTAGTTCTTTGTCTTACTGTTGTGCTCTTTGGATAGAGGAAGTGTCCAGTGTTCATACATGTTTTATCATTTTACTGGAAATGTTATATTCATAATTCTCCTTTCCATACTGAATGAAAATCTATTTGCAAAGAATTTGAACATGAATGTTTCCTAGCGTTGCTGCTTTTTACATATGTATTCTCTTTTTTGATTGTCATGTTACAGTAACTCCCCCCCCTCTTTCCTTCTCTCTCCCTCTCCCTCTCTCTCTCTCTCAGGCGACTCTGCAGTTCTGTGTGGTGAAACCTCTCATGGCGATGGTCACTGTCCTCCTCCAGGCCTTCGGGAAATACAAGGATGGAGACTTTAAGTATGTTTCCTCAACGACTCACACACTGCCAGTCACAGCAAGGACACCTTTCTGAGCACTGGGTTATTGTGTCACTGCACTGCAGACACTGAGCAACTTTAGCCAGAATAAGTCTTAAAAAGGCACTGAATTTATGAATCTAAAAGCAAGGTTTTAATTGATATTTAAATGTCTTAAATCAAGCTTTTAAAAGTCTTAAATGAGACATGGAAAGTAGGATTTAATGAATCTTTTTCTCTGACGTTTCATTGCAGAAAATTGGTTTAATTTCATTCGGAATGATATCAAAAAAGTCTAACTTACCTTTAGCTGATGTCTTTGAACCATAACAGATGAGCTGCATTAGTTAAATCCAATCAAATGTAAATCTGTTATTAAGTTCTTATGGTTTTAATCTAAAATCCCAAATGAGGACCTGTAAAAAGATAAAGAATAATGCTCTTTACTACAAAATCTCTATCTTTTTACGTTATTCAATCTGCAAATTCATGTTCAAATCATAATCCCTTAATAGGAATAATTGCAGCTTCTACAGTACTAAGACACTAAAGGGCTTTCTCTATTGGCCCAAATGAAACAACAGAAGCTTGTCATGTGTAGGTTTTAAGCCAGGGGTCTCAAACTCAAGGCCCGGGGGCCAAATCCGGCCCGCGACTTCATTTTATTTGGCCCCGCAAGAGCTTGCAAAGAATATAATATGTTTATTATACGGTTACATGCCACTTTACAGAAGCACGTTGCCCATAAACTACATGTCCCACAATGCATCTCGTTTTGTGACATGCGCACTGAAGAGACTTGCAATTATTTGCCGTGGACTTCTGCTTTCAGACGTAGTTAATTACTAAGTTATTATCCTATCCGATAATAATCCAATTCAGAGGCAATAATGTAATATAATACATTATTTGATACATATATTATATATTTATATAGTTACAACCGGCCCTTTGAGTGCAACCTTTATGCGAATGTGGCCCGCGATGAAATTGAGTTTGACACCCCTGTTTTAAGCTAATCGTAAATCCATTTGACCCTCTTAGATGTTTCATTTAAATGGTTCTAGTTTCTTTTCCTCACTTAGACTTTTTCCATGTGTTCTAAATCCCATCCCTTAATGTCTCTCCTCCAGCGTTGCTAGTGGCTACCTGTACGTGACCATCGTCTACAACATCTCCGTCAGCCTGTCGCTCTACGCTCTCTTCCTCTTCTACTTCGCCACTCGCGAGCTGCTCGTCCCCTACAACCCTGTGCTCAAGTTCTTCATGGTCAAATCCGTCATCTTCCTCTCCTTCTGGCAGGGTAAGAGCACCAGTTTCTGAACTTGTTAATTAGCCACCATTTTCACAATTAGTAATAGGTGACACTTTACCTCAGCCACCTCATAGTGCATGGGTCGGCAACAGGCGGCCCACGGGCCATTGGTGGCCCGCCAGCAATAATATTTGGCCTGGAAAATTATTTTGAGATTTTTATTTTTTTTACAATATCGGACCGACAGTCGCACATATAGGCTATAATGTCCGAATAGAGAATCTACCTACACCTGAATAATGCTTATGGTCCTTTATCCATGTTGAGAGTGAATGACACAAAGCACAGGCACAATCTGGCAGCGGGGTGCACTGACGCTGATAGTGGATCAATAAGTAGGTGGACAGCGCGTGGTGCTGATAGGCTAGCCAACATGCGGTGTGTGGTTTGTAAAAAATAACACCAGCTCACTAAATCATTCAAACGTAATGTTTACTTAGGATATCAAAACATTGACAACAAAATTGGAGAAGCAGCTTGATCCTGGAGGGCGATGGGTGGCGGTGCATATGCTGCCACCCCAGCTGGCAGCTTTGTTTTGAAAGAAACGTTTTGGCTCATCGGACATTTATGAGAGAAAATCCCTAATGTCCGAGTGCAAGGGAATGCAGCACAAGATGAGAGCCTTGTGACCCCTCCCCCCGGCCCTGGTGCGAGCATGGAAAAGTGATTGAAGGCGATTTCATTTGAACGGGACGGCGCAAAACGAGAAGCCATTTAAAAGATAAGTCTGTTAAAAACCAGATAATAGCCCTGGCTTTTAACATGGGACTGAAATGGGGCTAGAGAGGAGCCTCCCTTTGGGCAGGTCTAGCCAGAGGCTCTGGCCTTGGATTATGTTCTGGCCCGCCATCTAGTGGCTCAGAAGAAAATGGTCCCAAGGCCAAACTTACTTGCCTCATAGTGTCTATGCATCACATCAATGCACACAATGTACAACAATATCAGTTTTTTTTATTACTGCTGATTTTTATTCCATATTTCATTCCTTTTTATTCCATTTCTATGTTAATACTGTTATATTTTACTATATTTTACTATTATTTTTATGTATGCACCATGACATCAAGTCAAATTCCTCGTACGTATCAACCTACCTGGTAGTAAACCTGTTTCTGATTCAGGTGTGTTTTTTTTTTTATTCAGAAAGCTTTCAAAGTGTTTGAGTCTCTCCTCTATTTCCTCACTTCCTGTCTCTCTTCTACGATGCAGGGATGCTGCTTGCCATCCTGGAGAAGTGCGGAGCGATCCCTCAGATCAACTCAGCCAAGTTCTCCGTGGGCGAGGGGACGGTCGCCGCGGGTTACCAAAACTTCATCATCTGCATCGAGATGTTCTTTGCTGCCGTTGCTCTGCGCCACGCCTTCACCTACAAGGTCTACATGGACAAAAGACTGGACTCATATGGTAAGAACAAGTGGAACTAAAGCCTCACTGTGTGGACGATGAGAAAGAGAGTGTTTATTTAAAAGTGTGTATTATAATCTAATCTGAACATATTCCTGCAGTCTTACAGATCTGATCCGACCTCACTCTGTGTATCCAAAACCTTTTTACTTTGTTTCCTTTCTTTGATGCTCTATACATTTGAAATCTTTCTCTTTTTCTCTGCTTTTCCCTTAATTCTTGATTTCTCTTGTTCCTTGTCTCTCTTTGTCTCCTTTGTCTCCTCACTGCACTCAAAGGCTCATTTCCTATCTACGGACAGTACGGTAGGTCTGATGTTAGCTGTGTTTCTGTACGTTTAGACCCCCATTTCAGTTATTTTTGTTGGATTTCATTGTGTTTGATTGTGGTTAAATGTCCATTACATTATCATTTATTTTCCGTTCAGCATGATTTTAGTTTGTACTTTTAGAAGTGGGTTTATGCCAGTATTTAGTTTCCTTATGTTGGTTTTGCTGTCAGTGATTTCAAGCCAATGTTAGTCCATGTCTTTATACGCAGACTCAGGGGTTCTCACAAATTCTCTGTCCCAGGAAAATAAAAATTGCATTTGTATTTGCAACACGAGAAATGTGCTCTAGTGTATATGGTGCATACTCAATCACAATTAAAGGGACCTATTCTGCTCATTTTCAGGTTCAAATTTGTATTTTGTGTCTCTACTCTGACATGTTTCCATGCTTTAATGTTCAAAAAGGTCTTTATTTTTCTCATACTGGAGGGAACTTTGGATATTAGCCTTTGCAGACCATTTACATACATGCACAAAAACCTATATAACACACTACATGAAAGGGAGAACCCCCAAAAGCATAATAGGGCCCCTTTAACGTTGACAGCCCTCATTTTAAGCCAACATATTGAAGATGCATAATTCACTGAACAGATGGACGGAAACATAGTCTATGTATTCTTTTCACTCATCTGTCTCCTCCATATCTCCCTCCCTGTCCATACACTTCTGTGTCTCTTCATTAATGTCCCCCTCTACCCTCCTCCAGGTCGCTGCGCCCCGATGAAGAGCATCTCCAGCAGCCTGAAGGAGACCATGAACCCTGGCGACATGGTTCAGGACGCCATCCATAACTTCTCCCCGGCGTACCAGCAGTACACCCAGCAGTCCACGCTGGAGCGGAGCGGGGGGCCGCCGCTGTCCCGCAGCCACAGCAACCTCAGCACCCGCGGGGACAACGAGAAGACGCTCCTGCTCAGCTCCGACGACGAGTTCTGAGACTGAAACACTTTGTCCTGTAGCCCAAATCCAATTTCTATCAACTAGAGCAGTGGTTCCCAACCAGGGATACGGGGACCCCTAGGGGTTCTTGAGGGGGTACGTAGAAATATTAGGGATTGCAATATATTTCCACAAAAAACATTTTATTAAATCAATTTTCATAAGCCTGGTGTCCTGCCCCCAGAGTGTGTCATTACAAGCCCTAGTCCTAGAAAGATGTGGAAACTGCTAGAAGTGAGTCTTAATACTATTATTTTCACTGACAGTAAGTATCAATGTCAAGTTTAAATGCATTTGTATTAAGGGTGAGTTATGCAAGTGATTTTCATCTGAGGAGCAGTTGGGTTGGACATCATTACAAAGGGTTTAATACAGGAAGAAATGTTGGCAAATCATCACAGATGAGTGAGGGGGTACTTATAGCATGGCGACCAGCTCAAGGGGGACACGAGACCAAAAAGGTTGGGAACCGCTGAACTAGAGAGACAAATCAGATCTTGTCCTTAACAGGGAAGGTCAGATTCACTTTTTAAGACAACACTACAAAGATCAGATTCACTTTTTAAGACAACACTACAAAGATCAGATTCACGGCAGGCTATCGTTAACAGACTGTGGGAAGTATTTTTACAAGAGCAGTAGGTAAAGAGGATGGAGACGTTGTTATGAATAGAGGGGTCCAGATGTTTAGACATTAGGTTCATTACAGATGCTGTCATAGAGGCCATCCCTGACAGAACTATATCACAAGGTTCAAGGCTTTTGTTGTCATATGCACATAGCTACAGTGTAGTTATGACAATGAAATTGTCACCTCTAAATTCTTAGGTCACAGGCTCCTCCAACACCTAAGAATGTAATTCCCCACATGGGTTCAAATAACCGTGCCTGCATTAAGCTCCCTAATGCTGCACTTTAAATAAATATATAAGAGGTGTATAACAGAGAGAAAAGTGCCATCTTCATCTTAAAACAAACGGCCTCTTTCATCTTTCTAGTTTGTCTCCCTTATTCCTCACTTCTCTGCCAACTCTTACCGAAACATTGCCAAATAGAAGGAGTACCCTGCGGGACACACTGTCTTAAGATTTAGAGTTTATAGTCAAGCAAAACTAAAGAGCCTTCGAATTCCCAGGCTTCTTTTAATATATACATATTAAATAACACTTTTTTTTTTATTTAAATGTTGTATGACCTTGAAGGTATCGCTCGTTTGTTGGAAAATTGTCATTCCAGAGATGTGTTTAAATATGCCGTGTTTGTTTTCACTCTGTCGTGGGTTCGTGTGAGGCGACTCGGAAGTATAACTGTGTGACTCGGCAGCTGTTGGCCTGATTTGTGTCGAGGGAACAGCTGTAGGAGAGATTTTTTTTCGCGTGGGCCGGGAGACGGAAGTACGACGCCCACGCAGATTACGGAGCAACACAGCTGTGATGTGCTGAGGATTGTAATCCCATAATTAGGGGCATTACGCACAGATCAGACCTGCCTCTGCTGGTATTGTTTATAACAGCATTACTGCTATAGTGAGCTAGATTGGATTTACATCCGGTAGATGAATATAGTGGCATTTGTGTTCAGGGACACTATAGCAGTGATGCATGGTCGAAGAAATCCTCAAGTGAGTCAGATTATTCTGCTTTTATCCTCTGTTTCCTGTTTTAGAGTGAATTGTTTAATATGAGTTTTAGCAGGGGCCTGTATAGAAGCTGCTTGTGGTCGTAATCGTAAATGTTTGATGGCAGAGCACAGCTAAGTAAAAACCTCTCGACAGGTGACGTTAGGCCTCTCAATGTGCGATCATCGTTTTCCTCTTGATATGTCGAGTGCAGAGTCCAGACTAGTGTCTATTGACTGCAGGTAAACAAACCGTGAAGTCCTTGTGAGTAATGAATGTAGTCCGGGTTAAACATGAACAGCCAAATAGATGTGAATATTTACTTCCTAAAGATAAAATGACACTAATTAAGCAGGAGAAGAAGGTGTTGGATTCCTGCTGTGACTGATGATCCATATACCTTCTTTCAATTATACACTCACTTTTTTATCCGACTTTCAAATCAAACAGCTTCAGTTGAAGGCAAGGTGGAGGTAATTTGTTTTTTGAATGAACCACTAACTTAGTAGTATTGAAAGAAAAGTGACATTCACTGCCTTTTACTCTGCCCCAAGTTAACAGCATATCAAACTTTATTCAAAACACTATCAAATGATACTTTTGATACTACGTGATTTAAAAGCTGGATGTTTAATCACAACGCTAAATATATTAAAGCAGGATATATTATACCAGAAAGGAAGGATTGTTGTAAATAGGTAGACTAAGCACTGCGAAACGTTCATGATTATGGGTGTAATGGCATTGCTTGGTGTAGTGCTTTAGTTAGATATTTTAATTTTCATATATTCTCCTGTTTTATTTCTGTTGTACCCTTTTTTTAATATGTATATTGGTGATATGATCTCTTGTTTTGATGCTTAAATGGTTTCTGTTGGTGTTGAAAATAAAGTAAAATCATAATTGTGTCTCGGTTTTTGTTACAATGTGTTGTATTTTGTGACATACTACAATGATTCTCCTTTTATGAAATAAAAACAAAAAAAAGCAGAGAACTGCGCTGAGAACTGCGCACAAGCCGAGCTCATAAGCCGAGGCCCCCTGCGCGAGGCCCCCTGCGCAATGTGACGCCCCATGCAGCCTGCATGATCGGCCTGTAGGGAGGGTCAGTGTATGTTTTGGTCATTGGATTTTCTTTTCACAAATGGATATTCAAAAACAAAAAACTACTGGATATTTGATTTTCGTTTTCAAATTGAAAAACCAAAATTGAAATACAAGGCGTTTTTCTTTATCATGGTCAAAAAGGGATTTACTAAACTTAAAAAACGGGATGATTTTCATTTTCTACTTCTCAAAACAAAAAATAAAATCACTAGAAAACAGAAACAAAAAAACTACCGTTTTTTCATATTCTGCTACCGGAAGTTACCTTACAAAATAAGAGCGCAGACGAAACTCACGGAAGTGATTTCAAAACAAAAGCACTCGTAGGCTATGCTAAAATCACACTTTGAATCACTACAGTATCCTGTTGAAGGAACTGTGATTATTATAAACAAGGGGAATTTAGCGATCACAATGAAAACGGCCAAGACACACTTTGAGCCCAGAAAATGAATGTTATTAAGGGCTGTAAATATAATAGGCCTATTTCTAAAATGGACAACATTGTTAGGAGATTTCAACTATACAGCGCTTCTGCACTGCGGTCAACTCAGCCGTCTGGGTGACCTGGGGCCTCATTTATAACGCCTTGCGTAGGATTGACGTAGGAAGGTTGCTTACGTAGTACAAAGCACAAAAATAGGTACATACATTTTCCGCCATTTTCCGATTCACAAAACATTGCGTACCGGCGAGGGAAGTGCGTACGGCACTCCCTACGCCTGTTTCCCTTTATAAATCACAATCGACTCGTAACGCCCATATTTGCCTATACATAGTCAAAGAAACGCCCATTCATTCATTCATTTTGACTGACTGCATGAAGAAGATCGCAGGAAATGACGATAGAACAGCTAAAAAAGACATCTCACACCGTGTCAGATTTAGGTTATTGTGGGGAGGTCGAGATAAATCATATTGTTTGGTGGATGCAGTTTGAACCAGAGTAGCAGCATGGAGGTCGGATCGTCACCAAAATAAATAAATAAGTGGTCCGAAAAAAGTTAATGACAAAAAATATACACATAACATTCCTCAGGCAGTGTGTTTGTCCCGGGGACAGGAGACACCCCCTTGATGAGAAACTGTAAGAAATGATCGGGGAATCCCTCCGGAGTGGAGTCATGACGACTGGATCTGTTTGTGTTCCAGCTGTCGATCAGCAACTATATATCCATAATCCACCAGTTAAAGGAAATAGAACTAATGTGTTGTGTTATATTAGCTGTACAATTGACCACATATGGTGTTCTTAGTTTCCATACCTCCTGTGTTTTACGAGCGACTTATCAAGTCTTGGCAAACGGCATAAAACACGATTAAACGTGATAGTATATAAAACCATGCTCGTATCTACAACCTATAGAAACGCAAAACGGCGTCAGTTTAGACGTAATTCTGTCCTCCTGCTTACCGCATCATTTATGAGAAAACATTTCATAACATTAACACAACATATTCGAGGTGGTTTTAAATAGCATATCCGTATTTATTTATTTCTCCAAGTTATGTTTTTGTGTGCACTGAGGAGTCTCAAACAGGCGTTTGTTTAATCATTTAAAGATTGGCTTTAATCAATGTTTGAAAATGAATTCTTCATATTTGATAAATGAGAGGTAACATTTTATTTATGGTATTATTTCCACATATTTCTCTCCATTCTTCCTTCTGCCAACGGTGTCGCAGTTTCTCGTCTCTCCCGTGTGTGTGCTTAGTGCGTACGCATGGGTTAGAGTTTGCGTGGAGGACAGCACATTTTCCCGTCAAGTTAGTATTTTATAAATCGCAAACATTGCGTAGAAACTGGCGTACGCCATTTTTTGAGCGTATATCCCTTTATAAATGAGGCCCCAGATGTCCCGCTTTGTGCGGTATTGCACAGCATTTTCACGACTTTTGGTGCGTCCCGCAAATTGAGACGATGTCCCGCATATTTCATGATTGGCTAAAACGCTTTTCTAAAATCTGATTTATGACATGAATCAGATGCGGAGAAAGGTTCTCAGATTATGTTCTCAGCAGGGGACTTTGACAGAGGATTTCTCAAAAAGTAAAGAGTAAAATTACTTCAATGTATTGTTAGTAGTAGGCTAACTAATACAAAGTCAAACCGTATCAATTTCATTAAGAACTAATGGTAAAATTGTCTTTTTATCACTCATCAAAAATAGCAGATAAACATGCATTATGTAGGCTACTATGGAGGGGACTCTGACAGAGGATTACTCACGAAGTACACAGTAAAAGTACTTCATTTCATTTCTGGTAGCAGTCAAACTAGTACCGAGTCCAACAGTGTCAGTTTTATTAAGAACTTGTGGTAAAAAACTCTAGAGTATGTTTGTGCCACAAGTGGTAACATACCCCACTTGTGGCTTTCTGGCACCATGGTCACCTCAGCCGTCTCTCGAGTTTGTTTTTTCAAATCAGCTGCTCTTCATTTTTTTCCCTGCTATATTCAATGAGTGATACAAATATTTGTGTCCACAAGTTCTTAATAAAACTGACACTGTTGGACTCGGTACTAATTTGACTGCTACTGTTACACCACTCAGACCGCAAGGGTATTATAGGTGTAGAAAACGTTCATTTATTAACTTCCACAAGGCACATGTGCAAGATGTCAGCATCTCAAACAATCTCAAAGCACAACACACAGACACACTTCTTCTGTTCATCTCCAGCATAAAACAATGATGAACCATCAGGTGATCTGCCCCCTTGTGGTATAAACATGCATGTGCAGGTAGACAACCTCAACCTTATGGGTGCTACACTACCAGAAATGAAATGAAGTACTTTTACTGTGTACTTTGTGAGTAATTCTCTGTCAGAGTCCCCTCCATAGTAGCCTACATAATGCATGTTTTTCTGCTATCTTTGATGAATGATAAAAATACAATTTTACCATTAGTTTGTTGTGGCGGTCCAGCATAACACAACAGGAAAGAATGAAACAGAGAGGAATCAATAAAACACAAACACAGACATAGCTGATCAGTATTTATTATTTAGTTGTTGCAACAAACAAACAAACAATAATGGGGAGTACATCACCTGCTGCCACAGCAGCCAATCGCGGAAATGCCCCCCACAGTAGCAACAATCATACAGCATATATAGCCACTGCAATGAACACACACATATTTTCCCTAAGCATGTTTAACGCACACACATTTGACCATGCAGCCTATCACACAAATGTCACATGTTTTTCTCTCTGAAAGCTATACTTGTATATGTTTAAACGTCATCGTCTCATGACATCTTTAGGAGTAGTTAACAAACAAAAAGGTGAACTGTTTTTTATAACCTAAGGCCTTCTCTGAACTTCCTCTAACCTCGGTGTCAGCTCACTTAAAATGAATACATCTATTGATAATTCAGAATGACCATTGTCTCTCTAACTGTGTGTGACCCAACTCAGTAACACACATCATATGGAATACCATGTGATCTTTAATGAATATCAGAAATACGCTGTATTAAACATTCTGCTATAACACTGAATGAAATTGATACTGTTTGACTTTATATTAGTTAGCCTATACTAACAATACATTGAAGTAATTTTACTGTGTACTTTTTGAGAAATCCTCTGTCAAAGTCCCCTGCTGAGAACAAAATCAAGCCACTTCTGCTAAGTTTGATGAGGGAATTATTTTTTGTTGCCATTAGTTCTTCGTTAGATTGATCCTGTTGGTCTCAGTACCACAGAAACTACTACCCCCACAAGTAGCTATATGAAGTACTTACTGAATGCATGTTTTTCTTTTAATAAGCGTTAAAAAACATTTCTTCCTGAGACTGATATTGCTGGACAGAGGATGGTAGACATGATATCAGCAATACTTCCAGTCAGTACTCCGGCAGCAGCATTTTTACACCTTGGAACTTCTTTAGAGACTGGCCTGGATAGCTGGTCCCAAATATCCTTCAGCAAAGTAACACACTCTGTCACTCTGGTTGCCCTCTTATAATGCTGCTGTCTTTTAATATATAACTATTTCTCAGCCGCTAATTCGTTCCTCGCAGATTCTTCAGTCTCATCAGCCTCATCCTTCCATCAGTCCCAGTCAACGCCTCCAGCACACTTCCAGTGTCTGACTCCATATGATATTGTCCTGATGCTGTAAGGGTGATGCCCCATGATCACAAAATGGACCCCTCTAGAGTCTGAGTGCCAAGGACCTCAATTTATGTCTGTCATTGATGTTACATCACCCATTATAACAATTTGCTTTCCTTTTTTCTCTTCTCTTAACTGAATAGTCCTGTCTTTAAGTATAATACAATGTAAAGTCCTTTTCCTGCACCATTTTAAGGCTTCAAAAACAGCCATTTTTACTGTATGAGTTTGGAGAATGACACAATCAATGGCCCAGAATTGTACTTTATAAACTATGAATCTTGTGGTGCTTGAAAAAATACACACTGGCTAAGCCGGCCAGGATATATGCCTTTTTTGGAGCCCTTTTTTGCAATATTTATTAAAATGTCACTAGTTATTTAAACAAACCCCTATCTGAGGATAATACAAGCAACCATAAAACGCCCTTTATCTGAGCCATTGAAGCCCATGAAGAATGTATCCTTCCACAAATCTTTTCATCTACTGTATTAATAAAGCTGCCACGTGTTTTCAAATTCAAGTTAAGGCACTATCTGTGCAGAACATTACAAATATTCTTAATTTGCAGTATTTTATTTTAAAAGTGTTCAGAAAGACTGCATCAAATATGCTATATCTATATATCTAGAAGTTTCACTACTAGCCTAGTGAGTCCAACAGGATCGATCTCACGAAGAACTAATGGCAGAAAAAATTATAACAAACTCGAGAGACGGCTGAGCTGAGCGCAGTGCAGAATCGCTGTATAGTTTAAATCTCCTAACAATGTTGTCCATTTTAGACATAGGCCTATTATATTTACAGCCCTTAATAACATTCATTTTCTGGGCTCAATATGTGTCTTGGCTGTTTTCGTTGTGAAAACAAATGGACCGTAGATACACGGATTGACCGTCCTCATCTGCGCTCTTATTTTGAAAGACAACTTCCTGTAGCAGAATATGAAAAAAACTGTTCTGTTTTCTAGTGATTTTATTTTTTGTTTTGAGAAGTAGAAAATGAAAATCATCCCGTGTTTTAAGTTTAGTAAATCCCCTGTTGACCATGATAAAGAAAAACGCCTTGTATTTCAATTTTGGTTGAAAATCCAATGACCAAAACATACACTGACCAGGTCGGGACGGCCCTGGGCATTTGTAAAACTTGTTTAGTTTGTTTGTGGAGTTATGGCAGGAACTTAGCAAGGAGTGTCACATGGCTGACCTGTGTCCTAATGCAGCGCTCCTGCCAACATGCTGTAAAAGATACACACCCATTTAAATATAAGCTCAAATGAAAGGATTCAAGCATTTAGAGATCTGTTGAGCAGCAGAGATTCAAGAGGACGAAGTGTTAAGAGCATTATGGACTTTTCAACAACAGTGATCTTGGCAGGGCTGATCGTAGCTCTGTTGTGGCTGTTTAGTGTCAAAAACAGCAGAAAGTATCGTCTGCCTCCAGGACCCTATGCGCTTCCTCTAGTAGGAAACCTGCCACAGCTTGACAAAAATGCACCTTTTAAAAGCTTTCTCAAGGTAAGACAAAATGTAATAGGACAAGAATAATGAGAGACGACGTCTCTGCATAACCTCAGTCAAACAGATTTGTTTGATCACAAGGAAACATTTGCACTAAAAAAGCAATAGTTCATTTGCAGCTTTTAATTGCCCTAATGTGTTTTTCTAGTTCAGTGAAACCTACGGTCCTGTGATAACAGTGTACCTGGGCTGGCAGCGGGCGGTTGTTCTGGTAGGATACGATGCAGTGAAAGAGGCTCTGGTGGACCATGCAGATGACTTCACTGGCAGAGGTCCACTGCCGTTTCTGATGAAAGTGACCAATGGCTACGGTAACAAAAGCACTTCAAATAATTTAAGGGACAAGTGATTTCCTAATGGTTTTATGTCTGCATGTCTCTGTATTTACATGTACCTATAATACCTCAGATCGTCACAAAACAACCATTTCCTTTTGTCAGGTTTGGCGATCAGTAACGGGGAACGCTGGCGCCAACTTCGACGTTTCACACTGACAACCTTAAGAGACTTTGGGATGGGACGCAAAGGCATGGAACAGTGGATCCAAGAAGAGAGCCAACATTTGAGGGATCGCGTAAAAACGTTCAAAGGTGTGTTTTCAGCTGTTGTGGGAGACTGTGGAAGCATTGTTCAGTTTTTCGGATATATGCATCCCTCTTGCTTGAGCTGCACTCTTTAAGCATTATCTCTTGTTGATGGCAGTTGGTTCAAAGTAAACACAGACTGTTACACAATCGGCTAAAACATTGAACCTTCATTTAAAGCCTTGATTTACTAAGAAAGCAAATGAAGCATTTTAAGCTTTATTTAAAGGTGGGGTAGGTAATTTTGGAGAAACCAGCTCGAGGTTGCGGTCGAATAGTCCAAAAATCAGCTCCTAAATTCTAACCCTATCGTCTATTCCTTAACCTCTGAGTGAAACGTCACGGGGTTAAGGGATAGTGGATAGGAGAATTCAAAAGGATTTAGGAGGAGACTGCACTTTCACTATCCGACGTGTGGACTACAACATGGATGTTTAATAAGAACGAGGGACTACTGTAAACTCATATAGAGACTCTGCACCGTGCTCTGATGCTGTTGTTTTATGCTTTATGAACGGGGACAACAGAGAAACATATTCTTCATGACCAAAGTTGGAATTGAAATAAAAAAGGAAAGTGAAACTTATGCTCGTCACCCTCTCCCTCCGGTCCACATTAATACAAATGATCCCAATACGTATGATTGTATGAAAAGATCTTAAAATCAATACAAATGTATTTATTATAAACGTTAGTCCTTAACATCTATCACTGTGTATATCACCATTCAAACATATTTTAAAAGTTGAACAAACCCCACACAGCTCAGTAAAGACTGTGAAATGTTGACTTTATTTGATCATTTCAGTAAAAACTAACGTTCATATTTCTCTTTTTGATTATAATACTGATGAACGTTCAAAACAAAGCACTTTGGCAACTTACCACATACGTTTTAAAATGCTTAATAAGCACCGTAACTTTCATGATATCATTTCTCGTTCATAATCGGTTGTTTCCGTGAACGGCCGACTGTTGTGTGACGGCAAATGCCGCGGGCGCGGCCGCAAGGCATTGTGGGGCAGCATTTTCTCCTCTCCTTTAGGTTAGGGGGTTCCTAAGCTAAAGGAGGTTATAAAGGAAGTTTGAAACCTCCTTTCCTTTCATTTAGAGAATTCGAACGGCACTTATCATGGCTGCCACTGAGGGACTTCCGGGTCATTTCACTCCGTTAGGAAGGTTCCTAAGCTAAATGGACTACTCGACCGCAACCCGAGTGTGCTAGAATTTGAAAATACACAGCCTGAAAAAATCTGCCACTTCCTTACAGAGCCCCTCCTCCAACACACACGAACGCGCACATGACCAATGAGGGCACGAGATAAGTTTGTGCACAGATGGAAGGCTGACAGGCAGGTAGGCCATCCAGTTATTTTAGCCGGCCCGGCTAAAATGATTGGTCGTGCTTTTTACAGTACTACGGCTTCCACAGATGACATTTTTTAATGGATTTTTTGTCAAAGCACTTAAGATATTCATTGCTATCGGGATGTTAAGAGCATTCCATGGAATATAACAAAAAGTGTATCTCAAGCCGGTTTCTCAAACTTACCTACCCCACCTTTAAATCTGAACAATTGGCAAGCAACAAACTGTGAATATCTTCAAATGATATGTTGATCATTAACAGGTAATGAGTCAATTAAGCTAGCAAGAGTTTGGTGGATATTGATATCCTCAACTAAAAACCACGCAAGGTTGAATGGCAGTTGGACTTCTTACAGTGATGTGACATTAACAGATAGCACCTTTTTTATTTAGTATTTCAATTAAACAAAAACGCTGGTTCTAACACATCCAAAGTGAGCTTAAACATGTTCAAACCCCAGCAAAGTTGGCGTTTTTAGCATTTGAAAAACAGTTGTATGGCAGGTAAGATTAATTCTCAATGGATGTTGTGACCCGCCAACACCACCTTTTTTCTTCTGATCAGAACGTTTGTAAGATGAGTCCAACTGTGTTTCCCTCTTCCCTTCCAGCCAAGCCATTTGACCCCTCATTCTTGTTGAGTCTCAGCGTGTCCAACGTGATCTGCTGCCTGGTGTTTGGCCAACGCTTCAAATATGAAGATGAGAAGTTCCTGTCTCTTCTGCAGATAACAACAAAAACCTTGAAATTTGCTAGTAGTCCCTGGGGTCAGGTATGAAGGGGAGGCCCGAATCCTACTTAATATCATGTCTATGATTTGTTAAGTTAAATAGAAGTTGGGACAGGTAATGGTGGAAATATTCAGAGAGAATATTGTAAAGATGCATTCACATTATACTGTATGTGCCTCTGCTGACGCTTTAGCGCAATCGCTCGAAATTGTCTCCAAGCGCTGCGCTCAAAGTTGAAATTATTTACGAAATTCACATTGCGTTTCATGTGAATGCAGCTTAACAATAATATACAGCATTTTGCAATGATAGCCGCAACACACTGAATACATTATGAACCCCTGTGAAACAAAGCTTGAGTGTACTGTCTGCCTCCCTGATACAGATGTACAACGTCTTTCCCCGCATCGTGGAGCATCTTCCCGGCAGCCATAACACTGTTTTTGCCCAGATTGAGGAGATAAAAGGGTTTGTGTCCATGCAGATCCAAGAGCACAAAGAGACAATGGACCCAAGCTCACCGAGGGACTTTATTGACAGCTTTCTCATCCGAAGCAATCAGGTAGGACTGGACAATTTGCTTTGTTTAAAGGTCCCATGTCATGCTTTTCCGGTTATTACCCGTCCCCTTGTGTGTTATGAAGGTTTGTATGCCTATAAGCGGTCTGCAAAGTCACAAACCCTCAAAGTACACCCTGTAGCGAGTAAAACTCTAACACAGAAAAGACCTGTCTATGCTGCCCCAGAACGCCTCGTTGGAGATTTCTCTTTTTCCATTTTTTCTTCCTGAGTATAGTGACGTAGGCAAGGCAAGGTAAGTTTATTTATATAGCACCTTTCAACACAAGGCAATTCAAAGTGCTTTACAAAAATGAAAGACATTAAGAAAAAACGTAACGATACCCAGGTCCAAATGGACCAATCTGCGGAGCTCCTCACACACACACACACACACACACACACACACACACACACACACACACACACACACACACACACACACACACACACACACACACACACACACACACACACAAACACACACACACACTCACTCAGCCTTATCTTTTCTCAGCCGCGGCTCCGCGGATCTCCGCACACAGCCAGGCTGTGAGTGTGTGTGTGTGCTCAGGCTGAGTTCCGCGGTGTCTCGCTGTCTCGCAGACCCCACGCAGCAACCAGGAAACGACACCAGTAATACAGCTCACACTGTGCCCTCCTCGAGCCTCAAGGGGCGGAGCAGCGAGCCCCGCAACGTCCCGCCAACACGGCACCCAGACCGGTTGACTAATCAGAACAGAGTGGAATCATAGGGAGGGGGGGGCAGGAGCTCCAACAAGGCGTGTAGGACAGAGAGTGAATACACATACTATACAGAGATGCTGTATGAGAAACCAATGTGATTTTGGAACATTGAACAATGTAAATCCATTCTAGTAGACCTCAACAATGGAATTATGATCAGTAGAAATGGCCATGACATGGGACCTTTAAGAAACCCGAGACCACACTGCGCAATAACTTTGATCCTGGAATTTCTTAAAATTAAACATCCCTTCACATTAATTTGGATGCTGAGAAAGGTTTTCCTGATGTACTATGGCAGATGTCATCAGAAAAGAATATATGTGCTGTTTGCTGTGCATTTTGTAGCATTTATACCAATATAACATCTCAGGAAAAGGACATTCCTTCAACGGAGTTCCACCATGATAACTTGGTCTCGACTGTGCTGAATCTCTTCCTGGCAGGAACGGAAACAACCAGCTCAACCATTAGATATGCCCTCAGTTTGTTCATAAAATACCCAGACATACAGGGTAAGTCCCCCAACAGGAAACACAGCCCTTTTTTACCACAAACATCTATAATCCTGTATTTACCTTTAATGTTTTGCTTGCTCCCGTACAGAGAAAATGCAGCATGAGATTGACACTGTGATTGGACAAAGTTGTCCTAGCATGGAGAACAGGAAGTCCCTCCCCTTTACTGATGCAGTCATCCATGAGGTGCAGCGCTTTCTGGACATTGTCCCATTCAGCATTCCTCACTACGCACTCCATGACATCTCTTTCAGGGGTTACACAATCCCCAAGGTATTGTCCATCCCAAGATATCATATCCAATGACAGAGACAGATCCTTATGACACTAACATATCTCTCACATGTCTTAATAGGACACTGTGATTATTCCTTTGCTTCACTCTGTGCTGAAAGACGAAAAGCATTGGGAGACTCCCTGGACCTTCAACCCTAAGCACTTCCTGGACCAGAATGACAACTTTAAGAAAAATCCTTCTTTCATGCCTTTTTCTGCAGGTAAAATGCGGCATTCCGCCAGTTGATACATCAACCCTTAGCATGCTGAGGAATATGAATAATAGTAGTTTTCTGTGTGAGTGTGTTGTGTCCACAATGAGTCATTTTTTTGCTAAAACCTGACTCATTGCCCGGTAACAATCGTAAACGCAATTGTATTTTTATTTTGAAGTTTGTGGTTTTATCTCTTCACAGGGAAGAGAGGCTGTGTTGGCGAGTCTCTGGCTCGTATGGAGCTTTTTATCTTCATAGTGTCACTGCTGCAGAATTTCACTTTTTCCTGCACTGGAGGCCCCGACACTATCAACCTCAATCCAGAGTTCAGCAGCTTCGCCAATCTGCCTCGCTCCTCCGAGATCATCGCCACGCCGCGTTGAGAACAGGAAGTCCATTTAGACCAGGGGTGTCAAACTCAATTTCATCTCGGGCCACATTAGCATCATGGTTGCACTCAAAGGGCCAGTTTTATATATAAGACTATATAAAAATACATATATAAATATTTAATATATATAAAATAATGTATTATATGACATTATTGCCTCTGCATTGGATGATTATTGGATAGGGTAATAACTTCATAATTAACTACGTCTGAAAGCTGAAGTCTATAGGGCAAATAATTGCAAGTCTCTTCAGTGAGAATGTCACAAAATGATTTAAAAAGAAAAGCCAAATTCTGGAAAAAAAGCCAAAATGTAAAAAAATAAGTGACATTTTGAAAAAAAAATCACATTTTGAGAAAAAAAAAATCAGATTCGGAGAAAAAGGCAAATTCTAAGAAAAAAGGCATATTTTGAAGAAAAAAAAGTCAAAGTCTGAGAAAAAAGTAACATTTGAGATGCATTGTGGGACATCGGCATGTAACCGTATAATAAACACATTATATTCTTTGCAAGCTCTTGTGGGCCACATAAAATGAAGTCACGGGCCGGTTTTGGCCCCCCGGCCTTGAGTTTGACACCCCTGATCTAGACTGAGCCTATCATTGATTGAAGCATTCTGAGTCAAGGACAACTCGATAACATATATTGCTTTTTTGTGATTTTGCACTGTTTGCTGTAAAGATGATGTTTGCTGTTACCTGGCGGACACATACTCTAAAGATACAACATAAGGGAACAGCCGGAATGATTATGCATCCTCTTGTCTTCTGCTTCGGTTGTCTTTTAACAATTTCTTAGTTACTCTATTAACTATCAACATGCCGTCTTAAACAAAAACAAAAAAAAGTATTTCTGAAATATGGATTTGTATGCATACACATGGCAATAGATTACTTCTGTATACCTGTTGGAAAGTCTTTGTTGTGTTTGTGTATTTATTTACTGAATTTATTCCAAGTAAAATTTCATTGGAAGAAAATCTATCAAACAAGGACTTATAAAAGAGTTTAAAAAAACACCCAACACATCAAATATATCACCTCTTTTTAAAAGATTATAAAAATCTCTGCCTACCATTAGCATTTCAATCAAAGTCAGATCACTGAACCTTGAAAGAGATAAGGTACATTTGAAACCCAGAGTCCTTTTCCTTTGACCTGTAAAACGTCTTTCCAGAGGTGGAAACTTTACTTGAGCGTTTCCATTTAATTGTTCTTTAAACTTCTACTCCACTACATTTATTAGTCATCTTTAGCTGCTTTTAACTAAATGCATCTCTACAAAATAAACTAGCGGACTAACTCTTTAAGCCACATAAGAGTCCAATTATTTAAATATTTTACAGAAAGTCAAACAGAACTTTGTTTGTCTACAACAGTGAAATGCTACTTGATGCTGAGCAAACCAGCAGCTAAATGTCACAAGTGGGGTTGAGGTGACGTCACAGGGCTCTGCACATACCCTTAGAACCGGAGTTATGCAGGTAACCTTTGTTTTCTTCCAGAGAAAGCTTGAAGCAGAGACAGATGTGTGTAGTTTACGGTCATCACGGGATTTAGACCTTCAGTGGAGGTTACTGCAGTGGAGAAACACCTTTCGTGGAGCATTATGGAGTTGTCCGCCTCATTGATTTGAGCGGCTCTTATCATTGCTTTACTGTGGCTGCTGAGCCGGAGGAACCATAAACACGTGAGTCTACCTCCGGCACCGAGCGCGCTGCCGGTGATAGGCAACCTGCTGTATGGGATTAGTTTTGTTTCATAAATATAAAGCAACGCTTTCTCAGAATCAAGCAAAACTAAGAGTTTTAGAGAAAAAAAAACTGAATTAAAGGGGACCTATCATGCAAAATGCACTTTTGTACGTCTTTTATACATGAATATGTGTCCCCGGTCTGTCAGGGAACTCACCAAGTGTCAGAAAACACAACACTCTCTCTTTTCCTCCATACCCAAATCTCTAAAAACGGGGCTGCAACGGAGCTGATTATTATTTGAATTTTTCTGACGTCAGAAAAGGGGTGCTCCGCCTATATGGGCAACTCTCCACCTATCAGGGGAATGAGAGACCGCTCGAAAGCGCTGGAGACGCTGTAGTACATATGCCAGGCCTGTAAGTGGCGCTGTAGTCTGCTACAAAAGCAGAATCAGCCCTTGCAAAAACAGGGCTGGAAAAGAGCAAATGAAGCATGGCTAAAATGCATGATCTGTTTGGTATTTTGAAAAAAAAACTTCACAGACATGTTTTATATAGGTTTGGCCCTACAATATATGTTTCAAATATAGCATGATAGGTCCACTTTAAAGGCCCCTAATGACCAGTCGCCACTGAGTGTGTGAGGCCTGCTCACTGAAAGCTGGAGATAGACCCAGAAGGACCCCCGAATTGGTGAATCTTCTCTTATAAAGAAACAGATAAGAGAAAGAACATCTGTCGGCCAGAGGGTTAGGTCAAAGTTGAGATACTTATCGCGGAAAATTGACTAAAATACACTTCATTTCTTTGCATTTAATTGTAAACAACTGTCACGAAGCAGTGTTTTGGTTAGAGTTGAGGTGGTCCAGATACCAGTTTGGGGGACTGGGACTGTGATGTAGAGAGGTTTTCTACCAATGGACAGGTTGGGGGTTTGATCCTGATGCAAATTGGGCAAGATACTTAACTCCGAGCTGCTTCCGATGGCCGATGTGTGGATGTTAGTTTCTCTGAGCAGTGGGCTCCTTGTATGGCAGCCTCTCTATGAATGGCTGTAAATTGGTAAACGATGCACTAAGATGGTAAAGAGGTGGTACCCCAAGGATCAGTACTGGGTCCACTTCTCTTTTCTGTTTACATGCTCCCTCTTGACCACATCATCCGTAAACACAACATCAGTTTCCATTTTGAACTGCCTGCCTCCAGGCTATCCACAAATGGATGTCTCAACACACAGGCTCCTCCAACAGTGCAACATGAATATATATATATATAGGACATAGAACAAATAGAACAGATACAATAGTGGATGAACGACATCCCTTTCTACTACTAGTGTCACAAAAACATGAAGCACTCTGAGGAAAAACTGTGTTAGTGTTCAGCATTGTCGTGTCAAATTTTCATATAATCATTTAAATCATGTTTCAGACTCTGATTGCCTTTTACTCGGTTACATTGTAGTTTTAGTGACACCAAAAACATGAAGCACGCTGAGGAAGAACTGTGATAGTGTTCAGCATCAACTGAGTTGAATAAAGAGTGTTACATGTATCAGTGGAAATGTGTATTTCCTGTTTCAAGTTTCGAGGATTTATTGTCATGTGCACATTAGCTACAGTGTAGATATGGCAATGAAAAACTTGAAAACCTTTAATATACTGAGGGGTTTCCATCTGGAGGATTAAACCCCTTTAGCTTCACATTTCAGATTCCTCATTTCATAATTTTTTTTCTTTTTCGTACAGGCTAAAGACACAAACATGGACATATAACAATAACATATAAATGACGTCATGACGCAAACGATGACGCAATGACTCACCTTTGAACCTAATTCACCTTTGAACCTGCATCTGTAACAATGAGTGGACCAAAGAAAAGAAAAGTCGACAATGAGTGCCGAGTGTTTAATGAGTGGACAGCTAAATATTTTTTCAATGATCTGCTGGCCCGGCCCGTTTAAAACTCATAGTGGCCCCCGAGCCAAAAAGTTTGCCCACCCCTGCTCTATACACACACACACACACAACACACTGAATACACTCTCTATACACACACACAACACACTGAATACACACTCTATTCAGATTTCTAAGTGTGTTTGCTGCACCATACATTACTTATTTAGTGAGAGGGCAAGTCTCAACAGCAGCGATGTTTTGAAATGTTCCTAGCAAACAGTAAATCCCTTTTTTTACAGTTTACTGAACGTCTTCTTGTTTCACTGTGCGTGGTCTTTAAATCCTTGACGCTAAAACCCGCTAAATGTCGCTTACGGTATTTTATCAGGAAGTTTTCACGTGACCAACAAACACGAAAGAACAAGCCTTCAGGTCACCAAGAAAAAAAACTTTATTACCCATTTTGAATATTTTACCAGTGTTATGCTCTTTGCACGAGTCAAATGTACAGAACAGGACCGCCATCTTTGGTATTTACAGAGCGGTCGTATTATGAGTAGAGCGGAGGAATGTGATGAGGAGGAGGAGGAGGAAGTGTTCATGCATCACAGTCTGTAGAAACATCTGGGTTCATCTCACCTTCAATGATCTTCACCAGATAAATGCTGAAATAATAAATGCTTAAATTACAAGCTAAAGAAACGATTAAATGCAACTACTAAAAAAATGTTTTGAATATATTAAGAATTTAAGGTTATATGGATCTGAAGAGAAACTAAAACGCAATACAAGTTAAAATATGTTAGAAGGGGAAAATAGGCACGTATGGCAGACAGTAAATGATCGTTAAAGAAAAGACAGGAAACGGTACAATCAAAAATCATTCTGTGCAAATCAAAGAGTAGACTCAGTCAAAGTAATAATCCTCACAAAACACACACTACACAAAGTACACGTCGCAAACTAAGATGAGCTGCATCTCTGTATCGTCCTCTCTCTCGGTGTGCTGGATTTTACATGCAGAGGTGATTTAAACTGACTTAGTGGAAAACACAAGTGCACAAGTTTGATGTTTTCTTCATCCTTCGTAGCACCGTCTTCAAAGAAAGAAATGAGACAAGACTGCAGGACTTTGGGGGAGAAAGCATGTTGCAGCTTTTTGTTTTAAAGCACAGCAGACTAGACACAGAGCAAAGCAAACACACGCTGCACTGACTGAGCGTGAGGAAAAGAATCAAAGAGTGTTTTTAGGAAAGGAGCGTATGAAGAGTTGGAAGGAGGCGGAGTCTGAAAGTCTGTCAGGTGGTGTTTGAGTCTGAGTGCTATAGGCTCCCCCATGTCTCTGCAGGAGGAAACTGTTCTACAGCGCCGGCCTCACTGTGCTGCTGCTGCCCCCCCATGGTGAAGGTCAGGGTGTACTGCAGCTGCACTTTGTCCTGAAACACACAGGAGGAGGAGAGAGAGAGAGGGGGGGGGTTACATTTTAGATAAACACCCAGGTAGCCTCTTTGGGACTTTTATGGTTAATTTGACCAGAGACAATTAAATAACTCAAGTGTCATTTTGTATGAAACATTTATATGGAAGTGAACTTCTACTTAGCAGTGTCACTGTTATAGAATCAACCTTATAGTTAAATCGGAATAAATTGAAAGCATCAGAAAAGACAGTATAAGTGAATTTCAGACTTAAGGGCCCATTGTACGTTAAGAAAATGATATTCCAATTAACGGGGGGGGGGGGTTATTTATCTAGAAAAAAACTCTGAGATCTACGTTTTAAATCTAAGAGAAAAATATGATTGTGTCAGATTATTAAAATAGCTATTTGTAAGAAAAAATATCAGAACTATGGGACTACGTGCATACAAGTACAACTTTGAGGTGACCGTCTTCTTTGTACAATAAAAGTCCAGTGGAGGGCCTTTCATGAGGTAGTACCTTTAAAGGTCCCCTATTATACTGTTTTTCATCAATATATTATAGGTCTCAGATATATACAGAACATGTCTCTGAAGTGTTTGGCTCCAAACACCAAACAGATCATTGCAGCATCCCATAATCCCCTCTGTTTCAGTCCTGTTTCCAAAGTGCTGATTCTCTGTCTGTTACTTCAGATGAAAATAAGGAGCCCCTCCCCACGCCCCTCTGAGAGAGATTTGGTTAAAAAGAACACAATGGTGCTCTAGGAGGAGATTCAGGTGATAAGGTGGGGGGGGTTACCTTGGTTGCTGATTGGCTAATGGTTACACAAGCCAAAACATCGTTATGACATCATAAAGTGGCCAAAATCTGATCAGCTCATTTTCAGACAGGTTTTTATATAAATGGATCAGGACAAAAAGACATGTTGATGTAGAAGAGACATGAAGAAGTGGATTCTGCATAATAGGTGACCTTTAAAGGAAGCCCCCTGTTGTCCCCCTCACCTTGTTTGGGTTGGCCAGCAGCAGGATCTGTGTGACGGCAGCAGGAGGGAGGACGGGGTTGAACGCCGGGAGCTCTGTTCCTGACGGAGGCTGCAGCTTCACCGCCATACACTACAGGAGGAACAGGAAAACAAGATCAACTTCCTTGCTTCTCTGAGACACGTCTTTACAAGACGAACCTCTGAACTCTCTCAGCGCTGACCTTTGGAGCCGCAGTCTGGAAGTTAATGTTGGAGACGGGGAGCGGGGCGGAGGACAGCATGGAGATGATCACCACCAGCACGTCGGGGCGGGAGGGGGGCGAGTCCCGAGCGAAGTGGAAGAGAACCCGCAGACTGTGTCCGTCAAACACCGTCACCGGTAACAGACTGCCTGCAGGGAGAGGAGGGGATATATAGTTTATATTGTATATTGTTGCAATGACTCAGTTGTCTTATCTGTCAGAGAGAAACCATTATTTTTATTATCATACATTTGACCCACTTGTGTCTATGAACCTGATCAAATGTTATATTTTGCTGCATGTACCTTTTAAATTCTTAACAAATAATCTGAGGGGAATTTCTTGTTTGAAACTTTGAGCTGCATGTGTTGTATGAAATGTACTATTTAAATAAAGCTTTATTAATATGATCTAATACAGGGGCGCAGGGAGGATGTGTTTTTGTAGGCCGACACGGAAGTTAGCAAAACAAGGGAACAGAAAGCTTCAACAGAAAGCCAATGGGATATTTTTCATTTGATTTTGGAATATTGCAGAAAATAATCTCTGTGGCAAACACACGTTTATGATACTTATGTGTTTTGTTCAGTAGGATAATCTCCACATATTAACTCCACTTTGTGATTGTTAAAATGTAATTCGCCAGAAGTGAAAAGCTAACGTTAGGCTATAAAGGAACTACAGCAAGATCACATGACTTCACGTCACCACCGCTAAGCTAAAGGCGGCTAATGTTCATCGTGATGACGTTTAGTCGTCTCATTTAGACACTTGTTAGCAACCGCTGTTTTTAAGACACATAGAAGCTTCAGACATTCACCAGTGGGGTGTTTACTGACACGTGAATATCTCGTAAACTTGTGTTTACCACAGACCTTATTTCAGGCTTTTAATCGAAAAACATTAACTTTGAGAAGAAGGAGCCTGGAAATGCAGAAACGCGATCTCATTTCAGGGGTTTTACAACTCAACCCTGCACTGATCGATTAATCTGTTCTCCCTTAACGCAGAGGCATAAAGCTATCAAGTTGACTTACTGGGCTTAATGGATTCTAGCGGTACAAAAACATCCGTCAGTGAGACTTCTGCAGCCTCGGTGTGAGTCGGGGACATTTCCAGCAACGAGGCTGCGAGGCTGGGCTGAGAGCTGAGCAGAGGAGCGGGGGGGTCGGATACGAAGGTGGGGATGGGGATGGGGGTGATGGTGCACCCAGACTTGCTCTGCAGATCTCTCAGAGTGGGTTTGCACAGCTGCTTGTCCCTGGAAAAAGAGAAATGAACTTAATTCATTAGTGTGTGCTTTTACCCTCTCACACAATGGCAACAGCTTGAATGCACGAAGCGTTAATATACAACATCTTGTAATTGTGGGGGAAACTTCTGAAGCAATTGGAGTCAGGACTCAGAGAGAGACACTGACGGTTTATTTGGAGCTTCGGCCGGAGAATTCACAAGACATGTCACGGGCCACGAGTTGACACAGCGGTTGAGCTGCCACAATCAATTCTGAAGAACCCTCCTGTAGCTCCAGGTTTTAACTAGTTCAGAGTTTAATAATCAACATTCTTTATCAGCGAGACTAAACAAATATGGGCCCTGAATCTAACTAGAGCTCTCGTCCATAGAAAAGAATGTGCGCCAGGGAACCTTCGTCCCTGAACAATAAACTATCTCATGGCAGCTTGTCCTCGGTCATAAGCAACAACAATGCGCCCAAGCTGCCCCTCCTTAAGAGAGATAGCAGCAATACCCAAGGCCGTAGACCTATGCCGTGGGAAAGGAGACAGTGAAAGGAGAAAATGACGAACTGTGTGAAAGGTTGAATACCTAAGCAAATTATTCCCCAACAGAAATGTGAGGAAAAACATAGTCAAAGCATAAAGCTGTTGTGTACCGTATCAACAATGCAGAGATTATTTTTATATAATTGTATTCAATTTGTAAATAGGAATACAGATTTGACTTAATGTTTTCATAATATATTTTTCTCCCAGTTAAATTGGCATGGGACTTATTTTTACCCTCTCAAAGAACCGGAATCGTTAAAATCCAAACGATACCCAACCCTAGTATAAAGTTCATTGGTTGGTTTTAGGGCTCTTATTTAGAAAAATAGACAGAAATCTTTTACCAACAGCAGCTGCTACTGTACTTAAACTAAACATGTATTCCAAAGTGCTTTAAAGATCCCATGTCATGGCCATTTCTACTGATCATAATTACATTGTTGAGGTCTACTAAAATAAATGTATATTGTGCAATTTTCCAAACTCACATTGGTTTCTCATACAGCATCTCTGTATAGTATGTGTATTCACTCTCTGTCCTAAACGGCTTGTTGGAGCTCCTACCCCCCCCTCCCTGTGAGCCCAGTGGCCGTCTGCGAGACAGCGAGACACAGCGAAACCCAGCCCGAAACACACCCGCAGCCTGGCTGGGAGTTTGTGTGTGTGCTCAGGCTGAGTTCCGCGGTGTCTCGCTGTCTCGCCGACCCCACACCAGTGAGCCAGCTCACAGTGTCCCACTCCTCGCAGCAGCGAGCCTCGCAACGTCCCGCCGAGTGCGTGTGTGAGGAAGTCCGCGGATTGGTCCAAACGTAACAGCTCCGCGGACGTAACGTCACTGCGGACGTTACGTCACTATACCCGAAATACGTCACTATACCCAAGAAGTAAACAATGGAAAAAGAGAAATCTCCAACGAGGCGTTCTGGGGCAGCATAGACTGGTCTTTTCTGTGTTAGAGTTTTACTCGCTACAGGGTGTACTTTGAGGGTTTGTGACTCTGCAGACCGTTTACATGCAGAAAAAGCTTCATAACACACAAGGGGACGGGTGATAACCAGAAAAGCATGACATGGGACCTTTAAGTGCTTATTTGAAGCTATTTCCCACAGCTATTGTCACAGTAGAACAGAGTTTTTTTAATTACCATTTGACCTGCTGGTCCTCTGGAGGCAGGGACTGCTGCATCAGCGTCTTCCCCAGCAGGTCCAACTCGTCCAGGGCGGAGTTACCGGGGGTTGAGACGGGGGAGAGGGGGAGAGAGAGGGAGGAGAGGGGGAGAGAGAGGGAGGGGGGGGTCCGGAGTCAGGAGGAGGCTCGGGGCTGCTGGGATGTCTGCGTCTATACTGTCAGAGGACTGAAGAAGAGAGAGTGTGAGAAGATGGATGTCTCGCTGATTATATTGGAGATGTATTCAGAGCCTTTTAACGTGACTGTTTAAGGGGGTGCATGTTTAAGAGTGTAAAGAATCCTCCCTTTGCTCACCTGGAAGGAGTCCCAGGCTGTGGAGTCTTCAGGTTGTGAGGGGGGGTTGGAGGTGTGTGTTCCTTCACTTAAACCTGTGGGATGCACAAAGAGTTACACAACTATGTAGGACTATGGTTCAACTCGTAACATGCCAACACTCTCACATCATTCAAAACTCACCCTTTCACTCTTGCCTTCAACTCCTAATCCACTAACCCCTCGCCCTTATTCCACCTAGCTTAGCACTTTTGACTTTTGTTATTTTTCTTCTTTACTTGCTTGTAAAGTGTTTCGAGCACCAGGAAAAGCGCTATATAAATCAAATGTATTATTATTATTATTATAAAGAACTAAAGGCCTATGAATAATAACTCAATATTTGTAGGCGATGCTGTTACCGAGTGACATGAGCTCGTCGTCCAGGAGACTGATCCCCATCTCCTGCGAGGGGGCGTTGTCTGTGGGAGTGGGGAACTCTGGGAAAGATGGCGGCGACTGAGGCGATGTGTCCAACCCCGACAGATCCAGCAGGGCCGTCCCTCCTGAGAGGAAACAATCAGGTTCAAGGCTTTTATTGTCATGTGTACATAGCTACAGTGTAGTTATGACAATGAAAAGACAGCACTCTGTGTTTCTGCACTCAGCTCTTCCCACCTGTTTGCTTGTGTGTGTTTAACGTGTTGTTGCCGTTGACGATCTCCCCCTTCACCTGCTGCTTGTACTGGTTGATGACCTGAGTCAGGGTGTCGTTGGCCTGCAGGATCTCAGCTGGGGACAGGAGGAGGGAAGCAGGGGTTATTATCAAGGCTGGTGGATAAGGGTGGGGGGGGGTCAAAATAGATTCAAGATCAAGAAGAATTTAGATTTTCATCTTCTAAGATTCTGAATTCACAACTTGTAAAATTCAAGCAATTATATAACAAGTATTTTACGAAGGAATCTACTAGGGATGCTCCGATCGGGAATTTTGGGGCCGATCGCCGGAATCAGTATCGGCCGATATGGATCGCCGATCCGATCGAGTGGGCGGGGCCTATGGGGATCTTCCATTTAAAGTGATGTTTAAAACTCAGTTAATGGGGCTCATTCACTGGCGCTTCCCCAAACAACAACCAACATAATTATTACATTCAAATGAAGTACATTATTCAAGTTTACATTAACTTTGGATAATAACACGGGAGAAATGAGCGGAAGAGCTCTCTCTCCCTCTCTCCCTCTCCTGACAGCCTGTCAGTATCTCATGCAGCTCACTGATCCAGTAATGAGTGACCCGACAGTGAAGAATAAGTAAGGGATAATGTGCAGCGACGTGGTCATTATGGGGAAAAGAACACAGACAGGCTGATCAGGAGCCCGACGCGAAGCGGAGGGATCTAGATCTGCATGAAGGTGTTCTTTTCCCCATAATGACCACGTCGCTGCACATTATCCCGCTTATTACACGGCCACATTCTCAACAAAGTAATGATATGACTCCCACTATTAATTTAAATGCTTTTATGGATTTAGAAAATGATTTTATTGATTTAAAAAATAGTTGTATGTATTGATTTAAATTGACATGCATCCGCTAAGGAAAATAGTCCGTTGTTACCGTTTGAAAAAAAAAACGTAGCAACGCAACGGCAGGAAGGCGGAGCTTTTTGATTACAGATTTGAAAACATCGTTGCTTGCTTTAAAAGTAGCACAGTTCATTATGTCAAACCTTGGAAAGTATCTAGATATCCCTGCCCTAATGCCAAAGTAACTGGCAACTGAATATGTGTCGCCGTTTGATGTCTATGTCTGGACCGCTGCGTAAAAAGGAGGGTTTCTGCCCGTTACTTCTCCGCTGTTTTCTTGTCGCTCTTGTCTTGTCAGTTTGAAAAGCAAACTGCATGCAGTTTGCTTTTCGGCCAAACTGTATACAGTTCAATCGACCGGACTTGTTTGTGCAGATGTGAGCGTCCTTAACAACGGTCAATAAGTCCTTGACAGCGGTCTGTCTGTTCTGGATTAACAACGTGTCACATGTTCTGAATTGACCAATCAGAATCGAGTATTCAACTAAGCCATGTAATAAATATATTTATAACTAGTTTAGCTTGTTCCAGAGGTAGATAAAATAGCTAAGTGTGTTAGGTCTAACTCTTCGTGTGTGTTTTGCTCCGCTCACCGGTCCGTCACAGCGGGCGGAGCTGCAGGATTTCTGCTTCACACACGTTGCATACCGCTATTTTACTGTCATTTTCGGACACCTTAAAATACTGCCAGACTGGTGAAGCCATTTTGGCGAGCTTGTTTTGCCGCGCACAGAGAAAAGTGTCATGTATTTTACGTCATGTGATCGGCTCTCCTGATCGGCCTTTATAGAGAGCACTGATCGATCGGCAGAGAGTGAGTATCGGCCGATCGATCGGAGCATCCCTAGAATCTACCAACTCAATGTACAGTTAAGCATTTCTGTGTGATTTTTAAAAGGATGTTAAATCGTGTAAATACAATAAATAAAAAAAATGCAAAGATTCACACCATTATTATTTGGTTTTTTGTATGTCCATTCCCGTCTCAACGTTTTCAATGTGAAATGAATTCCAAATATGCATAAATAATTAAAGAAAATGGCAGTCCCAGATATAAAAGACAGTAAAGACACATGTGGAGATCATTGATTATCTCCTATGTTTCTACAATGACATGGTGGGCGTGTCTCTGGCGCTCTTATCAGGCTCAACTTTGTAAGAGCAAGAAGATAAAAAAACACCTGGACAGTTAAACGTATGCAACGAACTTTGTGTCTTTTGCTTTGCCTGATGAGGAATAGAAACATTTCTGCAGCGGTTGAACAAGCGGTTGTCATTCATTTATTTCAGCATTTTAACAGCAGATAAATAAAAACATCGCTCACCCAGAGCCTCGTCGTTGTCCTCCGTGTCGCTCGCCAGTCTGAACAGTGTAGGTCTCATTTTCTCACAGCGCTGGTACAGGTCCTGATCAAACACAGTATATTAAACACCTGAGATAAACACTGTGCAGTGTAACCTCTCTATTCTTTATTAGGATCCCCATTAGCACTAGCATTGGCTATTCTTCCTGGGGTCCTCACACACACAAAACATACATGAAACAAAACAGCTCATCATTTCATGCAATTTACAATTCTCAGGGTTCATACACTTTTTCACCAATGATTTTCAATGACTTCTCCATGACCTTTACCTAATTTTCCATGACCAAAAAAATTACTCTTTCTCAGCGGTACCACATGGAACAGGAAAATAAGGTCTGCATATGAAACATGTTGTGCCTATCTAAAACAAATCAAATAGTAGGCTTACTAGCTTCTACAGGCTAAAGCAACTCAAATCTCTCACCAGCAAAATACCTCGTCAGTTAAAGGTGGGGTAGGTAAGTTTGAGAAACCGGCTCGAGATCGCTAGAATTTGAAAATACACATGACCAATGAGGGCACGAGATAAGTTTGTGCACAGATGGAAGGCTGACAGGCAGGTAGGCCATCCAGTTATTTTAGCCGGGCCGGCTAAAATGATTGGTCGGGCTTTTTACAGTACTACGGCTTCCACAGATGACATTTCTTTATGGATTTTTTGTCAAAGCACTTAAGATATTCATTGCTATCGGGATGTTAAGAGCATTCCATGGAATATAACAAAAAGTGTATCTCGAGCCGGTTTCTCAAACTTACCTACCCCACCTTTAAATGCCATTTTATGTTTCATTACTATACGATACAGTATGTATTATCATTATAGTATTACTATTTTGGCGATTAGATAAAATATAAATTATATTTGATGCAATTTTTGTTAAATTTCCATGACTTTTCCAAAACTTTGGGAAAAATATTGTTTTCCATAACTTTTCCAGGGCCTGGAATTAGCATTTTGAATTTCCATGACTTTTCCAGGTTTTTAATGACCGTAAGAACCCTGAATTCTGTATGACGTGAAAACTAAAATGGTCATCCAATTTTAGCCATCATAAGAACAAAAAGAAAATACAAATAATTGTACATAATAATACATACACAGCCACAGGCACAGTTCAGTTATACTTTATAATAGTGAGATAATGAAAGTCTCACCTGCAGCAGCTCGGCGTTGCTCTGATTGTCGGCGGTGGGCTCGTGGTCCTGCAGGAGCTGAGTCAGCAGAGAGACGCTCTCGTTCACCTCCTGGATGGCGTTCACTCGCTTCGAAACCTTCTCCGCTCGCTTCTGATCCTGAAACAGAGAGGAGACACACGTTCACAAAGTGCACACAGAGCCTCAGAGCAGACACACGGGGAAATGACCTGTTATGAAGCAAGCTGCAGAGAATAGGATTTGTGTTATCGTAATATTGTAACATTTTAACTTTCTACTACTTCACTGTGGAACTAATACAAATAGTCCACTGTTTGTATTATATTATACATGTTATATATATTGTAGTACAATGTGCACATTTGAACTTAACTGTACATTTCCCCTCTGCGGGACTAATAAAGGTATTCTGATTCTTATTAGGTTTAAATAAATATTTGAATTATATTTTATTTTAGTTGGACATTACATTTGAAATCCTATTGTAACATTTTAACTTTCTACTACAAAAACGTCCACAGTGATAACGGAGGGTTAATAAATTCTAAAATGAAACAACTGTCACAAAACCCAATTACCCCAAAATCAATAAAGTATTCTGATTCGGAAAAGAAATACAAAATAAACTAATTTGAAGAATAGCAGTAACAAACTTAAAATAATAAAAGGCTTTTTCTCTGAATTCCTGCTGAACCACTCTGCCAGTGACACACAAAGCCTCCCTGAAAGCAACCAACCCACTTCCTCATTCCTGCTCTCAAGTGCAGCTCTCTGGTATGTCACTCCTTTTCTTAAAAAACACACACCGACTACTATCTTCAGCACTAAAAAGTGAACATGCGGATAATGTATGACAGAAGTGTGATTTTTAAAAGAAGTACCTCTTGGACCATCTCCTTGATGAGTTTGTTGGCAGCTTTTAGGTCATCGGGGTGCGAGCTGTTCAACAGGCGAGACAGCATCTGATGAAAGACGCCGAAAACAATAAGTGAACAGGTTTCATAAATCACAAAAGAGAGACGATAATTAAAAAAAGACAGCATGTACCGTGGGAAAGAAACTGGGTTAGGTCACATTATTCTCAAGCTACTAAGCATCCGTTAAAATAACTGTATTATTTCACAGAAAAATCCTTACTTTTGACTTCTCCTCGTCCTCAAAAATCGCATTCTTGGGTCTGGGAGGAGGAAGGGTCAGGAGTTTGTCAGGCGGCAGCTCGGGGTCTTGTTTAATAATACCTGACAAACACAGAATATGACAAACAAAAAGGTGTTAATCATCACTGTTGATATAAGTAGATTAAGCCATTAATACTATGTGAAGAATTGTCTCGAAGCTACTCTTAAAAATGTACTTTTTAGCTGCAGTTCCTTCTCACTGTGTATCAATAATGACTTCTGACGCCCGCTCACCTTGTTTCTTCAGCATCTGATAAGCGTCTGTGATCTTGGCCTCATCAGGTAAACCCAGAGTCCAGCTGAAGATCAACTCCAGAACCTTATTTTTTACCGGCTCAGGTGACCGTGAGCCCAGGTACTGAGGGGGGGGCGAATAGAGGAGAACAAAGAAGTTATTTACAAACCAAAAAAGGGGTCTGAAAAACCTAGAAATAATGAAAGAGACACTTGTAGAATCGTACCTTTGGAGAAACTACTTTGATGAGTTCATTGAGAAACCGGAATTTGCCCACTTCACTGTGAAACCTTTTCCCACAGCTCTTCATACAGTTCTCCAGAACCTAGAGAAGAATACAATACAAAATGCTAAAACTAAATCCAATCTGATAACAACAATGTCATATTCTAAAGTGATGCCACTCTCATATATTGAATACATATTTAGACAAAAAGGTATGGCTAAATGTAGGTTTAGTTCCTGGCAACAAAAATCATGTTGAACTATTAAATATTACAAAACTGTGACTAACAGATCCTGGATCAGATTGGACTCACCAGCAGCGCCTGCATGGCCTCCCACTCCTGAGGAGACTGGATCTTATGAGCCAGCAGTCTGGTGGCCAGCTGGGGTCTGAAACACAAGACACAAAACAAAACGATTGTCAATAGTGTGCTGCAGTCCCTTTTTTACGTAATCATGTTGTGGGATGGTAGTTTACCAGGCAAGACTTCTGCAGCAGAAAATATATGTTGTTATCATAGCTGGGGTTTACACAATTAAAGGTCCCATATTATACTGTTTTTCATCAATATATTATAGGTCTCAGATATATACAGAACATGTCTCTGAAGTGTTTGGCTCCAAACACCAAACAGACCATTGCAGCATCCCATAATCCCCTCTGTTTCAGCCCTGTTTCAAAAGTGCTGATTCTCTGTCTGTTACTTTAGATGAAAATAAGGAGCCCCTCCCCACGCCCCTCTGAGAGATATTTGGTTAAAAAGAACACAATGGTGCTCTAGGAGGAGATTCAGGTGATAAGGGGGGTGGGGGGGTTACCTTGGTTGCTGATTGGCTAATGGTTACACAAGCCAACACATCGTTATGACATCATAAAGGGGCCAAAATCTGATCAGCTCATTTTCAGACAGGTTTTTTTATAAATGGATCAGGACAAAAAGAGAGAGAATCTTTGTTCCTGAAACTTTCAGAGTCTCTTTACACAGAAGGGACACATGTTGATGTAGAAGAGACATGAAGTAGAGGGGACACATGTTGATGTAGAAGAGACATGAAGAAGAGGGGACACATGTTGATGTAGAAGAGACATGAAGAAGAGGGGACACATGTTGATGTAGAAGAGACATGAAGAAGAGGGGACACATGGTGATGTAGAAGAGACATGAACAAGTGGATTTTGCATAATAGGTGACCTTTAAAACACTTGACTCCATCCAACCCATAATAAATGTATGAAGCAACATGTCCTCTCACCCCTCCAGGTCATTGTTGAGCTGGTCACAGAAGGCATGGATGCTGCTCCAGTCGGTGTCTCTGTTCAGAGGGTTTGTGGCTCTGTCTGGAAATTAAGAAAATGGCATGTCAGTCCTGAGAGGAAACAGATGTCCCCTTAACTTTACAGTATTATATCAACATGGTAATTCTATTAGATGACATATATCTCCGACATGTTGGTTACAGTTGTTGTTGTTATTGTGTTATATAAAAATGACTTTCAATCTGTATGAAATGTACAGTTTAACTCTAAATCCATAACTGTTTATATTCTTGTTTTGTATTTTATTTATGAATTTGTGTTTGTATGAATTTGTGTATGTATATATATATATATAAATATATAGAGACCATTGTCCTAACTCGCCTGTATATATTATATGAATGATTATATAAATTATTCAAGATTATAAGTATACGTTTGTATTGTATGTTAACATATATTAAGATGTAAAAATAAATAAAAATAAAAATAAAAAAGGGAGAAGGGGTCGGATTAAATAAGTGTAAACTTCTTCCGACCCCTTTTCGGACGTGTAATTAGCTAAAGCTTTGTTTATTGTTTATTGATATCAGACAATGATACTGCAGATTATTCAATTATTAATTAAATGTTTCGTTTTGTTATTGCATTCATTTGTATAGTACTGTATCATGTCTGTATCACCTTTTGTTTCATTTGTATTTTCTTTGGTTTTACACGCTCGAAAAAAAAAAATAAACTAAAACTAAACTAAACTCTCAGTTATTATTTCTAAACACTTGTTTTGTACCAATAACAACAGAATATGTGTGACACCTCTAAATACTACGCAGTTCAACAGAACCACAACAAAAACATTATATCTTTGATGAGGGTGTCTATTATTTGGTTTATTGTTCACATTATATTAGTTAGCATGAATTTTAATTAATTAATGCTGTCTCGTAGATTAAACATTGAATGACAGCCTCACCATTTTCACTCCGAAAACATCTTCTTCACATTAGTAGCACAACTTTATTTTTGTACAGTATTTCATTTTACACTCTATTTTTACCTTCTCTTAGTCTATTTTACATGGATACAGTTAACTTCTCCTGCATTACTTGCACAATGGTCAGTTGCATCATTCTCTTGCACAACTTTATTGATATTCTGTTTTGTTCTTTTGCACTATTTTTGTTGTTTAATTGTATTATCTCTTATATATATTTATGTTGTATTGTTGAAGGAGCCTGGGAGTTAAGATTGTCATTGCAATAACTACACTGTAGCTACTGTGCATATGACAATAAGCTCTTTGAATCTTGAATTATATTTACATACGTTGAGTCAAAATGTTAAAGCTTTATGTCATACACAAAAAACTTTAGCCAAGTCCCTAATAAAATGCTGAGAAGGCCTCCATGCTTTGCTAGTGACTGCATGATTTAAAATGTATCAAGTCACTGCCACATCACCCAGCCTGCCACCGAGCAGAGAAATACACAGGGAAGGTGCTAACAGCTGCTAGCTCACTGCCACTGTCACATCTAGAACTTTCTCACAAGGCCATAGCTTTTACTTAATCATAATTCAATGTCTGGGACTCAACAATGGGAGCCCTGTGGTAGTGTCTCCCATTACCTAACCTCAGGTGAGCTACCGAGCCGAGAAGCTAAAGCTACGCCTGGCTGTGTTGTGTGTTGACAACTAGCTTAGCTTTAGCATCCTGGATGTGACGGAAGGGTCCGAGTCCCAACTGCCGGGACTCGGGTGAGCTGTCATGTCATCCGAAACAACTCACGGGTAATAATGTGCGAGTGTCCGAGTTTGCAGACAACACATGCTCCGTAGAATTAGTTTAAAATGACTCACTGATACGAGACTCCAAACTCTCCGTGTCGGGCGGCGCAGCCATCACTGCGAGATTTATGTGGTGCGTTGGTCTCGCGAGATCAGCAAGGGGCACGTAGAGGCAGACGAGACACAGAACGAGAGTGCATAGATAGAACACATGGACATGATTCATACAGGTAATGATAGTTTGCTGTAATAATCCTTTATATATACAGTCTAATGTAATAATCACATGTTTATTGAAAGTAATAACTATTATTGGTGTACAATAACTGATATTAATGTAATAAAAGCATTGTTCTCTCATTCATCTAATTATTTTGTAAGGGCACCATGCCAAATGAACGCCAATGCCCATGAATACATGATGCATTTCAGGCGAAAATAATGTACTAACATAAATACATACAGAGTCTATTATATAATAATAATCATAATCATAATAATCGTAATAATAATAATAATTCTCATTCTAGTAATTACATTTCTATGATGTACGTCACGCAAACAAACGGAACCAGAACCGGATACCAAGTCCTTCAAAAATAAAACCACGCCATTCGGTTTGTGTGGCAACAAGAATGTAACTATTTAGACCTTGTACACTAATTTTAGTTTTATACCTACGCATTAAACGTTTTGCGTGTTATGTTTTGCAAGACTAGACAGGTTCAATACTTTTCAACAAAATAAGAGACTGTAATTAGAAACCTCCCCTTCCTAATTATAGAGAAGCTGTGTCTCCCTCTAGAGGCAGCTATTGTGCACATCAGTGAGTAAATGGAGCACAACCAGAAGGACTACAGAGAGTAACGGGATTTGATTTAAAGTGCGATCTCCTTTATGGAAATATACCTGAGTGAGTCATTGGATGATTTCACATCTTTTTATTGGACGATAACTCGGTACATGCACAAGTCTGTGGTAAAAAAAAATATGCCATTGTGTTACCGCTATAGTGAGCGTGAGGGAAACCGTTAGTTGTGGCTGGAAAGCAGGTTGAAGTAGCTTTAATGCACGGACACTTTGATTTTATCTATGTTTTTTATATGACAACGAAACAGGGGAAACTATCTTCCTTCCTACCTGTTGCTTCACCAACTCGATGCGCAAGTGTGGCCGCAAGTTTTCTGCACAGAAAAAGTTGCTGCATGGGTACTAGGTGCTCATTTCCTGTTTCCTCCTGAGAGCCAAACCTGTCCGGATGATTTGATCTCCTTTCATTTATAAAGTGCCATGTTCTTCAGCAAGCCGACATGTCAAATCGCACAGAAATGGCATCACCGAAGACTTTACGAGAGTGGTGCCGCTGCACATGCGCCAACTACCCCGATGTGGAAATTAGGAACATGTCAACTTCATTCAGAGATGGACTTGCTTTCTGTGCCATCATCCACAAACACCGACCTGACTTGATGTAAGTAGACCTGTTTGTAGCTTCATCGAGCTGTGATGGCTGTGCGCACTCACCCTCAGGTAGGTATAATGTACATTGTTCGGAACAATGTACATTATCAATGTGTTTACAAGGTTATAAGGAACAATTTGTTCCTTATAACCTTGTAAACACATTGATTTTGGGGTCCTTTCCTAAGAGTCATGTGTTTTCTTGTCTGTGGTTTCACCAGATTCATAGTTAAATCTAATCTGGACCTCCCACTGTGTCTAATCTGCTCTCCTGTGCTTAATCTCTCCCTGTCTCTCTGCTTAACCTTTTCTTGTCCAGTTTAATGGGATTAAGTTGGTTTGTTTTTAACCTTTTTACGTACAACGTTTGAGCTGGATTCATTTAATTTGATCTGTGATTTTTCCTGCATGTTGCTTTACCAATAGGCAACTGTTTTCGTCATCAGTTAATCAATGTCTCTACTTGCTTCACCAGAGATTTCAGCTCCCTCTCCAAAGATAATGTCTATCAAAACAACAAACTGGTGAGTCATTTCTGTTTGCACACAAGCAACAATGCTAGCATTTATCTTTTAACCTTTATGTCCAATTCCCGTCTACTGTGCACGTGTTGTCCTCCCAGTTTGAGTCTTTATAAAGCATATGGTTACATCATCACCCAAATCTCAGATACAACTCTGTAGCTTTTACAGTTTTTTTTGTAATGGAATTTATGGTCAATAGACCTAATTTTCACAAAAAATGCAAACATTTTGAATGATTTCACAAAAAAGAAGACCACAGATTCTATTGATTTTGATAAAAAAAAAGGCAATAATTCAAAGTAGTGATCATAATCTTTTCAGCAATTTCATAAAATAGCCACTTTTTATGAAATAAAAACATCTGAAAATGGCCCAAATTTGACACAAGGACAACAGTTAACACATTTTTGGACCATTACTAACTTAAAAAAAAAAAGTCCAGAGCATGTTTTGTTATACAACTTCCTTTTTTTTAATCAGCATCTTTCATCCACTGTTTTTCTTTTTCCTTTCAGGCCTTTGAGACTGCGGAGAGGAAGCTGGGCCTCCCTGCGCTACTGGACCCGAAGGACCTGGTGTCCAACAAGGTGCCCGACTCTCTGAGCGTCATCACCTACATCTCCCAGTACTACCACTTCTTCAACAGGAAGTCTTATGGTGAGTACAATGTCTGTTTTCTGTTTTATAGCTCTTTGTCAGTTGCTTTTGTTCATACATACTTGCAGAAATTATAAATCTAAGGTTTATTATCTTAAGTGAAAAACAATAACAAGTACCTAGGATTATACATGTGATGTAGATGCACAAATTCATGCCCCTTTGGAAAATGATCTTGAAAAATATCGCATTTTTTTCCTGAAAACAACTAGACCTTTCTTATATATTTAGATGAGCTGTGTACTAACATTATCCCAACTGTGTCCAACTACTTTAAAGCCCAAAGAAATGTGTTTTTAATCATGGGATGTGTTTCATTTGTTCGCCTGATTACTCTGACACCTCTCCATGACAGAAAAATCCATCTGCTTGTACATGTATTCAGAACTAATGTGTATAGGTCCTGTCCTGTGCATGCGTGTGTATTGTACTGTGTATAATAACAACTGAGTTTGTGCTCCATTTGTATGTTTTCTCTTGACTTTGCAGCAGGTCTTCCCAGTCTGAAATCACCCCACGTCACTTTCCTGAACAACCTCACAAAGAGTAAAACCCCCGATGGTCTGAAGCCCCTGAAGGTAATCTGAACGCACGTTATATTCCCAATCTGATCGCTTCTGTTTCCTGTTTCCATATCCTTATTCGCTGGATTTCTCTTCTCTTTTCAGAACCCGACTGATCTTGAAACCGGTAGAGAAGATCGTCTGTCCAACACGAGGCCGTGCACAGTGTGTAGTTTGTGTTTTAACTCTGTCCACCTCATACAGAGACATTTAATGGACGGAAAGGTCTTCCATCGCAGCTGTTTCAGGTAACAGTTCACAAGGTAACAAATCATAGGCTTCTGTTATATCTGGATCCGGTTTATCCACACTGTGTGTACATGTGGTCGAAAGAGGCTGCAGTTCACACGTCACAATGCGTTTCAAATGTGTTTCTTGTGACCACAGTGAACATATTTGACACTCCCCCCACTCATATGCTTATAGCTGAAGGGATCTATGTGTGAAAGGTCGTACAGCGTGAGGAGAGAACTGGGTTTGTTGTTTTTTAATCGTCAAAGGATTTTCTTCAGTGCATTTGGATTATAGTTCATGTGAGCTATTTAGACGGATCGGTGGAGGTCAATAATGGGTTTACATTTTCCCTCTGTGGATAAGCGGATACATGTAAAGGAAGTACGGGAGCCCTGAGAGGGAAATCAGAAAAGGAGAATGTGGAAATGTTTCTTAATTTGATCTGAAAGGTTTTCTCTTGTGTGTTTAAAAACAAGTTGGCAAAAGTATTTTCAGGATAATTTATCTACTTTTTTATTACTCCTGTGTGATATGAAAACATGTGATTTCAAAGGTTTTGTGAGGTGTTTGTTGTTGTAATACTAATTTTGGCTAAAGTGCAACACTAAATGGGTCTTAAAACATTGTTCTTGCTTAAACACAATATATGTTTCTCGTGTTTAGGGTTCATGGAGAATATAAATCTCACCTAGAAAAAACTGGAATGTTTTTCGTCTTATTAAGGCACCTTGTTGCAGAATTGACGATTAAAACAAACTACATTTTATTTCCTTCCTCACTTAATACTTATTTTCCCAACTGCTTTCAAAATAAAGCAACAATGGAGGCGTGTGGCGCAGTGGGTTCGTGTGGTGCAGTGGGTTAGTGTGGTGCAGTGGGTTAGTGTGGCGCAGTGGGTTAGTGTGGTGCAGTGGGTTAGTGTGGGTTAGTGTGGTGCAGTGGGTTAGTGTGGGTTAGTGTGGCGCAGTGGGTTAGTGTGGCGCAGTGGGTTAGTGTGGGTTAGTGTGGTGCAGTGGGTTAGTGTGGTGCAGTGGGTTAGTATGGGTTAGTGTTGTGCAGTGGGTTAGTATGGGTTAGTGTGGGTTAGTGTGGTGCAGTGGGTTAGTGTGGTGCAGTGGGTTAGTATGGGTTAGTGTGGTGCAGTGGGTTTGTGTGGTGCAGTGGGTTAGTGTGGTGCAGTGGGTTAGTGTGGTGCAGTGGGTTAGTGTGGTGCAGTGGGTTAGTGTGGCGCAGTGGGTTAGTGTGGCGCAGTGGGTTAGTATGGGTTAGTGTGGTTTAGTGTGGTGCAGTGGGTTCGTGTGGTGCAGTGGGTTAGTGTGGTGCAGTGGGTTAGTGCGTTGGTGTTCGGATCAGGGGAGCACAGGTTCAAACCCCACTGCAGTCAGCATGTCGTTGTGTCCCTGAGACACTTCACCCCAAATTGCTCCTGTGGGGATTGCCCACCGTATTGAGTATGTAAGTCGCTTTGGATAAAAGCGTCTAACAAGTAACAAATTATGTTTTTTAAGGAATAAGGAAAGATGTGTTTTGCTTCACCAGTTCTTAAGTTTTAAACACAGGAGAGAAAATAGACTTAGAAAATCAACCACTATTTATTTTCCTCATTTGCCCCTCACAGAAACACATTTTGCTTCTGTTCTCCAGGTGCAAAGTGTGCCACAGCACTCTTTTACCTGGGTCGTACACACTGAGGAGTGAGGATGGCTCTCTGATCTGCTCTCACCACATAACAGACAGTCCGAGTGTTGAACTAAATCAGCAAGTTACACCTCCTGAGATCCTGCCAAAATGTAAGTTTCAGGAAGGTTATGTTTCTCTGGGGGGATTGGCCGTCACCTCCGTCCCTTATTACGGCAAAAAAACAGAGTCAGCGGACAGACTGGTTTTTAAAACACCAGAGATGGAGGGGAAGGAAAAGCAAGAGAGAAGCAGCCGAGATTCAGCTGATGGAGTAAAGAGCGTGGAAAAGAAACCAGCGCCTCCTCTTCTTCCTCCACCTATTGTTAAAGGCGGGACTGGTGAAGGAGGTGGAGCGGCACCCATTCTGGCAGAAGATGAGAGACAACAGGAGGCGACACACTCCTCTGAGCTTTCTACACCCTGCATACGAGTCACAGAGGAAGGAAGCAGCCGTCCGGTTCCTGCTCCCCGACGGATGCTGGACTCGGTCCCTGTTCCTGCTCCCAGGATCAAAACTGCACCGACGACTAAAAGTGCCTCTGCTGCAGCCGGTATTGTTTCACTGAAGCTGCTCGAGTTTTATTATAATTATAATCTAAGTGAAAGAAATGAAAGAAGACATTTTCCTTTTCCCCTCGTTTTCTCTTTGCAGGAAATTCATCAATACCTAACAAGTGTTCACCCAACTCATCTCACATGTGAGTTCACACAATCTTCTATATAGAATAGAATAGAATATCTTTATTGTCATCACATCAACGAAATTCAGTTATTGGTGTTCTTGTATTCCTCTTAAACATACAGCTTTTCATTTATTCAGTATTGATGAGATCAGAACTATTTATGTTGCATTATTGTATGCAATGAAAGGCAAGTCAAACACATTTTTTAATTTTAATAATTTTTTAAGGATTATTTTGTTTTCGATGTTGAAATTACTTATTTTTGCAACATGAGGCCGATGTGCACCACTTCCTCATGGTCCAAGGAGGACTACAATTATTCATATATTCTTCCAGCTTTTTGTTGTATTACACGTGGCACCTTAAAGGTGGGGTAGGTAATTTTGGAGAAACCGGTTCGAGATCGCTAAAATTTGAAAATACACAACCGGAAAAAATCTGCCTCTTCCTTACAGAGCCCCTCCTCCAACACACACGAACGCGCACATGACCAATGAGGGCACGAGATAAGTTTGTGCACAGATGGAAGGCTGACAGGCAGGTAGGCCATCCAGTTATTTTAGCCGGGCCGGCTAAACTGATTGGTCGTGCTTTTTACAGTACTACGGCTTCCACAGATTACATTTTTTTATGTATTTTTTGTCAAAGCACTTCAGATATTCATTGCTATCGGGATGTTAAGAGCATTCCATGGAATATAACAAAAAGTGTATCTCGAGCCGGTTTCTCAAACTTACCTACCCCACCTTTAAACACAAGGAACACATGCCGGGCTTGGTAGTCAATTATGTTACCTCATTTTCGTGTCTTTCTTTTATAAAGCAATTTATTCTAGTCTGCACAAACATTCAAGGCTTTTTTCAAGGCGAGATTATCATGGCAAAAACTGTTTTTTTTTAAACTTTTTTTTAATTCATAATCACAGGAGCAAATACTTTTGAGACCAGACTTTCAAACATAACCAAAATAATTTATCTAATTTGCTTCTCAGAGCTTCCGTAATCAGGGAATACAAATTAAGAAAAAGGGAAATTAAATAACATAAAATCTAAATGTTGTTAAAATATCTATATCAGGGTGTCCGCGGGGTCTTAAAAAGTATTCAAAGTTGATAAATCAATTTAGCGAAAATGAAGGCTATAAAAAAGTATTAAACGGCATTTTCCAAGGTATTACATTTTGTAGCTTGTTTTCAATAAGTATATAAATTGTCCAAAGAGGTTGTATTCTACAGTTTGCCTGAATGTAATCATTGCGTAGGTGTGTAGTGTGATTCTGTGTAGTTTATTTATGGCATCCCGTTGGATGTGACGTCATCTGAACAGGACATCGCACGCTCACTGCTTGATAGCGCGCGATGGTCCGTTTGCGCCGGTTGTTAAACAACATCGTTATGGGGAAATGCAAGTTTGCGTCCAAATGGTTGGAAGATAAGGAGGAAGGACAATCAATACTGTATATAGTCAATGTGAGGTAAAGTGTGTCGCCAATGTAACCGGTTAAAACTCAAAGTGGCGATGAGGTCTTAAAATGTATGGAAAGGGTCTTAAAAAAGGTCTTAAAAGGTCTTACATTTGACTTCAGGATTCCTGCATATACCCTGTTATAAAATATGTGATTTGCCATAATAAGTGAGTTCTTCCTCACTGAAAGCCATGTAATGTCTTGTTTTTCACCTCGTAGCAGCAGCCCGAGCAGAGGAAACCCTAAAGTACAGTCCAACCATCCCTGGATCACCATCGTCCACCCGGGGCCCTGGACCCAGCTGCCCCCCGCTCCTCCTCCGGTCCCCACCCCTCGATCCAAATCTGGCTTTAACCAGAGGAGAACATGGTACAAACCCCAAGTGCCCGCTCCCAATCCGTTTGGAGAGGAGGAGGGGGAGGAGGAGGGGGAGGAGGACCCCAAGGAGGAAGAGGGTGCTAAACCTCAGGCTGTAGAACAAGCTGGAGATACCAGTCAACTCAGTTTATCAGATTTGGATGAAACTGGAAAGACGGGAGGTTCACCCCTGGATGTGACTGAAGCAGAAGCAGCAGGGACAAATGCCATTTCAGAGGAAACACAGAGTCACATTTTACCCAGAAGTCTCTCTGTGCCGGCCATCACATCTGCCCGCTCTCAAAGTTCCCTTTCCAGTTTTGACTTGACGGAGGAAACTGAATCTGATCAGGTCATGTCAAGTTCAAGTAAGGTATGGAAAGAGATGCAACTTATATATATCAATATTCCAACTACTTGTATATAGACTATTCTGCACAATTTCTATTATATTCAATTTTATTTTATTTACTTGCACTATTATCTGTTTTATTGTGTTGCACTGTTGGAGCAGCCTGTGACCTAAGAATGTACAAATGACAATAAAAGCCTTGAACCTTGAGATGATGAGAGCTAATGGGAGCATTTTCCTCAAGACATGACATAAGTTTAACATGCCCTACCATAGCAAATGTTCTTTCTATTTCTAGGTGGCCTGCAAAGAGAATCCCTTTGATCGGAAACCTGGAATACCCAAATCTAAAACCTTTCAGACCCTGCAGTCTGCGAGGGCCCCGGCCCCCGGACATGGCTTCCCACTCATCAAGAGGAAGGTACAGTAACAGTAACAGTAATAACAATATATGCAAAAGTTCGGCATTCAAAACTTCACCCAAGTGACACATTTCTAAGCCGTATCAGTAAAATGTACTTGTAGTAGAAAAAAAGGTAAATGTATTCATTTTGCAGTAAATTGTTCCTTGGCCCTTTTTTATATATGGTGTTTTGGGATTAATATTGCTTCTGCATTAATGTTTATGTTGCATTAACTAGTATAAATTATGTTTTAGGTTGTGCTATTTGATTATTTGTATCTAGTAAAATCAACTCTACACTTATGTATTATATTCTGTAAAAAATACATTCAAATGTACACTATATGTATGTTTCGTGACAGGTGCAGACGGACCAGAATGCGTCCTCAGCAGATCTGCAGCTGGAGATGAGTGAGCTGGATAAACATCTGGAGGATCTGGAACAAAGAGGGGTCGAGCTGGAGAGGAATCTGAGAGACTACAAGAACGGTTCGACTAATAATTACTACTGCTTATAGATAGAATCTTACACTTGTTATGTGAATACTAAATATGTTAAAGAAATATATTCGTTTTGTTACAGATAAAGAGGAGGAACAGATGCTAATGGAGTGGTTCTCTCTGAACCATGAGAGACATGTTCTGGTGCACAGAGGAACAGAGCTGTTTTATCTGTAAGTTCACGAACCATAATGAGTTGTGCCATTACTTTTCATTACTTCTCCAACACTTATTGATTGTTTAAACATTTATTTCCCAGGACGAAGCAGCAGAAGTTGGAGGAGAGGCAGGCAGATGTGGAGTACGAGCTCAGATGTCTCCTTAACAAACCAGGTCAGTGTTACTTTATTCATCACTTTGTCACCTTCTTTATATAACGTATAGGACAATAATAGCATAATTATTTATCTCAACAAGCATCGGCATCACTGGGGGAAACTCTGGAGGGGTTCATGTATTGATAACCCATATGTAATCATAATGTGTACTGTTGTACCAGCTTGTAAAAAGTGCTTTGGTAATACTTAGTTCTATATTTGCTCCTTTTATTACAATTTAAATCATTTATTGTGTTTATGTATGCACCATCATACACCAAAGCAAATTCCTTGTGTGTGTGAATTGCAAAAAACTTGATTCGGACAGTTTCCTGAATGTGTTTCATTTAATTTAATTTCATCATTATTTGTTCCGTTCATGGTGTGCACAACTTAATGTATAACAATTATTTGCAAAACATGTCTCTGACTATATCACACAATACCCGAAAAGGAGCTGGGAGAAGAAAATAATCTTAGATGACCCGCCCCTTTCAAAAAAAGAAAATAGATGTTCTGTCCTTCATATTTTCTTATTCACAGCCAATCATAACAGTATCGTAGGAAAATAAGAGAAACACAAAACGTACCAAAAAAAACAACTTCCTCAAGTTCCCACTTGACAGGTAACGGAAAGAAACAAAACAAAAAAACAACAACATAACAACAACACCAAAACATCACATGTACAAGGAAAAGTTCAACCCCCTCATCTGAGTCCTACTGGAGTAGAAGGGGGGAAAGCGTTCAATGCGATGCAGTGCAAAGAAGTGATTTGTGGTGCTTTTTATTTTGTTAAACTTACACTCTGTCCTCTTCTCATTCAGAGAGTGACTGGAGTGAGGAGGATCGGGGGCTGGAGGGGCAGCTGATGGACGAGCTGGTCGCCGTCATCGAGCAGAGGAACCAGATTGTAGGCAGCTTGGATCAGGACAGGCAGAGGTGTGAAGAAAAAATTATTAATAAATACATTTCTTTCCCAGTTTTCCTTTTTTTAATCTTTTTCTGATTTGAGGTTTGTTATTTCATTTTTTTTTTATATTTGTATTGAAGACACATAGACAATACATTTGGTACATTGATAGGTTAGATTGAACAGTTCAAAGCTACTAGTATTCAGCTTAGTCTCTACTATTGTACATCAATTGACAAGCCATACATAGTTGATCTTCACTTGATTATAACCAAAACAGACCATGTAGCCAAAATGTAAGAGAGTGTTGTTCAGACTGTTATTTAGTTTTTAATGTATTTTAGATTTGAACTGTTTCTCATGTTGTTATGTTTGCCCTGTAACCCTATTCATTCTTAAAATGCTAATCAACAAAAATACATTGGGCTTTCACATTCATAGGTTTTATGTTGAGAAGCATACATTCAACTTTGTTGTTTTGCATAGGGAAAGTGAAGAAGATATGCATTTGGAAGCCATGAGGAAGAACAAAGGTGAGAATATGTGTCCTATATCTTGAAGTCCCTCCTTTTTCATTCTGTCAGTATGTGTTTGGATCTTCTGAAACACATGTTTGCTCTATAAAATACTTTTTTCTGCACCTAACTGCAAATATCTCTCCCCAGATTTCCAGAAAGAAGGACTGAAGGACCTAAAGAAGTCAAAAGGAAAGTTCAAGCCGGCGAAGATGTTTAAGATGCTGAATCACAAAGCAGAGAGCAACAAAGACTCTGTGGACAAAAAGAGCTGAAGTATTATCACAACTGCTGACAACAACTCATACTCTGAGAGGATAAAAGTGGAATCTGATAACAACATGAAAAACCTTTTTTATTTTACTTTGAAGAGCAGCTCGGTAACATAGACTTGTTATTCTCTAATATTAATGTTTCAGTTTTATCGGTGTACATATTCTCTATGCTGTTCATTTACTTTCCCTATCTCCTGTATGTAATATATTTATGTTTTATTTGATTACATTTGTTATAGTATGCAATAAATATGTATATGGGAAATGTGCATGTTGTGTCTATGTGAAAAAAGTTCACTTTGCTTTGAGATGCACGATGGAAAGGAACAATACTGGAGAACAGAACTACAAATAATAATAATAATAATAATAATATGGCTTCAAGTACCAGAGTGTAGCAAGACTAGTATGTTACAAGTAAAAGTCCTGCATTCAAAATGTTACTCAGTATTAGCATCAACATATACTTAAAGTACCAAAAGTAAAAGCACTCATTCTGCCGATTGGTCCATTTCAGAATAATATTATATAATTTGTTTTTGTTTTTTTACATTTTCTATAAAAAATGTACTCGCATGTCCAAATTGCACATAGGCCTATTACATTTCTTTGTGCACGATACTTTTCAGAACAATTAAATGAACGCCTATGAATGTGGTATAAAATGTAAATACTCAAAACTACAAGTACCTCAACATTGAACTTAAGTACTGTACTTGAGTACTGAAAATGAAGTTATTTCCCACCTCTGACAAGGTTTATCTGAAATGTTGGTTTCTTTTTTAGTAAAATGCTACAAAAACAACAGTCTTGATCAACTAAAATGTGCCGTTTCTAACAAAAAAAATAGTAAAACGTGGTAGTAAAGTAAGACAAGAAGCTACCCAATCATGTTCTCAACTATAAAACAGACTAATACAATTTAACCCGCACTAAAAAGTAGGCTAATGCTAGCTTGGAGATAATTAAAACGGCTGTCGAAGCGGAACGAAAAACAAAGGTTCCTCCAGAGCACACGGAATGTTTCCCAACGGACCAAACCACCGGAAGTTAGACGATCTCATCCTTCATGTGGTTCATGTTGACAAAACGAAGTGTCTTTGAAAAGTATTAATAAAAAGGATTCACGTTTACAGGCTTCAAATAAAACATGTCGGACAACGAAGACAAGTAAGTGACAACACACATAATGATGTCATATTCAGTATTTAGCCGGAAAAAACAAGAAAACGTGGGCTAACGTTATAGCTAACTAACATTTAGCCAGTTAGCTTAGCACAACTGTAATAGATAGGTACTTTATTTATCCCAAACTGCCAAGCATTACATCAGTTACACATATTTAAAAGCTACAGTAAGATACAATTAGCATTAGCAGCAAGTATATACCAGTGGCGAACCGTCAGGGCCTTCAAGGTATTCAGAGAATACCCTGGAACACTCGGATGAAACAAACCAAAAATCGATTTAATTATATAAATAAAATGTATATAAAATGAATACATGAGAATCGTATCTGTGTTGTTGATCTGTAATATTACAGTGTTACGTTGATTTGTTTGTCCTTCTCGGACCATGCACTACGCATTTCAGTGGTTTTGTGTTGGGTAGAATATCCTCCAACCAAGGTATTCTATAGAGAGGCGAAGTCCCTCCCTTTCCGGTGGACCTCCATGGGACCTTATTTCGGAAAAATTATGTATTGAAGTCAATGGAGAGAGAAAGATTATCTTTCGATCCCGTTTGAATTGTGCCACGAATTACACATATGATGTTTGTCAATCTTAAAAAATCATTTCCATGTCAAAAAAAGTCACAGTTTGTCTTAAAACTGTTGAAATATAAGACTATGAAAAATACGCAACTAGAAAGACTATAAATCCCAGAGTCGCGTAAGTGATGTCATTAACGTTACACATTACACTCGTGTTACTCACCGAAACCTTGTAAAGCCGGTCCCGCATGCTGGCTCTTAACCGACTAACTCCCCTTGTGTGTATGTACAGCTCTCAACATGCCCAGAGTTGTAGTGATTTTCACCTCTTTTAATACTTTTCGCCTCATTCTGAAAGAAAGAGGTGAAATGTGCCAACGTGACGGCCATCTTGGTGTTGGTGACGTGTGCGAGACCAGAGATGTAGTTCATTGAACGGTTCACACCGAGTCAAAATTTGACTTGCAAAATGATCTTTTAAATTGACAAACATCATATGTGTAATTCGTGGCACAATTCAAACGGGATCGAAAGATAATCTTTATCTCCCCATTGACTTCAATACATAATTTCCCCGAAATAAGGTCCCTTGGAGGTCCCCCGGAAGGGGAGGGACTTCGCCTCTCTATATCCTTGATAGAATACCCTGGCCCTTACACTGACTGAGAGCGTACGTTTGGACCGACAGTTTCATCAACCAATCATATAGTGATTTGTAGCCAATGGGCGTATTCTTTCAGAGTTTCCCTCGGTTCCAGGGTACTATAAAAGGCCCTGTAGTTCACTGGCTCGAGACAGAGGATCTAGATGAATGCGACGTAGCAATTCATGCCGTTTTATTGTTTTTAACGTTGAAATGGCAAGTGCAACAGGTGAAGATGAAGTTGAAATGGCAAGTGCAACAGGTCAAGATGAAGTTGAAATGTCAAGTGCAACAGGTCAAGATGAAGTTGAAATGTCAAGTGCAACAGGTCAAGATGAAGTTGAAATGTCAAGTGCAACAGGTCAAGATGAAGTTGAAATGTCAAGTGCAACAGGTCAAGATGAAGTTGTTGCGGAATTGTTGTGAGTACCCTTTTCAAGACGACAATTCAGTGAAAAGACGGACATTATAACGCCGGGGGGGGGGGGCGGCAGGGGTTGTGTGTGTCTACAGAAGGTCCAGTTGTGATAGACACGGTTCACCACTGGTATATACACATTCACAATAGAAAGGACATATATCTAGAGTATCTGAATACTCGGGTTAAATTGGGCCGGGGCTAAGCCATATGTTAAAACATCTCTCGTTCTTAATATAGACTTTATTTAGGGTCGATATGTGTGTTGACTTTACTTTAAAATAGCAGATCTCTGTGACAGGATATAGTTTTTCCGCTTAGTGAACGTGTGTCTCTGCTCCGATCAGGAGCTGCAGCACTGCAGGGCCGGTTCTAACCAATTTGCTGCCCTAGGCAAGATTTTAGCTGTCCAAATATGTGAACATAACCATTAACCTACCATAGCCAATAACAAATAAATGTAACTTAATTTATTTTTGTTGTTCATTCATATCTTATTTTACCTAGTTAACATTTATTTATGCATGTCTTTGTATCTCTCAAGTTTTAAACGATATTTTTGGTTTACTGTCCTATAGTATACACTGACATGCCTTGGAAATATTTGTTTACATAAATTGCATTTATCTCGCTCGATCCCACTTTGGCTGTGAGCTGCAGACGCCTGATAAGCCAACACCCCTGCACTTTCATCACTTACAGCGCCCATCGTACAGGGCAAATGAAAAGTGTAACCGGGGTGAAAAGGGTGTTACATTTACTTAATTATGAATGTTGTTACATCAAGGCTGAAAATTAGGATGAGCGCAAACAGTCAAAAATGTTTTTTTCCCTCCCAGAGCTGCCAGCGCAGCGCCCCCCCCAAATGGCTGTTGTTAAACGCTTCCGACATTTACTTCAACAGTAGAAAAGATAAAAGTATCCAAGGAATACACAATAGAATATATAAAGAATAAATGAAAAATCTCTACAGAAGACCAATACACTACAAAAACAGAAACGTAGTGACATAGGTAATATACATCAAAAAGGCTTCAAATGTATTCAGTATTGTATGAACAATACCAAACAAATGTTTGAACATTTTAAAGTAAAATGCTTCAATCTGGTGCACTTTAAGCACACATTACTAGAGACCTGATCTAGGGGGTACAACTCTAAACACCCATATGAAAAAGATCGGTTTACATTTTAATAACCAAATAAGTATGTGAACATAACCAACTCGCTCCCTATGGAGGACGGAACATGACTTAAGTATAAATAAATAAATGTGTAAATAAATGTATGAAGAAATACAGGAATAAATAAATAAATACAGGAATAAATAAATACAGAAATAAATACACAAATAAATAAATGTTGAAATAAATACACAAATAAAATAATAAATAAATGCATAAATAAATATGGAAATAAATACACCAATGTATAAATAAATAAATAAATAAAAGACGAAAATAAAACAGAACACACGTTATTATATATCTTTCATATATTTCTACATTTACGCGACATACATTTATTTATTTATTTATTTATGTATCCGTATGCTAATGAGGTGGGCGGTCCTAACCTCAGTCTGAAGCAGGATTTGCCAATTGTTGGAGCCAGGCAGAAGCAAGAGATTCGTGGCAAGTCACATCTGTTCATTCTGTGTACAGTGTACACCCACGGCAACTCGCTAATAATGGCTTCTTTAATAATTGTTCTTTCGCACACCCGTTCGCGATGTCCCCAGCGGTGTGCCCCCAACGAAGATGTGCTTCAATAACGTTTGGGGGCAACATGTAAGATGGACGCCCAAGGGTCACCTCTGTTTCCGAGAGGATTTCAAGTTGGCGGGCAACCTCTTGAAGACTCTCAAACACAGCTGGGTTAACATCCACATCCATGTCGAGCTGAGCCAAGTCCTCTATACATCGTTCCACACGAAACTGGACATAGTCTTTTGGTTCTCCGTTCTATAAATGGTCCGCTAATGATCTCCAATGGCTCTTAAACCAATACCCATAAATAATCCTTACAACTGTGGATAAACCATGGCCAGGTGTTAGTATAGCCCTCTGCCAGAAATGATCACACACTCCTGTAACCAATCCTGCTTCAGACTGAGGTTAGGACTGCCCACCTCATTAGCATACGGATACATAAATAAATGTATGTCGAGTAAATGTAGAAATATATGAAAGATATATATAATAACGTGTGTTCTGTTTTATTTATTTATACATTGGTGTATTTATTTCCATATTTATTTATGCATTTATTTATTTATTTATTCTTTTATTTATTTATTTGTGTATTTATTTCAACATTTATTTATTTCTGTATTTATTTCGTCATTTATTTATTCCTGTATTTATTTATTTATTTACGTATTTATTTATTTATTCCTGTATTTCTTCATACATTTATTTACACATTTATTTATTTATTTATTTATACTTAAGTCATGTTCAGTCCTCCATAGCTCCCACGCCCACTTTAGCTGTGAGCTGTGTGAGCCTGATAAGCCAACACCCCCCACTTTCATCACTTCCAGCGCCCATCGTACAGGGCAAATGAAAAGTTATGATCGGTCATAATAACACACACATAACAATTTGGTGATGATTAAATAGTTTACAGTGAGATTTACTCCCATATTTTTGGCCATACTCACGCAGCCCTACAAATGAATTGAGATTTCCACACAAATGTTCTTTAGCAAGTGTGCAGAGCAGTGTTGATTTAAAAAAGTAATTTGAAGGTTGGATATTTGTAAACCTTTTTTTGTGTATATATATATATATTAATAATTTAAGATGTAAATGAATTCCAGTTCATTTGTAGTACTTTCTATTTTTATTGTGACATTTGGTGGCATCAATGTGTGCATTTGATACAGATAATGGAGCAGTTGCTTTAGGGCCACAGTGTAAGCCTATATCCCTTAAGGTCAAATAATGAGATCCTCGACCTCCGCCCCCCTCTCGCACCTCCACACAGAACCCCCCACATATCAAATCCCAATTTAACCCCTGTGAATACTACACCTTATAACGAAAACAGTGCATACATTGTAATGACTATACACTCTCACTGAGCTAAAGGGCTTTATGACTTAATGTGGTTGTGTTTTCTCTTTGATAACTGTTTGATAATATATTTATAGCTTCGACGACGGAGACTTTGATGATGGAGATGATGATGACGGATTAGATGACCTGGAAAACGCGGAAGATGTAAGTTCGCTGTCTGATTTCGAAAATACAGCATATTGTAATATACAGGTTTTTATGTAAGGGATAATGTGCAGCGAGGCGGTCATTATGGGGGAAAGAACACCCGACCGGCAGCTCAGGAGCCAGCTCTGAATTAGCCCTGAGCGGAAAAAAACGCTAACGCAATTAGCACAGAACTCAAGGTAAAATACCCTTATTACTTATCGGATCTGCACAAACAAGATATCGATTAGCAAGCTGAGATTCCACAGATTCCAGACGTATAAGTATCATCACTGAGCGATCAGAATTTACATTGTTTTACTATGTTCAATCTGAATTTACTTTAAAATAAAAAAAAATCTATATTGATTCTGACTTTTCTACATCCAACTCACAGGTTTATGATTGCTTTGAGAAAAAAGATTATTAATTTAACTCTTTTAGAAGTGAAGATATGGTCATTTGTTCTGGGAATGTCATTTTCGAGCCTGAGACCTGAAAAACAGGCTCCGGGCTCAACTGGTTAACAACAGTCAATAAATCCTTGTCAGCGGTCTGTCTGTACTGGATTAACAACGTGTCACGTGTTCTGAATTGACCAATCAGAATCGAGTATTCAACTAAGCCATGTAATACATATTTTGTAATGTTATATTTTACAACAGTGTGAACATTTTTAATTCAACTCCTTCGTTTATATACATATTTTTATTTTATTTAGTAGTTTTATTTCAAAAATGTTATTGGTGTAAATATAATTGTTTATAATTTGAGTTATTTTTAAACTTATATTAATATTTGTATTCAATATTTATTTATTTTTGTTGTGTTTATGTAATTATTAATTTTGTGTTCTTTATTCTAACTACTTTTGTTCATTTTATTTTAACTCATGTAATGGTTCAACTGTCCAAAAACGGATTGAAAAAGACAGGATAAATAATGTCTTCTATTTCTGATAATTCCCATAACTGACTGCCACACTTTTTTGAAGTATGACTTGAGCCTTTGTCTAAAATATCGAGCCATTTACCTTTTACCATGCAATGTCTCTGCCGCTGCTCTGTGATGATGAGATTTGTTTGTTGTCTGTGTGCAGGAGGACCGGGAGAACGTGAAGATCCTTCCCGCAGGAGAGGGATCGCAGGCCAACCTGAAGAGGATCACAACTCCTTACATGACCAAATATGAGAGAGCCAGAGTTCTCGGGACACGAGCTCTACAGATAGCGTGAGTGGTTTTGTGGAGACTGCATTCAAGTTTAAGTCCATATCAATCAGGTAGATGCATCGTCTGAGTCTCACAAGTTAAAGGTCACCTATTATGCAAAATCCACTTCTTCATGTCTCTTCTACATCAACATGTGTCCCCTCTTCTTCATGTCTCTTCTACATCAACATGTGTCCCCTCTTCTTCATGTCTCTTCTACATCAACATGTGTCCCCTCTTCTTCATGTCTCTTCTACATCAACATGTGTCCCCTCTTCTTCATGTCTCTTCTACATCAACATGTGTCCCCTCTTCTTCATGTCTCTTCTACATCAACATGTGTCCCCTCTTCTTCATGTCTCTTCTACATCAACATGTGTCCCCTCTTCTTCATGTCTCTTCTACATCAACATGTGTCCCCTCTTCTTCATGTCTCTTCTACATCAACATGTGTCCCCTCTTCTTCATGTCTCTTCTACATCAACATGTGTCCCCTCTTTTTCATGTCTCTTCTTCATCAACATGTGTCCCCTCTGTGTAAAGAGACTCTGAAAGTTTCAGGAACAAAGATTCTCTCTCTTTTTGTCCTGATCCATTTATATAAAAACCTGTCTGAAAATGAGCTGATCAGATTTTGGCCACTTGATGATGTCATAACGATGTGTTGGCTTGTGTCACCATTAGCCAATCAGCAACCAAGGTAACCCCCCCCCCCCCCCCTCCCTTATCACCTGAATCTCCTCCTAGAGCACCTTTGAGTTCTTTGTAACCAAATATCTCTCAGAGGGGCGTGGGGAGGGGCTCCTTATTTTCATCTAAAGTAACAGACAGAGAATCAGCACTTTGGAAACAGGGCTGAAACAGAGGGGATTATGGGTAATGCTGCAATGATCTGTTTGGTGTTTCAGCCAATCAGAGACATGTTCTGTATATATCTGAGACCTATAATATATTGATGAAAAACAGTATAATAGGAGACCTTTAATGTAAACATCATTTACTGACCCTGTCTTCCTGCTGACTCTCCAACAGGATGTGCGCTCCAGTCATGGTGGAGCTGGAGGGAGAAACCGACCCGTTGCAGATCGCTATGAAAGAACTCAAGTAAGTGTTTAGTTTGATTTATCCTTAATGCTTTATAGGAGTTTAACATGACGGCATCTTTATTCATCAGAATCAGGTAGTTTACACACACAGGGGATTTGCTTTGGTGTATAATACTAAATACATAAACAAAGTAAGAGGAATTAAGTTGTGAAAAGGCAGCAGTTTTAAAATAATGAAATGAAATGTAAGAGAAATATAATAATATATGTATAAAACAAGTACAACAAGAATATGACAACAAATAAATAATGTGCAGGTTATCAGTAATTGAAGTGGAAGAGCTTACAAAAAGATTAAACCTAAATGGGTCGCGAAATATACTTTGGCGGACATAGGCCTGTGGCGATAATCAATAAATTGACTTATCGTACGATAAATAAAAATGGACTCTATAACTTTTCTGAGCTCGATAAATTGCCGTTTACATAAGGATGTTTAAGGATAAAGAAATGTAGCCCGGCGTGCTGTGAGGGGCGGGGCTCACACACAGCCAAGTCAGGACACTCTGCGTGCAGCAGTGTAGCAGCCAAATGAATAATATAGAGACGAGCAGGAGACAACGTGTGACTTACTCGAGGGGAATTTGAAGTTAAATGGAATTGGTTGCAAAACCTAATTCCACATCTCCGGTGTGGGAATATTTTGGATTTAAGCCAAATCAACGAGGCGAACCTACGGACTTGAATGAGCCGGTGTGTCGCATTTGTTTTAGAAAGGTAGCAACAACAATGTTCAATAAAAAGTTCTGTTTGAAAGGATATACTTGAATTATTATTATATAGTATCATTATGTCAGTGGTCGAAAAATGGTCTTACAATGGTCCCGACAATATTATCGTTTATCGCAATAATTTCCGGGAAAATGTATCGTCCAACAAAATTAATTATCGTGACAGGCCTAGGCGGACGTTGCTATAAAGTCTATGTGTGGGAAACCCTGCATTGCGATGCATTTGAACATGTCATCTGATTGTGTGTTGAATTTGCACTGTCCTCCTTTTAATGCACAATTTCATCGTTGTACCTTTAATCTAAATGTATTTTTTATATGTCTACTCTATGATATTTGTAGTTTGTTTGTATGTCTTTTAGTGGTAACTGTATTCTGTGTGATAGACATTTTCTGTGAATGTCTATGTGAAGCACCTTGTACTGCACTTATTGTATGAAAGGTGCAAACAAATAAAGATTATTATTATTATTATTATTATTATTATTATTACTGATGTTTTTTGTTTATCCCCCTCCCACAGAGCCAGGAAGATCCCCATCATCATCCGCAGGTACCTTCCTGATGGGAGTTATGAGGACTGGGGCAGTGACGAGCTCATCATCACAGATTAAACTCATAGCTGAATACAGAAATGTGCTGATTGACAGCTGTCACCGCTTCAGGTCAGTCAGGGTCATGAGGCTGAGGCAGGTATCACCTCCAGTCCCTCTGAGGAATCATATTTGAGTTTCCCAGCTGTTTGTTAACGTTCAACTGGAAAACCCACATTGATCTTATGATTACACCGCAGCTGGCCGGGGAAACATGAGCACATCAAATGTTCTGAACGGACACTAGAAGACTCGTAAAAATCTGATCAGTGTCGCCTCCAGGTTTTTGATCATGTGATCCATTTTTTGTCACTCCACACAACTTAAATTCAAAGTTTGTCGACGGTTCTTGTTTTATTTCTTTAACAGCTGCATTATAACGACGAGCCACTAGGGGGAGATGTAACGTAAGGCATTCATTTACTTTGTGTTACAAAATCAACCTGTGTTGTAATTATTCATTCTGTTGTTTTGAAGGAGAGGGGATTAGTGTTAAAGAACTGTTTTATTCTTGTTAATAAACTCTTTTGTATAAATGACTGTCATTAATAACACTTTTTTTATTGTACTAATATCTTCACTAATTCAACACATTAAACGACACACAAAAACAACACAAAATGAATATGCTACATTAGTAACTTATACTTATGACCTAACTTAAAGGTGGGGTAGGTAATTCACTTCAGAAACACTTTTTGTTATATTCCATGGAATGCTCTTAACATCCCGATAGCAATGAATACATGAAATGCTTTGACAATAAATCCATAAATAAATGTTATCTGTGGAAGCCGTAGTACTGTAAAAAGCACGACCAATCATCTGAGCCGGCCCGGCTAAAATAACTGGATGGCCTACCTGCCTGTCAGCCTTCCATCTGTGCACAAACTTATCTCGTGCCCTCATTGGTCATGTGCGCGTTCGTGTGTGTTGGAGGAGGGGCTCTGTAAGGAAGTCTGAAAGAAGGGGCAGATTTTTTTCGGCTGCGTACTTTCAAATTCTAGCGCACTTGAGCTGGTTTCTCCATTCTTACCTACCCTACCTTTAAATACAATACAATCATAAGTAAATTATATATATATATATATATATATATATATATATAAAACAAATTATTGATAAATAAAATATAGGTTACTTTTCCTCGCTGTTCAATGATTCAGACATATCCACATCTTCCAAGAAATACAAAAAGAAATATTAGTTATTCATCACACTCATACCACTATGATTCACAAGAGATTAATTATGAGTTATACTTTGGGTTATTATCCGTGTCACAGAGATTTAAAGGTATGATGTATATGATGTGGTTTAACACTGGATGGAAAGTCAATTTGTGCCGTCTCTTGGCAGACAACACTGACAATAAATGGCACAAATGCAGCCACATAAATATAAAATAACAGTATTTTTGAATGCGGAAGAAATGACACAATATACCTGTAAGGTTCAGGAGGTGTGTTAAAGAGTTGTAGCAGGTTAACAGCTGATGGTGAGTGTTGTTATTGTCATGATTCTCTCTGAGTCCCCTCCCCTCTTTTCCTTTTCATACAAACACATTCGCACAAAGCAGACACACAGGCGCTGTATTGTTTAGTGGAAATGAGTTGTTGTTGCCCAGAGAGAGAGAGGGTTGGTGCATGCAGGAAGAACGAGGGCGCTGAAGTTTTTGAGAGTGAGGATTAGAGAGGACGCTGCATGGCCGTTCTCCAGCCACTGCTATACAGTATATTCAGGGTGTTTAGGTTTATATACAATATGCATTATGTGTATATTAAAGGGGACCTATCATGCAAAATGCACTTTTTGATGTCTTTTCTACATAAACATGTGTCCCCGGTGTGTCAGAGAACTCACGCAGCGTCAGAAAATAAAACCCTCTCTCTTTTCCTCCGTACCCAAATCTCTAAAAACGGGGGAACAATGGAGCTGATTCAGATTTGCGTCCGATATGACGTAATATCTGAAATGTGGACCCACGGCCCTATCAGAAACGTTGCTATCAGAAACAATGCCCGACTGTTTTGGACGTAATATGGTCGGTGTTTACATTAGCATCGCTAACACTCAGAGCTAACCTGTACTGGAGAGCATGTGTGTGAAGAAGCAGGAAATAAAAAGGAACTCACCTTGTGGTATAACCGGCAAGAGAGAAAGCCTTTGAGCTCCATACTGTTTCAGAAATAATCCTTGATAATCCATGATATGGCGTTTCATCACGGCAGTATTTAGTGTAGACAGTAGCTGCCGGGTCCCGCATGAGCTCAGCCCCCTCCTTTTTTATTTTAATCAATTTAAAAAAAATTAAAGCTTTATACCCCAAATCAGCACTTTTGAAACAGGAAGTGAAATAGAGGGATATGAGGCATGGCTAGAATGGGTGATCTGTTTGGTATTTTGAGCAGAACACTTCATAGACATGTTTTTTATATATTTTTATATATCTGAGACCTATGCTATTGCCTAAAAATAGCATGATAGGTGACCTTTAAGACATCCTACATGATAAAGTGCGGTTGGGAAACAAATATAGAAACTGTCCAATTCAGCAGTAATATCTTATTAATACTATTTATTGTCATGTTATAAGTTGTACAATATGTGCCTTTTTATTTACAATTCTGTTTATATAATTATGTTGATTCTATCTCGTTTTTATTTCTTATTGCACTTCTGGAATGTTTTATGGGTATATAATTATCTTTTATTATTTGAATGTACATTTCTATTGCAAACTCTTACTGTTCATGCAAAATGCACTTTTTTATGTCTTTTATACATAAATATGTGTCCCCGGTGTGTCGGGGAACTCGCGCAGCGTCAGAAAATAAAACCCTTTCTCTTTTCCTCCGTACCCAAATCTTTTAAAAACGGGGGTACAACCATGGATGTATAATAAGAACTGGATACAGCGTGGGAGGCGGGGTCTCGTTCTTTCCTATGAGAGCTGCTCATTGGCGCATGAGGACAAAATGGCCCAACTTTTGAGAGAGCGAAACGTCACCGATTATCCGTCATGCCTGGCTAGAGCATGCGCAGTTGAGTTGCCCCTTAAGCCCCGCCCCCCGAGCTCCCACTCTCGGCTCACTAGAATGAATGGAGACAGAAAATAAATCTAGATTCGGCTTTTAGTGCATTTTACAACTTTAAGGACTTAACGATTATAATAAGGGCTATAACATAGTTCATACTGGGTAGTTTATTTAGATTAAAACAAATTATCCGCTGATTTACAGACGTCTCTTTCCCCATGTTAGTCAATGGGAAAAAGTTGTTTTGGGCCGGGTGACGTCACGGACTGATACGGAAGTTGCAGTACCGCCGTTTGGACACAACGAATGTTGGGCACAGAGTCCGGCGCACTTCCTGGGGGCTTGGGTACAACGAGCGGATACAGATTTGCTGCCGATATGACGTCAAATCGGCGGCGGACCCACAAAAAGTTGCTATCAGAAACAATGCCTGACGTGTTTTGGACGTAATCTCGTCTTTGTTTACATTAGCAAGCCTCGCTAACACTCAGAGCTAACCTGTACTGGAGAGCACATGTGTTTAAAAAGCAGGAAATAAAAAAAGGAACTCACCACATCAAGGATTATTTCTGAAACAGTATGGAGCTCAAATTATTTTTCTCTTGCAGGTTTACCACAAGGTGAGTTCTTTTTTTTATTTCCTGCTTTTTAAACACATGTGCTCTCCAGTACAGGTTAGCTCTGAGTGTTAGCGAGGCTTGCTAATGTAAACAAAGACGAGATTACGTCCAAAACACGTCAGGCATTGTTTCTGACACTGCGTGAGTTCCCTGACACACCGGGGACACATATTTATGTATAAAAGACATCAAAAAGTGTATTTTGCATGATAGGTCCCCTTTAATATTTTATAAGACATTCTTTAACTTCTTGTTTTATATAAATACCTTTTTTCATTATTGATTTTAACCTTTTTTCACACTCTTACTTTACTTACATTTATATAAATATTATTATTTGTATTTATCCTTTTTTTAAATTCACAATGGAGCAACTGTCCATAAACCCCATGTCTCCCGGTATAAATAAAGCAGTCTGACGATGACTGATTTCAAAGGAAGAAATGATGACGTAGGCTGTGTACCAGGGTTGAAGTAAAGACGTGTCTCAGAAGTATTTTAACGTCTCCAAGAAGAAGCCAGCTTGTACTTTCATCTATAATTGTGTGTCGCCTCGGTCATGCTCTTAAGTTCTCAAAAAACTGCTTTAATCTGTGAGCCTTTTGATTGGAGCAGACAGAGCCTCAGGGTGATGCTGCACTCCTTTCATGGTGTGGAGGGGGGGGGGGGGACCATGTGACCATGTGACGCTCAGCTGCACCAACCACAGCGAGGCCACCATCAGGGTGCAAATAACATCTTCAGTTTGATTCTTCTTTGCTCATACTTCCCATGTTCCCCTTTATTTCCAGAGATGGCAAAAGTACACACATCCTTTACTCAAGTAGAAGTACAGATACTCGTCGTGTTTAAAAATACTCTGGTAAAAGTAGAAGTACTGACTAAACTTCTTTACTCAAGTAAAAGTAAAGAGGGCTTTGAAATGTACTTCAGTAAAAAGTACCCATAACTACCATCTGTTTTAAAGAGTACCTGACCTCCCTTTATATTAATAGAACAATAATGTCATTGTTAGCTAATGAATGTTTCCATGCTGAACAACGGCAACATGACAACGTTTTCATTGGTCCCTCTTCTTTAGAGAAGACCAGGAAATGATGGATACACGGATCGTGTTCAAATCAATAGGCACGCAATGACTCTAAATAATAATGATCACGCCACCAAACACACATTCAAACTAAAGGAACCAGCCTGTTTGGGAAATGGAAGAAGTAGAAAGTACAGGTATTTGTGTTCAACATGTAAGAAGTAGAAAGTACAGGTATTTGTGTTCAACATGTAAGAAGTAGAAAGTACAGGTATTTGTGTTCAACATGTTAGAAGTAGAAAGTACAGGTATTTGGGTTCAACATGTAAGAAGTAGAAAGTACAGGTGTTTGTGTTCAAAATGTAAGAAGTAGAAAGTACAGGTATTTGTGTTCAAAATGTAAGAAGTAGAAAGTACAGGTGTTTGAGTTCAAAATGTAAGAAGTAGAAAGTACAGGTATTTGGGTTCAACATGTAAGAAGTAGAAAGTACAGGTATTTGTGTTCACAATGTAAGAAGTAGAAAGTACAGGTATTTGTGTTCAAAATGTAAGAAGTAGAAAGTACAGGTGTTTGAGTTCAAAATGTAAGAAGTAGAAAGTACAGGTATTTGGGTTCAACATGTAAGAAGTAGAAAGTACAGGTATTTGTGTTCACAATGTAAGAAGTAGAAAGTACAGGTATTTGTGTTCAAAATGTAAGAAGTAGAAAGTACAGGTATTTGGGTTCAAAATGTAAGAAGTAGAAAGTAAAAAGTGGCCAGAAAAATAAATAGTGGAGTAAAGTACTGATACCAGAAACATGCACTTAAGTACAGTAACGAAGTATTTGTACTCCACTACTTCCCAGCTTCCTCACATTATTATCTGATATAATCTTTCTCCAGCACCTACACTGACCTGGCTGGTTAGAAGTGAATATGTCAGCATGTTCTTGTTGTCCTTAATTTGAATCGTTATGGTTTATTGCACTGATTGTACGTCACTTCGTATGAAAGTCAGCTAAAAGTAATGTTATATGTCATTATGTCTCACCTCTGTAGATCTGTCCCACACATTTCAGAATCAGAAATCCTTTATTTGTCCCGCAGCGGTTAAATTGTACATGTTATATAAACGTTTAAGCAAAGGTAGAGCGCAGATCAAGACAAAATGTTAAGAGTAGACAAAAGCATATTAAATAAAAAGGCAAGCACGACCTAATAAAAAAACATCCATGTTAAAAGGTTAGGGAACATATCAAAGTGTTGCAGGACCCAGTACAATTAATACACTGTAAAAGTGTATATTACAAGTTGTGGTATAACAAATGATAACTAAATATTTTAAAATGACTGGAATCATATTTGTGTTTTCCAGCTGTTTGTTATCTTTCAACTGGAAACCCCCCATTGATCTTGTGATGGCACCTGGTCCTAAATATTATACAACTTCTGTAACGGGATCTGAATTGGATAATTAGATTTAGATGTTACTAATGTTCTTATAAACAAGTGATAGGATTTCATTCATGAAGCTATTCTGCTCGCTAAATTCTATAATTCTACTCTTAAAAAGCTGCACGAATCTCATTACATAAAAACATCCAAATCTAATCACAAAATGTTTTTATTGCATAGCTTGTTTTGTTTGTATTGAATGCAAACCCTTTATTAACTTGTGTCTCAGTACTTCCTCGAGCCGAATCTCTCTTGTTGCTTCTATTTTGTGCCTTCAGAGCCACTCCTTTTGTAACCATGTACTTCTCCTGATCGCTCCCTTGTTATTGAAGTGAGTGAGACCCAGCGCTGCTTTACAGAAAGAGAACACTCATCAGAGTTAGATTTGACCAGACCTTAATGTGGGCTGTGGCGCAGTGGACTAGTGCGTTGGTGTTCGGATCAGGGGGGCACAGGTTCAAACCCCTCTGCAGTCAGCATGTCGTTGTGTCCCTGAGACACTTCACCTCAAATTGCTCCTGTGGGGATTGCCCACAGTATTGAGTATGTAAGTCACTTTGGATAAAAGCGTCTAACAAGTAACATGTAATGTACCAGCATGAACAAAAGCTTTTGACCTAACAAACTCTTTTTTTCATTGCCTTCTTTCTTGGCATCGTAAATAACATTTCGTCTAGCTGACACTTTTATCCAAAGTGACTTACAACAAGTCCAATCAACCACAAAGAGCAAGAATCCTGAAGGTACATTTGCCTCTAATGGAGGATGGTCGATTTTGGTCATATTGCCCAACTCTTTCTCGCATGTATAACATCCATTTACAAACTCTTGCCATAACTTGATCATGATGATCCATTGCTTCTGTCTGACACCTGCTTCAAGAGTTTGTTGCTTTAAAAAAAATCCCGTAAACGATTACCTACGGCGTGGTTCTCCTGGTTAACTCTAACTTTCGGAATGTTTTAATCCCATTACAGTCCCAACCTGCAAACTGAGTATTTTTCAGTGGGCCGGGGGAGGAGAGGAGTGGGGGTTTTCAGAGTGTATGTGTGTGCAGAGAGAGTATGAGAGTCCCTTTGTATCCCGATGCAGCTACAGGCCCGGCAGTTATGGGTAAGGCTCCCTCATTGCCCTGTTTCCCTCCTCCCCTAACTCCCCTAACTCCCCCTTCAATGGCCCTCTTTGTCTTTCCAAAGTATCACACAGCCGATTAAAGAGAGGGAATTAGGAGTCAGGCTTAACACACAACACGCAGAAACACACATAACTAACTGCAAATGTGCATATAGGCATGTTTCACCATCACGCACTCAACTATAGGGAGAAACTAACTCAAATGCAGTTGCAGTAAACAAGCTGCTGACTTCAGTACATGATTACCAGATTATTTGATCTGATATATTACAAATGACCTGAGGAGATGCTCACACAATCACACTCGTTGTACCCTCCCTAGATATATTGATTCCTGTTTACCTCGACATTATTAGGACATACATCTTCCTACAATCATTGTCGTATCATTTGAACACATCACATATCCAATACTGCCCTTGTTTTTATCAATTGAGCAAACGATTAGCCTACTGTAATATTAGCCCAACAATAACCAGTGTAATATAATCCAAATAAAACAAAGTACAGTGAAATAATGAAAGTATTTGCATCCGATTTATACTTACCAAAAACAAAAGTACTTACTTCAGAATAATATATATTAAATGCATTAATGTGTTCATCACAGCTGGTAATGGTGATTTATATACTGCTGCTGGATATATTAACCTATACTTATATGTATGTCATTATCTATTTATTATTTGATTCATATTTTATATAAGCTAATAATCTGAATCTGTAAAAAGCGGATAAATGTGGTGCAATAACGGCTTCTAAAGTGTAGTGAACTAGAAGTAAAGTAAGTAAAAACACTCATAAGTAAAAGTACAAAAGTATTGGATTGTACTAAAGTACCCAAAGAAAAGAGCTTACTTTGAATCTAGTAGAGTATTGTCATATTTCATTATATTTTACTCCACTCTGTTGTACTATTCTTTATTATTATTATTACCTATTCTTCTTTCTGTGTCTCTGTATGCACCATTTGTACCAAAGCAAATTCCTTATATGCGTAAACCTACTTGATAATAAAAGCGATTCCGATTCCGAATCAAATTATGGATTATTATTGATGTGTTTATCATAGCTGATCGATTTGAATGACTTTATATACTGCTGCTGGATATCTAAACCAAAGAACATAATTAGAGCTCAAAGTTGATATATTAGTTGATTACGGAGGTGTGTGGCGCAGTGGGCTGTGCGTTGGTGTTGGGATCAGGGGGTCACAGGTTCAAACCCCACTGCAGTCAGCATGTCGTTGTGTCCCTGAGACACTTCACCCCAAATTGCTCCTGTGGGGATTGTCCACAGTATTGAGTATGTAAGTCGCTTAGGATAAAAGCGTCTAACAAGTAACATGTAATGTAATGTAATGTAATTTAAAGCTGTCGAATAATTGTAGGGGAGTAAAAGGTACAATATTGGCTTCAAAAATGTAGTATAAGTAAGTATGAAGTAGCATAAAGTGAAAATGCAACTCCAAATTGTACTCATGAATCCTTGAGTTAATGTACTTCTTCATCCCATTCCTCGACTGGCTTCAGTTGATGAGTACAAAGGGATATGTTTATTATCCAGAGGGCAGATTGTTAATGACTGATAGCTAAATGTTCCCCTAGTTGTTCCATTGTAAAAGAGATTCCAGAGAGGCAGTCTTGTATCAAAGCAGATAATCGAGCTTTATTTCAAGTGAGCGTAAAAGGTCATTATTCATCATCACCATCACATGATCTCTGCTGTTGAGAAGCTGTTGCAGTGCAGTTACACAAGCAGGGAAACATCTGAAATACTAAAATGGCAGTCGAATGATGTCCTCATAACAGCGCGCACACAAACACATATAAATAAGAAATTCAACATAAGTTTCACACGTGGCAATTATAATGATGTTAAATAACAAGGGGCTTTAAGGTGTGGGGGATTAAAAGAAGCAGTGCTGCATGCATGCGGTTTGGATCTGTGTGCAGAAGTGACAACAAATGAGTGATAAATATAAAAACAAAGATATCTTTTTTACTTTTAAGGTAGAAATAAAATACTTAAAGTACAGTTCTGTTTCTAAATGGTGGACAGAAATGACAGTCGATTATAGAGAGACATCAATTGATAGTCCAAAAAGGTATTGTTAAAATCAAGGCACATTATTACATTTAATATAAGGCTGTGTTAAAAGTTATTATCTCCTGGAAGCTTTATTTGCACAATCTCTGGCAACTGTTTCTCAGTATTGGCATCAAAATGCTTCTTTTTCTCCAAGACCAAACGACGACCAAAAGATGTGACATTTTGCATTGAATACTTGTCTACATACACATTTTTGAATGGCACAGAATACAAGGCAGTGGTGCATATATTCAGTGGAGATTATAATGGCAAAAAGCATTTAAAATATTAGTAATTGTTCAAACAAACGAAGAAGCTTCTGTTATATATTCTATGACACGTTGCGACCATGATCGATGACAATGGGTTAAGCAAGTATAAATAGAATTGTCTTTTTTCATGAATGTACTTCATAAATGCGTCGTAAAAATAAGGAAAGTCATCACACGTATCAGTGCCATTGTGAGAAAAAGGTCAAAGTAGCTTTTGACACTACAGGAATACTTCAAACCCCAAAATGTACAATTTATCGTCTTTCAATTATCGTCAAATCTCATCGGCATACAGTGATACAAAATAATTCACAATTTGGTTCTTCAGAACTAAATGCAGCTCACCCATAATGATAATAATTCAGAATAATATGTAAAGGGTCAACTTGGAAGCCAAATAATGGTTAAAATGAATATATAATAGTATTTTAAAACCGCATCTTCCAGAATGTTCCTCATTCTTTCATTCATTTTTAATGTTTGACTACTGTAAGCCTATAACAAAGGAAACATGTTAATAAAGTCAGTGTTATTCTGGATGTATAGATATTTTCTAAAATGTCACTTGAAGATGTCTTTACTTGCGTTTTGGAGTTCAATATTGGATCAAATATACTGCAAAATACACCGAGTAGGCCTACTTTTCATTTGTCAAGTTTATAAAAAAGGCTTTACCATGTGGGTATTTCTTATAATCCAATTCTCAATTATCCATTAGTATGAGCATGACTTCCCAAACACTTGTTTTAAAAGAAAATGGCTGTAAACACAGTTTTTCGTTAGGATTTCATGGTAACACGGTATTAAAAAAATCATATGCAAATGGTTATTTTTGGGGGTGAAGTATTCCTTTAAGGCATTAACAATAACTCACATAGAAAGATGTTGAAAATTAAAAACTATTCAGCTACAAAAGGTAGTTTTGAGTCGGGAGAAACGTCTGTAAAATCAGTTTCTTTTATATAAGTTTTGGTCTCAAAACTTTGGTCGTTTTTACAAAAACATCAAATCTGTTTGCAAAAAAACGTACATTTGTAATTTCAAGTATACTGTATACACTATCCTGATAAAAGTCAGTCATCATTACAAGTTGTTTTTCGACTATACATTTCACTTAACAAAACCTCAACAAATGTTATGGCGTTGTACGTCCATGCATGTGTGTACAAAAGGCAAGTGAACACAGCATAACAGTCTGAATTAAATAGGGACAAATGTTCCTCAGAAACCAACACCAGTATTTGTTGTATTGATTTCCAAAGCAATACAAAGCTTACATCTGTTTGATAAAAGGTCAATGTTGCCTGAGAAGCCAAATCGTTTGGCACTGGTACAAAATAAGTTCATGTAGAATGAATTTGGCTCAAAGCTCAAAGTCTTGCTAATTCTCAATGTGTACCAGTTGCTGTTGACCCCTTGTTGCTTGTGATAGAGGTGTGTAGACTACAAGTTGCCCCTTCTTATACACACATTTGATCCTTTTCCACTTATCAATACTTCCTGTTGTGTATTTGGGAGCGCCAGAGGCTTGGTAAAGTAATACATTCTCTGACCACTACACTCTACGCCCTGAATAATCGACCGCTCTTCAAAAGCACCACGCTCCAAGCTCATCCTTGGGCCGTGACAGCATTTCCGCATCTTGGCAGGGCCAGATCGGGGTTTCTTGTCCCCTCCTGCCGCCACTGCCCACTCCCCCGGTGCCTGCCCACTCCCCCCAGCCAAGACCACTTCCTCCTCCAGCGATACTGCCAACGCCGCTCACGCTGCAGCCGATCCTGGGGTCTGACGCGGGGGCTGAAGCTGCACCGGTGCCCTCTGCTCTCGTTGTCTGTCATGGCCGCGTCAGAGTGGTGTAGATGGGCTGTTCCCAGTGCGTGGGGCTGTGTGACTGCGGCACGCTGGCCTGGTCGCTGATGGCCGTGTACAGGGGCCTCTGGGAGGGCCCCATGTAGGAGAAGGCGGAGTACAGCCCTGATGCCTGGCTGGAGTGGGCGTAGTACGGCCCTGAAGCCTGGTGGTCCGCATATTCAGCAAACTGAGCCCTGGAGGCCAATGAGGGGAAGGCTGAGCTGTAGTGAGGGAGGCTGAGGGGGGTGTAGGTGACATGGGACCCTACTGAGGCCGCCTCTCCGAAGTGACCCCCAGCCTCGCTCTTGATCTGAGCCTTGGAGGGATCTGAGGGGCCGTGGTGCTGCATCTGCTGCTGCTGCTGCTTGGAGAGCCAGGCGGCTGAGTGTCCGCTGGCTGCCAGAGCGGAGGAGAGGCCGTAGCTGTACGGAGAGACGGAGGAAGATGATGCTGCTGCTGCTGCTGCTGCTGCTGCTGCCGCGCCGGCACTCTGCCCCACCCCCGGGTGCCCGTTAGGGGGGAGGTACTGGTCAAACTCGTTCACATCGAAGGGCTCCATGTTGGCCATCACCTCGTGGCTCATCTCACCAATGTCCACGTTACCAAAGTCGATGTGAGGTTTACCAGATCCTGGAGCACCGGAGCTTCCTTCTGCTCCCATTGCGCCACGGGAGCCCCCGTTGCCAACCTTTCCACCCCCCGCCTTCCCAGAGTGAGGCTCAGTCTTGGGAGTGGTGGGAGGTGTGGGAGGACTGTGACCTAGAGACACAAGGAAACATAAAGTTACAGTAGTTCTCTTGGCAGAAACTATTACGTTTCTATGCTATGCTGCAGCACCTCTTTTCACCCTCTGTCTGAAAACAGAGCCCAGTCTGCTCTGATTGTTTAGCTGGCCGGCACAGGGATGTCAGACTTTGCAGACCATTTACTGTACATGCACACAAACCTATATAACATACTATAGGAAAGGGAAAACCCCAAAAAGCACAATAGCGCCTCTTTAATATGCCAACATGTGTAGTTGTGATCGAACAGCGTGAGAGACGGTATAGAAGCAGCCCACCTGCAGCATGAGGGTGGCTCCCGTCTGCCAGAGGGGACCCGACCGCCCGGATGAGGGACACATCCAGCTGGAGGCCCTTGTAGTGGGGCTGGCTGACCTCACCCTCCGAATGGCCATCAGCCTCACTTCCTGACCCAGAACCGGGCTTGCCAGTTTTGCGGCGTCGGGGCTGGTACTTGTAGTCGGGATAGTCTTTCTTGTGCTGCTTCCTCAGCCTCTCAGCCTCCTCGATGAAGGGTCGCTTGTCACTCTCATTAAGAAGCCTTGGATAAAAAGAAAAGATGTTAGGTTTGTTTAAGTTAGGAAGAAGAAAATAACCAAATAGGGCACATTGTTATTGTTGGCTTTTTTCTGTTGTATATATTTATTGTATAAAAATTGGTCACACTTTGTTGGAGGAAAATGGTAGTCATCCAAGAAACTTAGTGCATTTTTTGATAACATGAATACTAAAATGTGCACACAGAGGCGATTTCTTGAAGGCTTTGTGTGCAGTTTTTGGCCTGGAAGATAGATATCTCGGTTATACACTCACTAACTTCCTCTTAGTACATGCAAATACATTTTGCTTCAAACGTCTAACCAGCTGCATGTTATGCCACTCCTGCCAGGGGCTTCTGACTGCTGGACAGTAATGAAATAATGAAGGCCAAAGATGCATCCTGTCTGCAAACTTGAACTGAGCTCCTTATTAGTACCGCTGGCAGGAATGGCATGAGAAACTCCTGACCTTCCTCAGCCTTCCTCTTCATCGTGCTTCTGGGCAAATTAACCAATCATGCCTGCAGCCCAAGGTCAAGTCTTCATCTAATTAATGGTAAGTCCCAAAAGGTTAATTCATTTAACATTTCTGACCTTTCTGTCAGCCGATAGCTATCGTTCTGTCTGAGAGAAGAAGAGACTTATGTACGGTCTGACAGAACTTTAAACTTAGGTAACTACAGGGATACTGTGATCAAAAACAAAACAGTTACAGTAAAAGTTTATCATTTCAAAATTGAAAGGGCGTGTAATAGCTTTTACTTTGAAGGTTGAAATCCTCTACTTTAAATGAGAGCAAAATGTGGTGAAAGCATCCCATGATTCCCTCAGGAGCCAATTACCAATCAATGGAACAGAGATGATGCATAAAAGGAAAATAATATTTGGGTTATATATATCATTTGTGTCCATGGGTACAAGTGATCAGCTGATGGAGGCAAAACTGTGCAAGTTAGACCTTAGAAACTAAAGTGGTTTCGTTGGTAAATATTCAGCACAACACACTTAATACTTTCAGCCCTGGCCATGAAATTGACCTTTGGCCTTATGTGGAGCTATTCCCCTCAGCCCTCCACCCTGAATATAAACCCCTGCTCTGTTTAGGATATTTTAGCTTCAGCTTCAACAATATAAATATTCACAATAATGGGACGCAGTAAAAAAGGGGCCATTCGCGTAATGAATACTTTAAGTTTTGGTACTTTAGATATATTTTGCCCCCTCACCTCCACAGCTTCCCCAGGGTCTTGCTGAGCTCCGCGTTGTGCAGGTGAGGATGCTGATCGGCCAGTTTCCTCCTCGCGGCCTGCGCCCAAACCATAAACGCGTTCATGGGCCTCTTCACGTGGGGCTTGTTCTTGTTTCCGGCGTTTGCGCGCACCGGCATGGGCACCAGGGTCCAGTCGTAGCAGTTGAGCACCTGGCTCACCGCGTCACGGATGCCTGCGGGGAAGCGGTCGTCCTCATCTTCCGATTTGATGGATGAACCTCCGGCCACCGAGTCCTCCTGACCCGGGAGCTGCGGCTCCTGCGGCCCGGGCAGAGGAGAGTCTCCCCCAGTAGCACCGGAGGATTGACCCGGTGACATGGAGCGACTATCATCGGACATCCCGGGACTGAGCTCCACCTCCGACAAACTCTGCTCGTCTCTGGACATCTTTCCTAACACACACAAGCCTCCAGGCGGATGAATTTGTTCCTAAATGCTCAGCTCTACCTGTTGAGTCCGATCTGTTACTGTTTGATAGAGAGAGAACGACTGATCCTTGTTAAGTTATAATATGAACTGCCAATCTGTCTCTACTCTCAGTCTCCGTTGCAAGACTCTATGAGGGTTCCACATTAAAGTTCTTTCCATCCGGGTTGTTGGTATCATAAGCGGCTCAGTGCGCACCTTGGACCCCAGCTTACCTGCTAATGCACAGCTGTCTGCACCAAACTCGCCCACTATCACTTCCCACCCTAAACTCTCTCCTCCGGTTGTCCAGCGGGTGAATTCCAAAAGCAAGGACCTGGAAAAAGCAGAATGATGAGGAGGGTTAGTTCAACAAGCCTATAACTATAAGACAGTACCTGCGTCAACACCCAACAACCTATTGATAGTGATGTGATAGTGTTCAAAGTCAAGACACAACAGCATCATTTATTTTTCTTCATCTAAGTAATACACCGTCCATGAGGCTGGACTTGAAAGAATTGGCCCACCCTGTTTTTAACTCGATAAAATACTCCTTTTGTGGGCCTTGACCTTATACTGCCTTATCAGCAAATAACCTCAAGCGATTCCTTTAAATGTCATTGGTTGGGCTACCTCTTAGTCGACTAATTTGTCGTTTCGGTCTTAGTAGAATATTTTTGTTTTTTTCCTTATTTTTTGCCGAATGTCTTATTTTCAATTAAGTTATGAGCTCATCTCTGGTAAGTACAAGACTTAAAGTGATGCTTTTGTATGATTCTTTGTGGAGAAACTCAGTTTTACGAATAGATCTGTCGATTAAACCAACTAAGGATTAGTCGAAAAAAACGTATTTTGTGTTTGGATCCGAATCTTTGTATAAATGATACCTGGTAATAAGTATCAAAGACAGGAGTTAAAGGAATTTATATTTGTTCTAGTTTCATACAGATCGTCTACAAATATTCTGACTCATATTCCTTTCCAAAAATGTTATGTAATGTAATAATCGAAAAGGATATAATAGGCCATATTGAATGTTGTCAATATTCAAAGTGGATGCATATGTTTTTTGTCATCTGCATTAAGTTCATTCATAAAATAAGGATGTGTATTTGTCATTTACTTCTTCTTGAAATGACGTTTTTCATCGCCATCTCTTTTAAAAAGCCTTTTTTGTTAAAAGTCTTTTGAAAAACTAGCTTGCACAAAGAAATGTTAACTATCAGTGAGATTTGTAATATAAATCTAGAAGAAACAAACGTGCATTATCCCCCCAAAAGTGCCTCAAATCGCATATAATTGCATTTTTTTTTCTGAGCCCCACAACTTTTCAACACAAAGTGACGCCCATGGATTACAGTTTTTGCAGAGGTCCAGCTCCTGTTAGCACACTGCCCTTCTGCAGGTTTACCCCCCCTCCCCTCTCTCTAAACTAGCTACTGTTTAAGGTTTAGCAGTTATTCCAAGCTCCCCGGAGAGAAAGTGTTGGAATGACACGAGGCCGCAGCAGCACAGACCTTGGATTTATCCTCTGCACTTCTTGGATAAACATGGCCTGGCGCTGGAAACATAAACCCCCGTCAGTACGCGTGTGTGAATTGGACACAGTCTGTTTGTTAAACAGTGTCCAGTCTATCGGCGGGGAGCAAAATGTGTCCTTGTTTTTGTCCATTAAATAAATCAACACCCCTGCCTCCAACTCCACGTCCTAAATCAGCGAACTTCCTGTGAACCAGCAGCTCACAGCCGGCCGGTTTGTGTTCTGCTCTGGTTTCAAATTGCAGGAAAATTAGCCACCTCGCTCACGTCCACTGACATTATGAAATGGCTTGTCAATTTAACAGTATCTGTGTTCATGTGTGGGTTAAGTTGTGGGGGGGGGGTATATAGTCACGTAGGCTACCCCACCTTTATACTGGAGAAAATGGAACACCTTTTTTATATTTAAAATTAAGCATGAGTGCCTTTACATTCACTTCTGATCCGATTTAGGCATATTACCAAAAGCTACTTAACTTATTAGGCAAGTGTGTCCTGATTCGCTTAATAAAAGTCTGACTTGTTCGGAAAACTAGCTTTGTATCATCTTCAGAGTGAATGTCAGGGATCGTATCCATTTCCAGCAGATTTGCATGTAAAGCTTAACCATCTGTCCGAGGTGCATTGATAAAGACTTTCGCCTGCCACCTGCTGCAGAGACACAATGCGTAAACATCGTGCGTAATGGCACCAAATGCCTCATTGCGCACGTATTAACTGGCTGCTTATAATGTTTTTTTTGTGAAAGTAAGGAGCGAGAATGATCCAGAATCACTTGTTTGAGTTATACATTCTTGTTGTGAGAGACCACATTCATTATAAAGTAATCTTTTTAGCACATTAGGAACAAATCAGGGAATAATGAATTCAACAGAGTCGTAAATCCACATATTTTCTCAGTTACTTTAATCTCTTTTAATATTTATTGTACAAATTGTTTTGTAAACACGCCTCAATTCAGTGCTTGTTGTTAATTATCGTCCTGAGCATATTTACTGTGCGTAATGAATTCCTGTGGACTCATTATCGCCGCTTGACTTGCCAGAGAGTTGGCCTTAATTTGCTTGTTTGGAAACTGTCTGTTTTTGTTTGTTTTTTTCAATTAGTTTCATAATGGCTCATATTTCTAAGTCACACAGCTCCAAAACAACAGTAAATACAAAGAAGCAAGAAGATCGGAGCAAGTGCACTATCTAACAAGTAAACATTTGTAAAAAATAAATAGTTTAGACTTCTTTTACCCATCTCCAACAAATTACATATCAAGTATACGTCTAGTTATTTTTCTCATAGCCTCTTGTAACTTCTAAAAACGTTTCCCTTTGAGAAATCAGATTCTCTTAGTCTGAAAAAAATCAATGTCTCCGTTGGACGGACAGAAAAAGCTCAATTTAAAATGTTTTCTCATGAAACACAGGATGATCAACGTTGTATAAAAATAATACCCGATTCACTTGTTGAACTGGCACACAACTATCCTCTCACCATCATCATGACAGGGATTGTTACGCTTATGATCATAATCCATGACAAAAAGTGTCAGAAAGTATTCTTAAATATTAAACACCACTGACTTTGGTAATGGAGACAATTGAAGATACGATTAGTAAAGAACAAACAAGTCATCAGGAATTTTGGACCAGTCTTAAACCACATCCAAACTCGCGAAAATGTTGCTAATTATAACCAATATTAACGATTATTAAGGTAACATCTCAAATTCTGAGTCGGGGTTCTTCTCTACGATCCCATTGAATACATTTAAAACATGAGTACTTGTTGCTTGGCACAAAACCATCCTCACACCGTCATCAAGACAGGAATGATTAACTTCATGATCATAATCCATGTCAAAACGTTTTAAAAATATGTTTAATTTAATCTGATTTCAGCACTAAATACATATTATTGTCTTCAGTGCTGAAATTACCTGCTATAAAAGCACTTAAAAAAAAATACGATTATTAAAGGACAAATCATCAGTCACTTCATACCAGTCTAAAACGACATCCAATCTCGCAAAAAGTTGTTAAAAATGATCAATATTAAAGACTATTTCATTTAAATGTCTAATTCTGAGTCTGGTTTCTTCTCTAGGATCGAGGAGTGAGAGCCTCCAGCAGCAGCAGAGAGGAAAGAGTTGGAAATGCTGAGCTTCTTACTTCAGTAATGAGAAAAGGAGGTCGCCGGTTTAGCACGAGAGTCCGTGAGTTCCCGAGTTTCCAAAGTGACGCTCGCTCCCGAGCCCCCTCGTTCGCGCTGCCCAAGTATGAATGCGAGCTCTGTGTGTCGTGCAGGGGCTTAAAGGGCTCCTTGTATGAGGCAGGGAGAGAAAAAATAAAAAAAAGATTTGCTGGGGAGGAAAATTCTTAAAGGAGCAGTACGGACACAGGCTCGGGGGTCTCTGATTGGCTGAAAAAATCTCTCTCTCTCTCAAAGAAAAAAAAATAGGGAAAGAAATTCAAGTTTAGTTTCACTAAAATAATTGGATGTTGAAAGAAATGCGTAAATTGTACGTAAGAAATGTTGCGAAAGAAGTTAAGACACGGTTTTCACTTTACACATCTGGTGTTTTAATGCTGGGATATTCCAGTTGTTTTTTTATAATACACACCTTACAAATGACATAGTACTTTCAGAAAGTGTTGTTTGTCTCAATTGAGTGAAGGTTGAACAGTCAGATATGAGCGTGCGTAAATTGTGCGTAAGAAATATTATGCTTGAGAAGTCAAGACAACATTTAGACTTTGAACAACATTCTGTGGATATTTTACCTGGGGATATTCTGTATTTATCTGATCAACACCTGACAAATAACTCAGCCCTTGGTGTTTAATTAAAGTCAGGATTTGTTCCTCTTAAATAAGTGGAGTTTGAATATAGTCAAATGTGAAAATGCTTGAATTGTGAGCAATAAATGTTGCTATAAGGCACGATTCTTAGTTTGAATATGCTCAACCTGCTCAGGCGATTTTACGCTGGGCTAGACAGATTGTATTTCCAAACCTGATGATATAGGTCTTGGGGTTACCTTCAGATACATTCATGTTGTGTTACTCTTAAGAGTGAGTGGAGTTTGAATGCATCAGATAGTGAGTGTGCATAAAATGGGCGAAAAAAGTTACGCAAGATTTGATTTTGTAAACCCTGCCCTTGCGATTTTACTAGGAGAATATTCTGTATTTTTCCCACCTGACAAATTACACAGGCTTTGGTGTGAACTTTAGAGAAAGTTTTGTTTCACCAAAACGAGCGGAGGTTGAATAAAGTCAGATATGAGTGTGCGTAAATTGTGCGCAAAAGATTTTACGCAAGTTTACCCAAGATTAGTTGTGTACACTCTGCTCATGGCGACTTTGGGTGGGGGGATTTTTGCGAATTCCACACCTGACAAATTACACAGTTAATAACGAGTTTGTTTTCCAGAAATCAAATATTTGACGAAAGAGATATTTTAATTACAGGCTTCTTCAATTGTTCAAATGAAACTGTGGAGGAATAACACATTTGAGCAGCTGTAATGTAGAGTCTACACAAATAAAATGAAATCAAGTGTGCCACTGCAGATGTTTCGTGGACAATTCATCAAGTCAGGAAAAATGTTCTTGCGTGTTTAACATTTGATGGTGACGCAGTTTAATTTCACATTTGAGAACATGCTCGGGGCGGGGGCAACACAGTTTTGTCTGTCATGCTGACGAATCCACAAATTTAAAAAAGACAGAAAAAAATGTGTTTGTCTGATCCGTCTGATCATTTCTTGATGAAAAGGGGAATTTACTGGAGTTTATCAAACATGTTCCATGTTCAACTCATAATAAAGATGCAGCCAAATAAGACTTTTCGCACTTTTGTGCAGAATAATCCACCACAATACAATCAAACAGTTTGCTTGGACTGCAAATATAGAAAGGTCAAGGCGTTGGTCCATTTAGTCAGAAACAAACAATTGGAATGCAAAATGATCACTCTGAAAACTGTGATTTTGTTCAAACTTAAAAAAATATGAGGCAACAGTTTCCAAGCAGTTGTCTACTCTTCTGCATTTTGCAAATTGGTTGAACTTCCCAAAGTGGTTTAGGTTTCCTCACACATACAGTAGATATATATTTTTATTTCCACAGTTAAGGCCATTCAAAAACGTGTGTTTGGCAGCCAACAATGCGCCTCTTTATGTGAAAGTGTGAGTTTTATAATTGCATCAGCGCCTCTAAGTGAGAGCCGCAGAGAAATCAAACAGTAGATGCAGAAAGGAGAGACGAGAGAGGACATCGTGGGCCGCGCGGACACAAACACACGCGCTGTTCTTCCCAACAATGACCCCTTGTATCCCCGCCATGCGACACACTGGCACCCAATCCAGAAATCACCACTTTTTTTTTGTCCATTATCCATTAAAGTTGACCGTGATAAGGGAATCTCTCTCTCCTCCTCTCCCCTCCTTTCCTTGCGTCCTTTGTTTTGTTTTTTATCTCAGGTGAATTGTAACCATGTGATCAAAAACGAGCACCCCCTTCCCTCTTAAGTGAAAAAGAGAGTGGGGGAACAAAAAGCAGTTCTGTGCAAATGAAAAAAGGAAAGAAAAGAAGGGAAATGCTTGTGTGTCTTCTCCTTTTAGTGCCACTCTTTGTCCGCGTCTCCACAAACTCTGACATTTACAGGAAAAAAAGCTCCAGGAGCAGAGCCTCGGCCCCGGGGATCTGCGGAGGGATTGGCCGCCTCCTGGAGCTTTAAAGCGGGGATCTTCAGGGAGACACTCCGGGGATTTGGCTCCCACTGTGGAGGATGTCCGGCCCGGCCTCGGTTTGACGTGAGTGCTTGTTTTGGCGTGTGTGTGTTTGTGCGCAAATAATGAAGGAAATGAGCAGGCCCAAAAAATACATTTATAAATAAATTGATGCAATTCTGGCGGAAAATTCGAGTAAATACCCTAAAACACGTTTCTTTAGCCACAAGGTGTTTCAAATAAATGAGTTGGTGTTAGCAGGAACTGTTTCAAAAATGCTTCTAAAGTACATTTTCTAATAATCTTTTTGTAATTTGTTGAAACTATGAATCATAAAAGCAAAGAAATCATTATTCTATGCTTCATTATTTCTTAAATATCCCCATATAGGCTAACGTCGGTCCAAACATGATAATGATGGATGATGTGCACTTTGTTCTGTGTGACAGAAATTAGATTAAGCAAATTGAGACGGATGAGACTGCCAGAAAAACAAGAAAAATAAATTGTGCTTTGTGTATTTATATGCTGCTGCCATGTACTTCAGTGCTAGTTCAAATGTCGATAGAAAGGTGTTTTAAATGTTATATAATATATAAAAGAATATTATATGATGCTTCATTTGTTCCTATTAGGCCTGTTGCATTGCAAGGAATTAAGTATGAAAAGCAGCTGATTAGAAGTGGGACAATTCAACTTAAATAATTATAATACAATTATTTTTCATGAAGTATTTCTACATTTTTGAAAGCAGAACTATATTCAGGATGTATAATTATTAGCTTAACTTCAGTAAATTAGTGTCTAATAATAACTCAGTAAAATGACAAAAGCCCTCTGGCCTTGTGGTAGATAAATAAAAAAAAGAAATCAGTCAATGATTTACTGTGCAACCTGTCTCCCTTGAAAAACACATTTTTAGATTCTTGGCATGGATAACTAAAGAAAGATAGTTCTTGTGTGATTTTGTGAGAACTCATAATAGTACATTTATGTTTTAAAGTAATTAAAGAACATAAAATATGGAAACTTTAATCAATAAAGTATATATTTGAACTCTTATCTGTGTACTGATTGTTTTTTTTCGACTGCAACTTTTGCAATTATTGACGCTCACCATGCAATTTAATTACATTGTTTTCATTTTCAACAGAACAGGACAATGAGAAACAGGGAAACTCAGAGAATAAACAAATAGACAGTTAAAACATATACAAACGTGTCTTGTCTTGTGACAGAGATGAGGTAGTTTGTTGTGAAGCACGCACACACACACACACATACAAACACACACACACACACACACACACACACACACACACACACACACACACACACACACATATTCCTAGTGTTTCTTAGAATCAGATCATTTGATCTTCGTGCCACCGAGGACTCCTTCAATCATCTGATAGTGTACTGACTGATATTGGCTGAGTCATTAACACACAAACATAGACAGGAAATGTCAACATTTGAAATACATTTAAGAAAACAAAACGACATTTCGGACAAGGCACACTTGAGAAGAGCAAAATAAAAGGTTTTGCCTGGATAAGATCATAAAATATATAAATATATTTATTGTTGTGATTTATAAACATTAAATGGATGCTTATTCTTACATAGAAATAAAAGGGATAACATCGTATATATAACTGAAGCCCTTATTGGTTTATCATGAAATACATTCATAAAACCAGAAAATACCATGATATTTAAAAATGAAACATTGAAAATACATGTGTGATAATATTGTGTGAATAATCCAGTGGGTAATAATATAATAATGTTCAGTAACGCTACAAATACTTTGTAATTTGGAGGTATAAACAAAGTTAAACTTGAATTTGACTAATAGCACTTCAAATCTTCTACAGATATTGCAACCATTTTGCTGTTGTGAATTCTAAGGCTGGGATTATCATTTAGAAGTAGTTTTTTTTAACTTGTTACCATTGCATGTTATCTTTATATGCCGTGATTTACACACGGCATCTATTGCACGTCTGTCCTTCCTGGGAGAGGGATCCCTCCTCTGTTGCTCTCCCTGAGGTTTCTCCCATGTTCCCCTTTAAACTGTGGGGTTTCTCTCTGGAAGTGTTTCCTTGTACGATGTGAGGGTCTAAGGACAGAGGGTGTCGTATTGTCATACTGATATTCTGTGCAAACTGTGAAGTCCACTGAGACAAATGTAACATGTGTGATATTGGGCTATATAAATAAACATTTATTGATTGATGATCTTTGAACTACATAAAGTTATTTAGCTAATTGTATTATGTGGCTGGTACTCTGATCTGTATATTTTCTGTTCTGTATATCTGTATTATTTAAAAGCACGTTATATCTCTCTCTCTCTCTCACACACAAACACTCGACCCCTCTGTGACTCTCCATCTCTCTCTCTCCCTCTCTGCCTGCATGCACCTGTGCAGAGCAGGTGTTTCTGTATTTGGTTGAAGTGGATCAGTGAACCCTGCAGAAGGATCCGGCTGCCTGCAGTCATTGGGTTATTATCAACGTAATCAACTCTCTATCAAGAAATAAAAGCAGCATTCCCGCCTGAGTCCCTCTATGGCAGTAATAATGTAGATATTGATTGATTCCCATTATTTTTCCTACAGTTATTCAGATGTTAAAAAGAACAAAATGTAAACACAGCATCCTTGTCCATTTTAAAAGTATCGTACCATAATGAAAGGTCAAACTGTGAGTAACTGAGCTTCTACAGTAGATACACTATTCCCTGATAGTGAGCTACATCCCCAATTAAAATGTCAAGGAATCCTCAAACGGGTAATAAATAAAATGCCCATCTTAATAAATTCATGCAGCTGTGTTACATTTAAATAGGTCTTCCTCTTAAACGTGTGTGAATCCTGTCTTTGTGCTCATAATACCAAAGTTCCTATTCTTTTGTCTTTCTCTGAGTTACTGGCTACGGAGGAGTGTGTGTGGGTGTGTGTGTGTGTGTGTGTGGTGTGTGTGTGTGTGTGTGTGTGTGTGTGTGTGTGTGTGTGTGTGTGTGTGTGTGTGTGTGTGTGTGTGTGGGGGATGGCAAGAACTTGGAAAGGCTTTCGCTGCAGCTGGGGATTGAGTTTAGGATGTTGTGTGTGTGTGCTGTGTGTGTGTGAATAATGTGTGTGTGTGGTTGTATGCCTGCACGTGCATGCATGTATGTTGCAGAAGGACATTTTAGCTGAATTTGTGTGTGATGGACTGTGCTGGTGCTTCGGTGTGTGTGTGTGTGTGTGTGTGTGTGTGTGTGTGTGTGTGTGTGTGTGTGTGTGTGTGTGTGTGTATGTGTGTGTGTGTTGTGTGTGTGTGTGTGTGTGTTGTGTGTGTGTGTGTTGTGTGTGTGTATGTGTGTGTGCTGCTATCTTAATGAATAGCCCATTGTGCACCCTGCTCCATATCTCCACTGGCGAGCCAAAGGGAAGAATCTAGTTACTTCAATTGTGTGAGGGGGAACATCTAAAGGAAATTGATATATGCGGGTTGAGGTGGGGGGGTGGGGGGGGGTGGTAGGAAGGGGGGGGTTAAAGGGGTGAGGGTCCCGGGTGAGGCAGAGAGGGAGAGTTTAGTTACCTGTTGCTGATCTCCGCTGGTATTCTCTAATCTTCCTTCTACCTGTTTTTGAGCACTTGGCTTCACTATCACTCAAGAGGCAGTTGCTAATGCTGATGCTAGCAACCATGTGCTCATATATTGTTGTTATTGTTACATGTTAAATACACTTCACTAAGTTAAGCTACATCTTATAAGCATAATGGCTCATTGCTAGTCTGATTGGGTGTTTTTTTGGAAGAAGTTATGACATGCAAAGCCATTGTACTGCTGTGGACGGGAGCATCAGCTTCAATGCTAACGTATTTTAGCAACTGGAAAAAGGGACAGCTACATTTTTAATATTTAGATTTATTTGCCGTCAGACGACAACCTCTTTCAAATGGGCAGCTAAAGTCGTTTCTTTCCTCTCACTAAAACCACCAGACTGTATTGACAACAAAACAGTAATTCTGCCAAGTTTATGTTCTACTGTGGCCTTAATCGGTTAGTTTGTGAATCCGCACTAACCCTTTAGCAAGTGTCTGATGCTCTAAGACAGAGCATATGAACTGATTAGGATTTTGGGGGTCGAAGGCCAAAGTCAATGTGACCTCATAAAACACCTAATTGGCCATAACTCAATAATTAAAATGCTAATTACGACAATTTCACACTAATGTCTAAATGGATGAAACAATGGACGGTCTTTCAAATAGAGGATCGCACCAGCCGTGAGATCAAAAAGGGCCAGAGGACACAGACCCGTGATACACCGCTTTTCTGATGCCATTTCCATTTGTACCACACCTTTCTTCGAACTGAATTCATTTTGATATCAAATACACGCCTGTAAGGTTAGCCAGGGGCCCTGAGATAATTTAACTACACATGGAATCTGACCTTTCAATCCATCAATTAAAGCTTTTATTGAGTGGTGCAAAAATGAGTCCTAAAACCCAAAGATGAGTCAGCATGATACGACTTTTGGTTCCCTCGTCTCAAAGTTAACGTTTTTTGGACGTTTTTTTAATCTACAACATAAAATACATGAGTATACCCCACTGGTGAATATCTAAAGCTTCTACGTGTCTTAAAAACTGCGGTTGCTAACAAGTGTCTAAATGAGACTAGTAAACATCATCACGCCGATCATTAGCCGCCTTTAGCTTAGCGATGGTGATTGGCGTGATGAATGTGACCGTGATGTAGTTCCTTTATAGCCTAACGTTAGCTTTTTATTCCTTGGGATGGCATTTACGCTTCACAACTCATAAAAGTGGTGTTAATACGTGCAGATTATCCTGCTGAACAAAGCGTGTAAATATCATGTGTTTGTCACAGAGATTATTTTATGCAATATTCCAAAATCCAATGGTACAAGTCCCATGTTTTTGTCCCTTGTGATGCTAACTCATCCGACAAAAATACATCATCCCTGCACCACTCTTTTGATGACTTTCTGATACTGTAGCCACAGATGCACTGAGCAGCCATTAACACACTGACAAGCATCACAGCCAAGCCTTTAAAGCTGTGGGGGGGGGGGGGCTGCAGCTGTGACGGCAACAAGAGGCAATGGGAACGTTTCAGTGAGAATCAAATAAAGAGATTCCTCAATGCTTCCTTGTATCTCTCACAACTGTCTCCTGTCTCCTTTTCTGAGCAAATTCAGTCTTTCACATTCACCTCTCTTCAACTCACATGCAGTTTGAATGTGTGTATAGTAGTGTGTGTGTGTGTGTGTGTGTGTGTGTGTGTGTGTGTGTGTGTGTGTGTGTGTGTGTGTGTGTGTGTGTGTGTGTGTGTGTGTGTGTGTGTGTATTTTTGGCAGTGGTTGAAGAAGTACGCATATACTTTTCTTGTAAAAGTAGCAATACTTTTTCAAATGTACTAACGTTTTTTGATTAATGTAGGCCTATGTTGTTTTTAATTCTCTCTTTTTAATTTAATTTAAATATATATGTATTTGTTGTATTGCTTTGTGGAAAAAAACTAAAAATGCCAATAATAAAATGTGTCCAAAAAAATACTAATTACAGTTAATTTATATATTTATTGGCTAATAATCAAAATATTTAAAGTAACCACAACTGTCATTAACGTATAGTAGAGTTAAAAAGTAATATTGGCTTCTAAAATGTAATTGAGTAGTATACATTGAAAATAACATTACTTGAGTAAATGTACTTAATTTAATTCCACCACTGGCTTTAGTTGATGAGTAAAAAGGAATATTTTTACTATGTTTGACTATGTTTCTCGTATTTGTTCCACTGTAAAAAAAACAACAACTCTACTTGAGTAAATTTACTTTGTTACTTTCCACGCGTGATTTTTTAGCTGTAAATCGCCTCAAACATCCGTACACGTAAAAGCAGATTTCATGGCGTGATTTGGAAACTCCCAAACTGCCCATCTCTGCAGGACAAGAGGACATGCTTGAAAAATGATAATTGGTCGGAATGAGAGGCGAGGGACGTGGAGATTGAGTCATTTGCAGGAAAATGCAGAAAATGATGTTCAAGAATTCAGCGGGGAACAAGGCCGTCCTTTGTTCCGGATGTTTCTGCTGCATGTCTGGCTGCTCGCTGTTAGGGACTTCAGCACTGATGCGCCTCTCTAAAAATGTCAAATTTTCATCATTCTCTCCAAGACTGTTTTTCCCCCTGGACAAAAGAACTACATTCTCATTTAATATCTAATTTAGCTTCACATCCTGGAAGCTGAGAACAACAATATGCATTTACGTCACTTGAGAATTTGGACGGCATACAATGATAAAACGTTCTGAGAGGGACTTTTTCATGTTCAATACTTTTTTGTTCGACAACACAAACACCTACCCTCAAAGGGGCCCTATTTGGCTCATTTTCAGGTTCATATTTACATTTTGTATCTCTACTTTGTCATGTCTCCATGCTTTAATGTTCAAAAAGCTCTTTATTTTTCTCATACTGCCTGTTCTGCAGCACCTCTTTTCACCCTCTGTCTGAAACCAGAGCCCAGTCTGCTCTGATTGGTTAGCTGGCCGGCTCTGTTGTGATTGTCAACCGCTTAGAGATGTCCCGCCCCTTAGCCTATCATGTACAATGTATTGGAGCGCCAGCCAATAGATGCGCAAGTTTAACATAGTGATGTCACTTTGTTACAGAAGTAAACAAAGGAGTCCAATGGAGGCGTTTCAGGCAGGAGGGGGAGTTTGGGAGAGAAACTCCCTCTGGAGGAAACACAGGGATACAAAACCTTTAAAACACACTACAGTAAAGGGGAAAACCCCAAAAGTATAATAGGGCCTTTTTAATATAAAAACCAAACTTTAAAGGGTTAGCTGATCTCTAACAGTGATTGATATATTAGTTTGTCATAATCTTTTAAATGTTAAGCACATAAAACATTATTTGGTAACACTTTTTACTTCAAACTTGATGGATAATTAGACATGGTTTAAGATTTCAGAATGATTTTTCCCTTTAAAAGAGTAAAAGGGAAACTTGGCTTCCCTTAATCTTTTCAAGTATGCAGCACAAAAGGCTGTAAATATCTTAATTGTATCTAAGATTATTGGAAGTGATCGTTGGAAGTGCTGACCTGCTTCCTTTGTGTTTACAGGACAGAAGCTGTTTTGATGTGAGGGGGAAAGAAGAGGAAGAGGGGTGATGCTTCTTATGAGGAGATATGGAAAAGGAGGAGGATAAAAAAAGTCACTTTCCAATCATGAGTTTTTCTCGGAACATTGAATTAAGCAGCGTGAACGGGTGGGGGCCTCGAGGGTCTGGGGGCGGCTGGCCGCAAAGATGCCTGAATGAAAGAGTCCGTTGTTCCACGCTGGGAGACGGAGATGAAAGCGGAGAGGGAGATGGCGAGTTTGTCGGACATCAGTCCCCTCTCCCATCGTCTTCTCACCCTGCGGCCCTCCCTCGCTCTGCCCATGTGAGCTAGAGTTCAAACACAGGGCCCACAGCTGCTCACACACACACACACACACACACACACACACACACACACACACACACACACACACACACACACACACAAACAGAAGTACATATGTAGATAAGGAAAACATAGAGGCCGACGCAAAAATACATACTGAAATACATGTGCAATCATGTGCTGCAACCGTTTACAGACACACACACACACACACACACACACACACACACACACACACACACACACACACACACACACACACACACACACACACACACACACACACACACATACACATACACACACACAGTCACATGTGCATGTAGTGCCTCCAGGTGCATATAGACAACACAAGTTGATCACACAAAGAAAGATCACACATGTTGTTTGTTGATAACAAATCTAGATACAGCACAAAAAGATTCAACTTTATTGTTCATCAAAGGGTAGTTCAGATTTTTGGAAGTGCTGTTGTATGATGTACTTATCCATTGTATTGTTATTACCGCACAGCACATGGTGGCGGGCGCATCTCCACTTTAAAGAGAAACATGAAGAAGTACAAACACAAAAGCTAAGAAACGGGGGCAAAAGCCAAACTTATTTTATCCACCTAAAAATAAGAGGACATATTTTGCTCGTTTTCAGGTTCATATTTGTATGTAGTGTCTCTACTGTGACATGTCTCCATGCTTTAATGTTCAAAAAGCTCTTTATTTTTCTCATACTGCCTGTGCTGCAGCACCTCTTTTCACCCTCCGTCTGAAACCAGAGCCCAGTCTGCTCTGATTGGTTAGCTGGCCGGCTCTGTTGTGATTGGTCAACAGTTTAGAGATGTCCCACCCCTTAGCCTATCACGTACAATGTGTTTGAGCGCTAGCCAATAGAAGCGTGAGTGTTACGTAGTTTTGTCAATAGGCGCGTTCACACCAAGTACTTTCCTGTACTTAGTTCCGGCACTCAGAGCCCCGGCGCTTTTTAACCCAGGGCACTTAGTACAGATCGCGTTCACACCGGAGTACTTTTCCCTGAGGGAAGATTACGCAAATGAGCCGCTGACGTCACTTCTTCTTCTTCTGCTTTGGCTTTACTGGCAGGCCACAAACCACTTCACGGCGAGTACAGTAGGTGGCGGTATGCACCTTAAAGTTGTTTGCAATCCGCTACAAAAACAAGAGAAGAAGAAGAAGAAAAACTTCCCGCGTATACTGCGACGCCCACCCACTCGCTGTACATTAGGCGTCTGTTGTTTACCTTCCGACCTCAGACATGATGGAGATGGAGTTAAGGAAGTAAACAAAGGAGTCATTGGAGGTGATATTATTATTTGTCTTTTTTTGACTTGGCTAAAGTTGGTTTTGCTCCTGCCCCCGTCCAAAGCAGTATGTTGCTTAGTTTCTGTGTCATCATAACTCTTCTCTGTTTCTCCAAAATTAGGGGCTTGCCGACCTTAATCTGTATATCGAGTACCTCATACATCCACACATACAAAAATCCAAACTATCAGTCTTATTACATAAATTCATATGGCAGGGTGTATGTCATATCTGAACCTTACGTTTTAAAAGAGGGCATACAGAGTGTCCAAAGTATAACAAATGTTGACCTACAGCAGTCCAGAAATAGTTATTTTAATAAACATGACAAATCATTGCCAGTCACAGATCATAAATCATAAATTCAGCTGACAAACGGCCGTCATAATTGAAAAGGCATGATTAGACACGTCCAATGCAGTTAAACTGAGTAAAGTTACCACGTGAACAAAAGCTAGTTTAAGTCACATTTTTCATGAATTTGCACGGGTAGACACCGCAAATGTGTAGATAAACAAACACCAACGTGGACATTCTGCAGAATTCTGGTAATTCACGTCAGCTTGAGTGATGGAGATGTTTTGATTTTCAGCACCTGTAACCCTATTACTCACTTTCAGTCTGAAGAACCACATCAGAAATGACATCAGTGTAAAGGCTTCACGTTATCAGGCAAAACAAAGCCGCCATTGTGGTGGTGAGCGAGAGACGCTGGTGGTTGCTGTTCAGTGTTGTGTCTGCTCAATTGTATTTCCCTCCTGATCAGTTAAGATAATTCTATTCAAGCGACATCAAGTTACATTAGAGCCTGTCTATTCTTTGGCCTGACATACTGACCTACACAGACGCCAAAAATATGACTAAATCTTCATTTGAATGGGAAGCTTCTTGTTATTTTTGTGCTTATATTACGTTTTTACAGACATAATACTAATGACATAAGTACACTCAGATACTGTCATTCATGTCTTTTCTGGACATTTACTCATTTCCGTATCACGTAAGCATGAGTAGCACCTTTTAAATGCTGCACCTCTCTTATTGTCTATGAATTGATCATACATTAACTAAACAAAAACCAGTGTAATCATAATAATCAAAACATTCACTAATCCCATTTCTATCTGTTAAATTATCTGGCAGTACACAAGGCTGTAATCTTTAATTGCAAGACTATTTGTTAAGCACAGCTCACTGATGAAAAACATTGATAATGTGTCCTAAATGCAATTTATTTACACGTTACACTTTAATTAGATGATTAATTAGACATGCAGAGTTTGTATTTAACATTCTGGAAAGATGTTGCCTTGAAGGATTAAAATAAATATCTGCACTAAAAATAGATATTTGATATTTTAATGTAATATGGCATAAATGTATATTCGATAGATAGCCTGTTTTTTCAATGTTATGCTTTTATTTTATTTTATTTAAGTGTGTGGCACTTTTAATAAAGCAACATAATGGATACACAATAGATGTTCCCAATGCTCAGGCTAAAGCCTAAATAAAGTGGAAACAATAAAATACTTAAACACTTGATAAATATAATACATTTTCTAATGCATTGGGGTTAAAAAGATACAGATGACACTTTCCTCGGCTCACTGTTGCTCACTTGGGAGACAATGCACAAAAGGAGTCAGTGGGAGCCCCCAAATCACCCTAATAACCCAGCGTGGATTGGAATCTGTAATCGTAAACCGCTAATATAGCAACAGGTGAACACGAAGCACAGGTTTAAGATGGCTGAAGAGTCTGCAGGAGTAGGAGTTAACTTATAAAGAGGGGCATGTTTTGAAGTGAAATGGGGGTTTTCCACTGCTAGATGTGAGGAAAATGCCCTTCACTGACTGTGAGAGAGGCTTAATGTTAGGAGCGAAACGGATCCAAGCGTAGCAGAGTCAGAAGCAGCTGATCAATAAAACAAAAAGCAAAACAATTAAGCACCGGGGGGCACACACTTTTAGGAATAAATGGAGAGAAAAGGAAGAAGATTTGTGTACGCCAACCGAGAAGTTAGCATCCCAAGGACTCCTTCAACAAAAAGCCAATGGGATGTTTCGAATGGATTTCAGTATATTGCAGAAAATAAGATCTTTGGCAAACATACCTTTAACGCGTTTTGTACAGCCGGATAATCTCCAGGCGCTGTACAAAAGCTGCCCACTGCTCCTGGTGCTAGGATGGGTTAAATGCAGAGACCACATTTCACTGTGTGTGCTGTGTGCATGTATGTGTGACCGTTAAAGAGGGTTTCATCCTCCAATTCAACACCACTTTATGATTGTTGAAGCATAAATGCAATCGCCAGAAAGCTAACGCCAGGCTATAAAGGAACTACAGCACGGTCACATGACTTCACCTCACCGCCGCTGAGCTAAAGGTGGCTAATGTTCAGCATGATGACGTTTAGTCGTCTCATTTAGACACTTGTTGTCAACCGGTGTTTTTAAGACACAAAGAAGTTTCCGACATTCACCAGTGGGATATTTACGGATGTGTTTTGTGTCGTAGAAAGAAAACGTGAATTCAAGTGAATAGCCAGATAAACGCTCAAAAAACAGTTGACTTCAAGACAAGCGAAAGTGGTAAAATACCAATTTATTTCCGGGATTAAGGATTTATTTCTGCACCACTCTATCTCCTTACTTCCCAAGCTTGGTGATGCGTTATAGTGCCCTGGGGAAAGATAGTAAAGAGTGTAAATCCCAGGAGAGAGATAAATAGATGGAAAGGTCGAGAAGCTGATAGACACTCACTTGCACGCACATACACACACACACACACATCCCCATAATTAGCATGCTAGCAGGCATTTAAATGTCCCACACAAAGGCTCACTGTTGCTCACTTGGGAGACAATGCACAAAAGGAGTCAGTGGGAGCCCCCAAATCACCCTAATAACCCAGCGTGGATTCCCAGTTTTTTTACCATTCCACCGATCACACTCATTCACTCACTCACTGGCTGGCTAATGAAAAGCTGATAGCCTCGAGGCCTGCAGTCAACCAGCAGCTTGCCCCTTCCTCCTCATTTCCCCCTTTTTCATCTTTTCCTCCACCTCTCCGGTTCTCCTGAGGTTCAGAGGTCCCAAGTTTGGTGCATGGGAACATCCACCGAATGACTGACGGACAGACAGGGGATGGAGGATCTGTAATTAAATGAAGATCAAGACCATGAGGGGAAATATCTTATTAGCCTGACACAGGATGATTTTAACTTGATTAAAATCTGGACAGAAATGATTTGATTATGGGATAGGAACTCATAATGACTTACAATTGGAGATACTTTACATATTGAAAGTACAGAGCTGTGAGTGCTTTCAGCCAAAAAACACTCCTAGATATCCAACCCAGTCTCACATCTAAACGTGTAACACCATTAAACAGTTACACAACATAACAGACATAATATCGATAGCAGCGTCCCTAGCAACCACCTTGGTAACAATGAAAACGTTGTATTTACACAATTTCCTGAAGTATTCTTCGTAATAACGAGCAAACTAAAGATCATGTACATCCACTGCACACATAATCTGAAATAACAACTCATATTTCTCGCATCAAATGACATCAAAACGCATTTTAATGGTCAAACTAACCTTAAAATAGGCATTTTCTACCGAGAATAAAACGAAGGTCGGCCATGTTTTTTTATTTCTGCGGAGAGAAAGTTGAAGATCACGTGACATAGACGCCAGCCATTGGAAATGAATGGTGAAAAAAAACGTAGGGATCCTACAATTTCAGAGGCGTTTTTGTAGAAATACTACGTCCCAGTTGTGGACCAACGTAGTTATTATACGTTTAGATGTGAGACTGGGTTGAGATATCCCATCATTTGAACACATCAGGGCATGCATTGAGCTGCTCTGTGTTCATAAAACTGCAATGAGCTGGGTCTGTATGCAATGAGGTTAATTCTCACCGAAACCCTTGTCAAGTTCCTCAGGACTGTTTTATTTCAAGCAGCACCTGATACATGCAAAGGAATCACTACACATTATAATTCCCCTGATGGGACCTTCCACCTGTCAACAAGTCCGATGTTAGGGAGTTTGAGGGGTCTTCAGTATCTCTCTCAGATTCTTCCTAATCTTCTGGGTCTCTCGCTAAAAGTAACCAAAGCTCCAAAAACCAAGATAGGGAGAAAACTCAGACCTTAACATCCTAAAGGAACATTATTTAGTTCAACCTATCCAGAACATTCACATTGTTTTTTAGGCACTCCTACAACACAATAAACTAGTGGGGGTTAAAAGGCTCATCTGACTCTTTTTTATGGATTATTAATCACATTTTAATGTCTTTTTCTCAAAACATTCTTGAATTTCATGAAACAATCTTGAATTTAGAGTCTCATGATCAATGTTTAAACTCTCCTCTGTTTCCACAGCACGCCACTAGAGGGAACTTGAGTCAGTGAGTTGTGTTGTAAAGGCTCTCTGATAGAAATGGCTGCAGAGGCATCTAGTGGCTCTGCAGCTCCAACACTCATAACTGGATTAGAAAAGAGAGTTTTTCCTCAAAGGTTCAATCTTCAACCAGGTTTCCAAAAGGAGAAAACAACTACAATTATTTACATTTTTATTTGCAACATGAAAAAGGTAAACAAGGAGGAATAAAGAGTGTTTTGTTTTTATTTATATTGATAACACGTATAATTCTTTTTAGTATCTTTTATCTAATACTTGGTTACTACTAAATATAAAATAATGCTGAGCTTGTTAAAACACTATTTCCAAACTTAGCTTTGTTTTTAGAAGAACTAAGATATTTAAAATAAATAACATTTAAAAATGTAGTGATTTTCTAATCGCATTAAATCAAGGCATTTGTCAGAAATTATGTCTATTAACTTCATGGAAATACTCCTGCTACAAATAGTGACTAAACTTGAAATGGTCCTGAAGTGCTAACTGTACAGCAAAAATAACATTGCTATTGCTATTGTAATCTAAATAAAGTATATATGATTTACAGGAAAAAGTGCTAAAGTGCAAATAGCAGACTCTACAAGAAACTGTATGTATAACAATCATTGAATGTCATAATCAACATGAAGGTTATCAAGCGTAATTTAAACAGACTTTGATTAAACAGTGCATCTGTAAAAATGTACACTTAAAGGTAGGGTAGGTAAGTTTGAGAAACCGGCTCGAGATCGCTAGAATTTGAAAATACACAACCGGAGAAAATCTGCCACTTCCTTATAGAGCCCCTCCTCCAACACACACGAACGCGCACATGACCAATGAGGGCACGAGATAAGTTTGTGCACAGATGGAAGGCTGACAGGCAGGTAGGCCATCCAGTTATTTTAGCCGGGCCGGCTAAAATGATTGGTCGTGCTTTTTACAGTACTACGGCTTCCACAGATGACATTTTTTTATGGATTTTTTGTCAAAGCACTTCAGATATTCATTGCTATCGGGATGTTAAGAGCATTCCATGGAATATAACAAAAAGTGTATCTCGAGCCGGTTTCTCAAACTTACCTACCCTACCTTTAAAGTCTTGTCTTAGTCCTCTTAAGAAAATGAAGATACATCAAAACTGAAATTACTTTCATAGAATCTCCGGTTTACTTTTACTATGTCAAAAACACATACAGTACAAAACAGGACTCAAGTTTCTGTGCTTTTACTGTCATTGTGCTTTCCTGTTGTTATACAATCATAATAAAGGGCCGTCAGCACAGAGTCAGTCGGGTTGCTTATAATAGATATTCAAGGAATGCAGTGGCCAAAGGTATTTAGGAATGTGCAGAGTGTTTTTTCGTAATTTCTAATCTTAAGGAAAAGAGAAACAATTTCTGCAACAACACTGGCAAGACAACATTTGACAAACCATCTGTATGTTCAATCTAAAGCACACCACCACACAATCCTTCTTCAGGTCTATGTAGTTCTAGGGTTTGTGGGTGAATAAAAAGTTGGATACATGACAACCTTCAGGTCTCTTTCTCGCTCTTATAGGTCACTGGATCAAGGGGGACTGCAGTCTGCAGGATGTCAAACTCCATCTGGTTATTGTCCATGTCCAGAACGCACATGACGCTGCGACTGCCTGATGTCCTGGTCGCAGCGTCCTGGAACATATGTTGTAAGTCTACCGAAACTGAACTGTCCTCTGAACTCTGGGCATCAAAGACCTCATCCTCTTCCTCTCCACAGCTCAATGCCACCTCGTTCTCGTAACAGAAGGCGCTCAGCGACCTGGTAATCATGTATTGCTTGGTTCTACAAGTAGAAACCGGAGAAACGGCAGAAGAGGCCATAGTCGTGGCCTTGTCGAGTTCTTTGGCGCTGAGATGGGGTGTGGACGGCACCTCGTAGGTCTGGTGGAATCTAGAATAGTCTACCTTGTAGCGGTCCTCATCCTCGCAGATCACAGGCTCAAACCTGTGACCCCAGAAGACCTCTCTGGCAAGGAAGGAGCTACGAAACTGTGTGGTCATGGCAGTCGCCTCCACCATCCCCTCCAAGATCACAACGATCTCAAAGTCATCCGTCTCCAGATCAGCTCGACTTAAGGTATACAAGGGGCTATCTCGATCTATCTCGTGTATTATGACCAGTGGGGATACTAGAAACAGCCGGTCTGTTCCCTTATCGTAGCCAACGTTGAGGTCCATCTGCTCCAAGGGGATGAACTCACCTTCTTCGGTAACGTATGAACGTATGAGCATTGCACGGACATGAGCTTCCACAATGTGGCTCTTACGCAGGTTGCCCACCCTCCACATGAGGCACAGCTTGCCGTCTCGCAGGGTGATGACAGCATTCTTGGAGAACACGAGAGTCTGGTTTCTCTTTTTAGGTTGTGCCATCTTTGCCATGATTGTGCCGATCATGAAAGAGTCGATGATGCAGCCCACTATGGACTGCACCACCACAGTTAGTACAGTGACGGGGCATTCCTCGGTAACGCAGCGCAAGCCATAACCAATGGTGGTCTGGGTCTCCATGGAGAAAAGGAGCGCCCCAACAAAGCCATGGACATGAAGTATGCAGGGCGTTCTTAGAGTCTGCGCTCTGTGCGATACCCCATCATCGTTCACCATTGGTTGCTCCTTAAAGTCCCCATGTACCAGCGAGACACTGTAGAAGATAATCCCGAAGAAAAGCCAGGAGACCAGGAAGCTGCCGCAGAATATAAGCAGCAGGTATCTCCAGCTGATGTCCACACAGGTGGTGAAGATGTCAGCTAGGTAGCGCTGCCTCTTTTCATCCATGTTGGTGAATACAACATTACATTGTCCATTTTTCTTTACAAACCGGTTCCGTGTTTGGTTGGTGCCCCTCGTCAATATCTTAACGTTGTTCATTCCTCCTCGTCCACACGGAGCTGGGTACGGAACCCAACCTCCTCTTACTGTGTTTGGTCTCTACGTCGCAGGGCGAGTGCAAACTGAAGTTGAACTTTGGCCGTTAACGAGACCTAAGCTGGAGATCTCCTGGCGTACCTCCTCTGGTAGAATGCCTGAACCAATGCTGTACCTGTCAGAACAACAGAAAAAGTGAGATTGGGAGGATTAAAAACATTTTTGGTGACATTATGGCGCGTTTCCACTACAGCGCGGAACACGGTTTAAGAGGGCTGTGACGTCAGCGGCCCGTTTTTGGTTGCGTTTCCACTTGGCCTAGTACCGGCCGGCGGGTCCTAATTCACAGTTTTTCTGGCCTCATAAAATCGTGGGTCTAGGGCCAGAGACAACGAGGCTGAGTCGGGCTGAGTATGCTAAACTAGAGAGAGCATCGCTGGCAAGGGGGCTACAACTACAACAAGATGGACATATTTGACCGTGATTTAATTGTAATACACGTTTCAAAATGATGCCAAAGTAACAACATACTGATACCGGTTAGTAAAAACCATGAATTAATGCTTTGACAAGTCTGCAGACAGACGGCAGGCGAAAAACCTTTTAAAATGCTTGTTTTCTAAATGGAGATTGGCTAAGCTAACGCAGTATCTGCTCCGACCGTCCACACTCACAACAACGGCCTATACAGACATAAATAAAGCAGCGACTGTATTCACCATGACACAGGCAGTCTGTGGTGTGTACTTGTTTAACTTTTGTCTAGTTTCTAACAGATATGAGGAGCTGTGAGCTCTGAGTGCTGACAGCTAACGGCTGTGTTGTTTTTCTGGGGTTCTCATTGAAGATGACGTCACGGCTCCGCCTACACTGCGTTACTATAGATACTACCCCAGTTCCTAAACTGTAATGGAAATGCGCCATAAAGTGAGCCAGTCCTAACGAGGCCTAGCCATACCGAGCGAGGCCGAGCGAGGCCGTGTAGTGGAAATGCGCCATTAGATGCAAACAACTTTGGATAATAGAATGTTTATTGCCAAGTTAGGAAATCAATTTGGTTATGTACACTGCATTGGGTTAGGAGACATATTATGCCTACTTTCAGGTTCTCAGGGTTAGAGTTAGGTTTAGGTTTAGGGTGGGGATGCTTGCTGCAAACACACCAGAGCAGCAAGCCCATTATTAACAGCCAATGCTTTCTGGACAAGACAGGACATCACATATAGGATACAATTGTTTCTGTAAAGCAGTGATGCCCTTTGACATTGTAACTCCCATACAAATAAAATTGGGGCCATCAAATTGGAGAAACAGGGTTCCATGATTTAACAAGGGTATACTGAAGAACTCTTTTGTGAACACAATAACACACAATAAAAACCAGCTGATGGTCACCAGGTAAAAATGGGGGCTTTCACTAAAGCCAGTTTCCATGGGAACACGTCTCCAGTGGCATTTGGTGGATGGAGAGAAATGGAGAGAGTCATCAGAGAAACGTGGTGAAAAAGGGAGGAGTACACAGTATTAAGTGCTCTTATAGCATGAGTCATAGAGGGAAGGATGGAAGAACGGTCATAAGGGCAGCGATGCATCATTAATATTAGATTTTAAATAAGTTGTAAGAGGTGAATCTTATTGGAGACTTTTCTGAACCATTTTAAAGCGTGAAAACGTCACTGAGGATAGGAGAAATCTGTTAACTAAGTCTTAAGGCCTTTTGTATTCTTATTCTATTCAAAATGATTTACCCAAGGCTCTCTACTGAGGATATTTGATTTACAGAAACACATTTGAAATATCACAGGTTTTTACCAACTTTACATTTTTTGCAATTGAGACCTTTTTGTGTTGTGCAAATACTTGTGCATAAAATGTGTCCTAAAAATGATTAATCTATTAGTTAATTGACAAAAATATTAACAACAATTATGGGAGTTAATGAATGTTTTATGTGCAGGATTTAGTGACATCTAGTGGTGAGGTTACAGATTGCAACTTTCTGAATACTTTCCACTCACCCCTCCCTTCACAAGCCTCTTGGAGAACCCGCAGAACAATAGGCTTAATTATGAGTTATTAAACTGAAGGGATAAAATAGTCCAACCTTTGGACCCAAATAGACAAAGTTAGCTAAATTAACACCTGGATGGGTATTATACATGTTTCCTTTCCACTGGTCTGAAAGAAGAAAGAAGCAAAAAAGCCCAAACTCTGTGACCAGTGCATGAACTTATCATTTTAAAGCCTGTAGTAATTATGCAGAGTGGTCTGAGTCATATCTGGTCATTCAAAGTACATTTAAACTACCAGATACAAGCAAAGCCTTATCATGCTTTTTCTAAATCTAATTGTCTAGACTCTAGATGATTGTGATAAAAAAAACCTTGTTACATAAATCAAATTTTTCAATGTAAGCACGTGTTTGCTAAATAATGGTGATGTCATTCAGTGAAGGACCTGCTTTGTGTTGGGACTCGGGGACTGTGGACGATTGTTTTGTGTCAGTCATTCGGGATATTTGTGTGAGTCTTTTCAGGTTCGCTTCACTTCCTCCTTTTTGCTTTCTATGAAAAACTAGCAATCTGAAAACGAATCAATACTTTCCCCTGATTTCACCTCTGCTTGTCATGAGCCAACCCACAGAGGAGTCAGTGCAAAGAATGATTATTCCCAAGCTACAATCATCACAAACCAGACGACCCTCGTGTTGGCCTCATTTCAGATTCTTGTTTTGTCCATGTGGTCTCATTTTAAACTTGGGATAACATATTTTATTTCCACGTTCATGTAGAGCATTCTTAACATGTCCAGATGACAGCTTTTTGAAGTAAACATATATGATACTCCAACGTCAACATTTATTTTTATGCTAGGTGAAAGATTCACGTTACTGTATTAGCCTCCTTGGACATGTGTTTGTATTTCCATCTGAACACACAGACAGAGGAAGGCTGCAACCTCACTGAGTTTTATTTTGAGTGTCACATGTTCAATCAATATAATACATTTTATTTGTAGGTATACAGTTTTTGGGCTGAATGGTTTATGCTGATTGCTGACTTTAAGAGTAGTTCCAAATTTCAAAGGTCCAACATTGAAAATAAAGGAGAGATTTCTGGGCATGTAACATGTCAAACAACATCAGTATGAGTTTGATGATCATGTGCACCAAGGTACACCTGGTGTATCATGTTTCCAGGTGATGCATTTGTCATCCTCACCAGGTATTTTCAGTGACAAAGAAGTGTAACTGCACTTCATCACAACACAACAGTTGTTCATAGTACAAATAAAACATTTGTAACAAAATCATGAAGTTGTTATTGTTTTTATTTTCTGATACTGAAATAGTATTTGAATCATACTCACCCTATAAAAATAGTTTCCTGTCACTTTGTTGTCATTTGAGTTCTCAAAATGTAACGTTCACTGTCCAGGGTAAAGGTCCCAAATCCACTCTTTTAGTTCCCTTTTCATCTCTTCTTCATTCCTTTATCCCTGTTGTCAAGTCCATCATTGTCTTCTGCTGCCTCCTTTGCTGAATATAGTCCTGTCTGTGTCTCGTTCTCCTATACGTACGTATTCACTTCAGGCTGAAAATGCTGTGTCAATCTCTGCAGAGGGTTTAGAAAGGGGGGAGGGATGGATGAGGAGAGGAGAGAAATGAATAAAAGAATGAGAAAAACTGGAGGAGTGGGTCTGCCTCTTTGTCTGTAATGTGTAGGAGTTGAGGACTGCTTGATGTACTGTAAGCTCGTTTGAGTCATTTTCTATTCTAACTCTCTTCGAGAAACAACAGAGATGATACTGAAACAGATGGAAGACAAAAACAGTCTGGGGGCTTGGAGATAAAGGGCTTGAATCTCCATCATGCATGGTTTAAAACTGTGAATCACCAGGACTGTTGCAATAATATAGGACTAGTACTGTAAACTGGCCTGTAAACACAAATCCCTGTTGCATTCACTCCAACACAGTCTAAACCCCATTCTCCCACAGCTCTGTTAATACATGTTAAATGCCACATCAATGCAGAGGATACACAGGGAAGAAGACAACACGGTTTCAACATCAGTGGGAGTGTTTCTGCCTGTCTCATTGTCACTGAATTGCAATTGAACATGAAGTGTTCTGCTGTTGCAGAGGGCTTCCTCTCACATATTGGATCTCTCCATTATAAATGCAAATAGGGAAGGTCATTCTTTAATTTCCCAATGGGAGAGTGCAGTGTTATGGTAATCTAAAGTGAGTCACCTCCTGGTAAGAACTGAACAGTAAAGAAGTAAGAACAAACTTTATCTTTGGTGTTATTCAATAGAGAATAATAAAGTATCACAGTATAGTATATCAATAAAATAATTGTCTGTTTCTTCTTCTCATCTCCCTACTTAATATTAATGTATTCTTATAGTCTGATGAATTAGATTTCACAAGATATGAACACTTCTGGTTGAGGAGATGCTGAAAAGAATAAACTGTGTACTCGAAGTAGGTTGGTGTGCCTCCTCACTTCTCTGCATCACAAGAGATGTACAGTATCTGTGCAGAGAGCATTTTCTCTGTAATCTCTCTACCTTACTGCATCAAACATAATATAGGATGCAGAGGAGCAGGATGTGTGAGAGAAGTTTGCTACTTTTTTTGGAATAAGAGGGAGGACGAAGTGGGATTTTATAGGAGAGGAGACACAGAGGGATGAGAAATGGAGGGCGAGTTGTTTTAGGATGTGAGTGTGAATTTGTGGGGAGGCAGGAGAGTCCATGCCAGAAGATAGTGAAGACCGAGAGAGTATTTTAAAACTCTCAAAACTATGCGTACAATCCTACAAACCCTCAGAAAAACAAATGGTTTTGAGATAAGATCATTTTTATCTTCAAAACATAAGGTTTTGTTGTTATCTGACTGTGGCATTTACCTTAAGAGATCGTATTGTTGTATTGTTATATTATATTGTGTAACATTTTTCAAAAATAACACGTATATGTTTACTGTTAATCCTTTAATCTCATCTAAATGAGATTCACACAAACATCAGCCAGCCGGAGAAAACCAAAATCATCCTCCCTTGCGTGGGATGAGTCATTTCATAATTATACTGTCACAGATAATTATTCATCATCTACTGTGAAACACGATTGCTAATAAATACAGTATTTGTATTTAAGTCTGACTCATTACAATAGGATCAGATCTTTGCATCTAAATACATTTAATTAAGCTTATTAAAGTCTCAACCAGAAAACAGGTAAACATTGGTGTATGATTCATCTGCTAAAGGAGCTAGATAAAGCAATGTATTTGTAAAGCACATTTCACACACAAAGCATGTGACATAACATATTCAAAGTATTAAAAATGAAATAAATACATATATGAATCAATACTTTAAGACTAATTACATGCATAAAACATGAGGGCTTGAAAATGCAAAACAATTGAGACATTTCCATTTCAGTCTATCATTTCCGAATAAATCAACACTAATCTCAACATGGAAAATAGAAACAATTCCCAATTTTGTTTACAGAGGAAATCCAACTCCAAATCTATTATAATGAACAATTATGTTCCATAGATTTGTTCTTATTCCTGATAGCTTGCAGCCTGTCGCCATCTACTGAGAATGGACCAAAGTAGCATAGAAAGTCAAGCTACACCGGAAGCTGCGGGATTTTGTCTTCAGATTAAAACAGTAATAATTTTAAAAGTAAAGTATTGCCCGGTAATAATCATCCAAGATCAATTTTATAACTCAACGTGCCAATTTAATGTATTATTATGGTCGTTTATATCAATAGTGGGGAATTTCTCAACATTTAAAACAGCGTCTTGACGAGTGCGACTTTTGCTTTGAAAATCAGAACCGGAACTAGAATACAGTTGTTAGCTACTAGCTAGCTTGATGCAGGCTCCCCGCTGTCCGAGCTGTCAGCCACGTCACCTCCTCTGGAACAACTTTCCCCCCAGACCTTTGCAGACTCACTTTATCAGTGGATTCAGCTGACATTGTTATCTGTTTATCTTTCAAGATAAAGAGCCAACAAGCTACCGAGCAGACCTTGACTTCACTGTGTAGCTGTTAGCTTAGCTTTTTTCCTTTTTATCCACTGGACTCGCGGTTCTGATTTTTGTGGCTTCACATCTCCGCAGGACGTGTTTAGGCCTTCAAAGAGTTGCATTAAAGTTTTTTTTTTTTTATCGAAACGGATAGCAAACATGAATATCTTTCGTTTGGCCGGTGACGTGTCACATCTGTCGGCTATAATTATCCTGCTGCTGAAGATATGGAGGTCCAAATCCTGTGCTGGTATGCTAACATTCACATCACTGCATTTTAAACTACTAATGTGATTAAACAGCTTCAATTTAACAACATGCATGCAATTATATAGTATAGATACAACTGTGATAAGTTCATTTGTAGATATCCTTTAAGTTTAGTATGGTGGGGGTTTGCATTTTGCTGAGAATTTCTGCAGGAGTGGGAGCGACGTGGCAACTTCTTCCACCTTGTAAACAGCATCCTGTATCCTGAACACATCCTAGCTGCAGTGTAGCTGTCTCTTTTCCCTGTTAAATAATAAAAAACGAAGTTAGTCATAACCCTGTCTTCTCATATATGTGATCTCCCCTGGATTAGAAAGTGGCCATCTGCTTCTGACAGGGATTAAACTTGTTTTTTCTCTTTTTATGAAGGAATCTCGGGGAAGTCCCAGGTGCTGTTTGCCCTTGTCTTCACCACCAGGTACCTGGACCTGTTCACTGTCTTCATCTCTCCTTACAACACCGTCATGAAGGTAAGTTACATCCCAGCAAGTTTCACACACACTCTGTCCCTCAATCTGACCTCGATGAAAACACACTGTTTTTTTAGCAAAAGGTCATGTAAGGTCACAAAGTGATTCCTTTAGTCCTCTGTGAGACAAGCCATGCCTAAATGGAACTAGTTTGAAGCCACACACACACACACACACACACACACACACACACACACACTCATACAGCTGAATCCATGGTTCATACTTTATCTAGTTACTATGCAAAATAAGCAGCAGTCAGTCTATCTTACTTACTGTTTCATGGCCAATATATAATCCATGTAATTTTGTATTGCTTCTGTTATTTCTTAACTTTATTTTAACAATGACAGGAGACGCCATCAAAGAGCCCCGCTGCACCCATACATTAAAGCAACACTTTGCACCATAATGTCCTCTCTGCTCTCAGGTGGTGTTCCTCGCTCTGTCCTATGCCACTGTGTACCTGATCTACATGCGCCTGAGGAGCACGTACGGCTCTGACAACGACACGTTCCGCATTGAGTTCCTGCTCGTGCCGGTCATCGGACTTTCCTTCCTGGAAAACTACGCTTTCACCCCAATGGAGGTAAATAACAAGCACTCAGATTGTGTCATATCATAGATCATTTAACGGCTCATAAACATGCAGCCCAACGGATTTATGGTCAGTTTTTCATTATGTTTTATTAGCACATTTTAAAAAGAAGGATCAGACGGAGAAAAGTAAACAGAAACAAAAGAGAGAGGTGGAAACTAACTAGGTACATTTACTTAAGTACAGTACCGTACTTAAGTATTATTTTGACTTTACGGGAGTATCTCCCAGTAGTTTATGCTACTTTATGCTTTTACTTCAATATATTTTAGAGGCAAATATCATACTTTTGACCCCCCAAATGTATTCACGATTATGAAATCCTTATATGATATGATGCTGTACTGTACTGCTGATCATATATAATCTGCATTACAACTACAGAATGTGTACATTTTGATCCTAATACTTTTAAGTAAAGTTTTGAACTCAGGAGTTTTACTAGTTATGGAATTTTTAAAGACCATAGTTTTTTTAAGTTACGGATTTAAATACTTCTTCGACATCTGATTAAACCTCAACTAACAGAAAGAACAACATATAAACGTCAAATTAGCAGTGCAAAATTAAAACAACTTGCACATCTTTTACAAACCTAATCTGGTATATAATAATAATAATGTGATGTAGAGGCAGACTGAACAATACACCTCTTTTAATTAGTACTTTTAACATCTCAGTTAGCAGTTCAACTCATGAATGTCTCTCCCACTGACTCCCTCCAGATCCTGTGGACCTTCTCCATCTTCCTGGAGTCGGTGGCCATAATGCCGCAGCTCTTCATGATCACCAAGACGGGCGAGGCGGAGTCCATCACCACCCACTACCTGTTCTTCCTGGGCCTCTACCGGGCCCTCTACATCGCCAACTGGGTGTGGCGCTACCACACGGAGGGCTTCTTCGACCAGATCGCCGTGGTGTCCGGCGTCGTGCAGACCATCTTCTACTGCGACTTCTTCTACCTTTACGTCACTAGGGGTGAGTTAACACCAGTGCACAGTGACTTTTAAGCAGAGATGGCAAAAGTACACACATCCTTTACTCAAGTAGAAGTACAGATACTCGTGTTTAAAAATACTCTGGTAAAAGTAGAAGTACTGACTAAACTTCTTTACTCAAGTAAAAGTAAAGAGGGCTTTGAAATGTACTTCAGTAAAAAGTACCCATAACTACCATCTGTTTTAAAGAGTACCTGACCTCCCTTTATATTAATAGAACAATAATGTCATTGTTAGCTAATGAATGTTTCCATGCTGAACAACGGCAACATGACAACGTTTTCATTGGTCCCTCTTCTTTAGAGAAGACCAGGAAATGATGGATACACGGATCGTGTTCAAATCAATAGGCACGCAATGACTCTAAATAATAATGATCACGCCACCAAGCACACATTCAAACTAAAGGAACCAGCCTGTTTGGAAAATGTGAGAAGTAGAAAGTACAGGTATTTGGGTTCAACATGTAAGAAGTAGAAAGTACAGGTGTTTGTGTTCAACATGTAAGAAGTAGAAAGTACAGGTATTTGTGTTCAACATGAAAGAAGTCAAAGTAAAAAGTGGTCAGAAAAATAAGTAGTGGAGTAAAGTACTGATACCAGAAAAATGTACTTAAGTACAGTAACAAAGTATTTGTACTCCACTACTTCCCTCCTCTGCTTTTAAGACACAGAAGCTTCATACATTCACCAGTGGGGGATTTACTGAGGTATTTTATGTTTGAGAACAAAAAGTGAAACTATCTTCAGCTTGTGTTAACAACATAGCTTGTAATATTAGACATTTAACCGCAATCAAGTTTAAGACAAGGGATACAAAAGTGCTGAAATGCTAACTCATTGTCAGTTTTAGGACTAGTTCCTGCACCGCTGTATTTACAGTTCAAGTGTTTGACTGAGGATTGATTTACAGACAGCCGGATTGTATCCTGTAAAGACAGTTGTCAGCTGCGTTGTTAGTTTATAATCCGGCTTTTCCAGTTGACAAGTATGAATCTGATAAGAGGCCTGGTATTAGTGTTTCTAAACACACTTCTAATGCCTGCTTTGTTCTGCCTCTTTGTCCTCAGTGCTTCGAGGAAGAGGAAAGATGAGCCTGCCGATGCCAATTTAAAAACCAAAACAAACAAAAAGACGTCTGTGCCGCTCAGCCGACTCTCTGTGCCTGCTGCAGCTCAGCATCCCACACACCTTGCCCTTCAACTGTACATGTATTTAGCAAAAGGACTATTGTGTGCACCTCTAGAGTTTGATATCCTGTGTGATTGGTACTTTGTGTGTGTGTGTGTGAGTCTGTGTGTTGTTGTGAGAAGTTTGTGATTTTTTTCTTCTTGAGATGCTGAAAAATGTGTCACTGATTTGAACATGGATCTTAAAGTGAGTAACGCTATGGAAACTGTATATTTGTCTTTCCCTACTGTATAAAGCTCAGAGAGACACTTTGTTATAATGTTTTAAACCAGAAAATGGTGTCATGGATTTTCATACAACCACATTTTTACTGTTTCTTAATTCAAGTTCATCTTATTTATACATCCCAATATTGAAATCACGAATTTGCCGTTAGGGGCTTTCCAAAGTGTACATCTTCCACAAAGTGTCTTCCTTAGAGCTTACTGTATTATATGCAAACCCCTTCTTTCTTTATTCCTGTGTTTGTTTCCCTTTTGTATTTCCTCTTAAAGGTCGTCTTTTGTATTTCAATGTGATTCTTCATGGGAGGAAAAAGGGCTAAATGTTTCATTTTGTCTTAAATGAAGCCAAAGATGGGACAGATAAATGCTGCAATTGTTTAGTCCAGAACATGTTTGTGTTTGTTTCTTTGATGGGACTTAGAAAGTACTTTGTGTCAGGGATAAAGATAAGGGGGGGAAATGTCAGCAGAGCGTGTTGAATATCTGTAAAAGATTTACCTGTTTTTGATAAATGTTTTAGTCACAGTAAATTGATATTATCTTTATTATGTGAATGATCTCAAGTCAAAGGCGTGGCTCGGTTCTTTTGTTACACATGAATTACAACACACCAGGATGTTTGCCTTAAACACACACACACTTAAACACACACACACTTAAACACACACACACACATTCTTATTTAACAGTGTTCTGAAAGTGCCGGTGCATTGTGCAAATGTTAAACAGAGCTGACTAAGTGAAAGTATGACTAAGGGACTTTTTCATTCAAGCATCACCTCTCTGTTGGCCATTAGAGCTGCAACGATTGGACAACTTATCGATTAGTTAATTGACAGAAAAGATCACAAGTAATATCACAGAAAATCCAGTTTTCAACCTGTTAAAGGTGGGGTAGGTAATTTTGGAGAAACCAGCTCGAGATCGCTAGAATTTGAAAATACACAGCCGGAACAAATCTGCCACTTCCTTACAGAGCCCCTCCTCCAACACACACGAACGCGCACATGACCAATGAGGGCACGAGATAAGTTTGTGCACAGATGGAAGGCTGACAGGCAGGTAGGCCATCCAGTTATTTTAGCCGGGCCGGCTCAGATGATTGGTCGTGCTTTTTACAGTATTACAGCTTCCACAGATGGCATTTTTTTATGGATTTTTTGTCAAAGCACTTAAGATATTCATTGCTATCGGGATGTTAAGAGCATTCCATGGAATATAACAAAAAGTGTATCTCGAGCCGGTTTCTCAAACTTACCTACCCCACCTTTAAATATGAACTTTTCTCTGTTTTGGCCATATTATAGTAAATGCATTTTTTTGGACTGACATTTAAAAGCATTACCTTGGACTTATATATATATATATATATATAAATAAATATATATTTATATTTTTCACAATGTTCTAACAGTTTAAAGACCAAACAATCAATCTAAGAAATATCGGGCATTTATACCTTATATGTTATAATGAAATAGCATAAATGTTTTTATAAAATGTGCAACAAAGGATAAAAAAGAATAAAACATGTATAAGTAAAATAGGACACTTAGTACACTTTTAGTCTTCAAAAATCTTATAATTACATCGATAATAAAAATAAATCAAATGAGTTGCATCCTTATATTATCCACCTGAGTGACTTTTCAGTGTGGAGTCTTCATGAAGGTCTTCCTGTGTTTATACAGCACCTTGCTCCCTTCCCTCACCGCTCCACCCACGGCTTTAGCAGCAGAAGTGATGGAGAGAGGCGACGCTGCCAGAGCCGCCGCCCTCCCCATCACCTTCACCTTCCTCACCTCCTTCCCTTTCCCCTCGTCCTTCCCCAGGATCCCCGCCCCCTCCGCTGCCCCCTGCCCCACCGCTGTCACCAGCTCGCACCAGAAAAGCCTCTCCACCCTTTTCCTCTCCTCCTCTTCCCTCTTCTTCTCCACCTCCGACCTCTGGTCCTCTTTCTCTTGATCAACGTTGTGTCTTCTCTCTCCAAGAATCCTCTCCTGTGCGTCCTTCACGGCCCTCTGAGCCTCCTTAAACGCATCATTGCTATAGCAACTGCCTCCATTTTTCGCCACAACCTCATCTATCTTGTTTAAAAGCTGAATTACTTGTTGTGAGCCCGTTGGGGTTTCATGCTTTTCACTATTCTCAAAAACTTGATACCCCCCACAGCTGTTAACAAACTCCCACAGCTCAGGACTCTCCCCCAGGAAGTCCTCCACCCGTTTCCCTCCTAGCTGCCCCCCCCAGGTGAACAGAACCACCGTAAACATGGCGGCTCCAGGCCCAAACGTGGCCTTCACCCACTCCAACGCATCCTTCTCCTCCGGGGTGAACCTGCCGAGCTGTAAGATAAGAGAAGATATACTTATTGATCCCAATTAGGGGCATTTTTCCATCACAGCAAAATGTAGGTAAGTCATTGCACATGGATTAGAAGTCAATATAAAATACACATATCAATAATGAAGGATATATATCTATAGAGCAGGGGTGTCAAACTGAAGACCCAATACTTAATTTTATGTGGCCCGCAAGAGCTTGCAAAGAATATAATACGTTCATTATATAGTTACATGCCGCTTTACAGAAGCACGTTGCTCATATGTCCCACAATGCATCTAATTTTGTGACATGCACAATGCAGAGACATGCAATTATGTAATATAATACATTATTTTATATATATCATATATTTATATATGTATATTTATATAGTCTTAAAGTTACAACCGGCCCTTTGAGTGCAACCATAATGCTAATGTGGCCCGCGATACATTTTGAGTTTGACACGCCTGCTATAGAGTATTGTTGGGAAAATCCTGAATGTACTTTTCCAATATGAGAGTAACATGATAACAAAGGTATCCCAACTGTAGCTGTGTACATGACAGGATGTATGATTACCTAGAAGAGCATCAGGACTGTTTGAGGCATATGATAGCTATGTGATTAACATGATGATTCAGCCTCTATGGAGATAGACATATGACAAGCATGATCATTTCTGACGTGGAGCTAATCTGAAGTAAACATTGAATACTGCTTTATATTCCTCCATCTTGTGACTGTGTAACTCCCTCTCTTGGATATCAGCATGTGAAGGACACTATTCAGGAACTAGTTGATGCTCTGTATGTGATGACTACGTTTTTGAGATTTTGAGAAAAAATCTGAATTTTTTTGTAAAAAGTCAGGATTTTGAGAAAAAGTCCGAATTTTTTGATTTTGAGAAAAAAAGTCAGAATTTTTTGATTTTGAGAAAAAAAGTCAGAATTTTGAGAAAAAAGTCAGAATTTTGAGAAAAAAGTCAGTATTTTGTACATGACAGGATGTATTATTACTTAGAAGAACCGGTATTCCTTCATCTTGAGTTGTGTAACTCCCTCTCTTGTATATCAGCATGTGAAGGACACTGTTCAGGAACTAGTTGATGCTCTGTATGTGATGACTACTTCCATTCTGGAGGATCAGAAATACATGGATCCTGAGATTGAAGCTCAAGCCGGTGACCAGTGATATTTTATATATATTGAACTTTACATTTAGGGTCACCAGGAAGGCATGAGGCCCCGGAGAAGACATCGCCACGGATCGTCCCACCTCCCTCATGACCTCTTCAGGGGACAGGTGTGTGTGCAGGAAGCCCGGAGTGTCCACCACAGAGACCCTCCTCCCGAGCACCGCCCCTGTGTGTGTGGCGCAGTGTGTGGTGACGGAGGAGGGGGACACGTTGACGCAGAAGGCGGTCCGGCCCAGGATGGTGTTTCCAGAGGAGCTCCGGCCTGTTCCGGTCCGTCCCAGCAGAACCAACCTCAGGGGGTCAGGAGGGGATGAAGGGGGGGGTTCTTCACTCACTGTGGCAAAAATAAAAACAGCCTTGAGAGGATATCTTTAAATAAAGGGGCCCTTTTAAGCTTTTGGGGGGTTTTCCATTCCTGTAGTGTGTTGCTAAGGGTTTGTGTGCATGTAAATGGTCTGTAAAGGCTCAAATCCCTGTTCCCTCCAATGGGAGTTTCTCTCCCAAACACTAACACCCCCCTGCCTGAAACGCGTCCATTAGACCCCTTTGTTTACTTTTGGAACATAGTAACATCACCCTGTAACACTCGTGTTTCTATTGGCTAGCGCTTAAACACATTGTACGTGATAGGCTAAGGGGCGGGACACCTCTCAGCGGACAACAGAGCCGGCCAGACACTAAATACTGATATGAAGCTGAAAACTAGCATAATATGTCCTCTTTAAGTATTGATGTGCAGCTCCCTGCTCATCCTGTCTGAGATATTTTCTCATTAATGACCTTCTTCCTGCACATTATCCTAGATACTTAGGCTACTTAATAAATCAATGTTTTGACTCAATATATGAAAAAAAAAAAAATCCATTTACCAGTCTTTAAACACATTCTCTTGATTTGTTCTCTCCTTCTCTTACAGTGTAATGGCACAATGATGCACTGACTGATCTCCAACTCAGCATGATAACAGAAGTAATCGACATACCTTTACATGACGCAGCACTTTCAGATGACGACATCCCAGGAGAGATAATACAGCCTTCAATTTGGCCAGTCGTTTTTCTTGGGGGACCGAAAATAAAGGAGATGTTTTCCGTATGTCTCCACCGCGATTCGGATGTCTTGCCTTTGATTGTTATTTGAAGAGCAGCATCCTGCAGAGAGCATCAGCTGCGGTCACTGAAGAGCAAAGGCTTCACACTGCAGCTGTCAATGATAACCATATACTGTAACATAAAGTCACATGCACTAAATATCAGACAGCTGTTATTAATAAGTATCGTTGCTGTTTCAGCGATCATTAATACTGATGTTTCTGACGTTACTTTTGATGATAGCACAGCCAGCACTGGGATTTTAATGATGTATTATTGTAGCTCCCCGTTATGACCACTAGAGGGCAGTCAACATTCACAATTCTAAAAAAGAAAATTAAATTCTTGTTTAAAAAATAATATACAAGCAATACCTTTTATAACAAAAAAAGAAAATTCCCTAAATCAAATGTAAAATTAATATAATAATTATAATAATTCAAAATAAATACAAAAAATAACAATAATTTTGCTTGGAAATTGAACTCCATGAATATGACCCGAGTAAGGTTAAAACGTAAAATGTAACTAAATAAGTGACAAAATGTTTGCCTTTATAATTTCATAAAGGTATGTATTCGCACAATTAAAAGGTCTTACCAAAATAGAATACAATATGAGAAACCATAATTATACTTTTTGTTATGTCATGGTGAAAGTAGGTTCAAATATGCTATCAAAATCTAAAAAAAGCTTGGATATATATTATGTGATATGTATGACTTACTCCAATGTTGTTTGTGATGCAGAATCCAAGGTAAACAAGCCATGCCTTGCACCAGTCATTGTAAATAATTCTAACAATAAGGGGGAAACGGAAATGTTGGCTATTCATTAGAGAAAAAAGATCTGCAAAGTTCTGTTTTCATCTCCTAACTAGTGACTATTTGATGTTCTGAATAACTGGCACTGAATTCATTAGAAATTACATATAAATGACTTCATCACATCATTGTTTTCATACAGTTCATCTACTCAGGATGCTTACTGCTAAGCAAGTACAGAGAAAACACTTTGTGTTCAGCTATTTAAAAAAAACACAACACTTTTCACACCCACACAGTGCGGAGATGAGGTCTAATTAGACAGAAGTGAAAACACCTGTTTAGGAGCACCATTTCATTTCTCCTCTTTTTACACACAGAAGGCTTCTCAATTCTCTAATTTCCCCTCCACAACTCCTCGACTCCTCGGTCCTCCGGTAGTGACCCGGAAATGGATTTCAGCGTGCCATGTTGAAGGACATCTAATTTCTCTAAATGCACATCGAGGACTGAGCATCGAGCATCGAGCATCGAGGAGGCTCTCTGGGGGAGCTGTAATCGAGGATACACTGATGGTTCCTCCTCGACTCCTCAGCTCGCATCTCCTGTGGGCGGGACTAAGTCACGAGGATAGGAGTCGAGGATAGGAGTCGAGGATAGGAGTCGAGGAGGGGAAATTAGAGAATTGAGAAGCCTTTTAAGAATGGAGGAAATGTAGGAAAAGCGAACCACCTCAAAAATAAAACGTAAATCGTGAAGTAGTATGTGAAAGCAGGTAGTATTTAATAGGACTTTGAACAACAATAGATTAGGTAGTTTCAACATTTATGACCGTCCATGATGTTTAAATGTTACAAAGACAATCCCTCCTAAATAAAAAGAAAATCCTAAATTGTTGCTGTTTTTTCTTTTTTAAACTGAAAAGCCATTTTGTTCTTTTCAACTGTATTCCACAATTTGTTTTTCAGTATGCCTTCATACATCACACAGAAAACCACTTGACTTGTCACAGCTACATTTCCGTAGTCTTTAACCACTTTTTTAGTTTGAACCCTTCAGTTTTATTGCATGTCTTTAATTCTCCCTTTTGAAAAAGCCCTGATTCTCTTGCAAGAAAAGTCAGTACCCAAATAAATGTACAGAAGCATATATCCATTTTGAAATCACTTCCAAAGCATAAACTGACATGAGTGTGTGATTATGAATGGCTTTCATGTTCCTTAACAGATTGAGAGGCAGATTCTGTTTGTGTCTGCTACATAACGGGCGAATAACGGAAAAGCACTTTTTGAAAACCAGCTTTTGAATTGGCCTCTGTGGTGAAAGACCATTTGTGAAAATAACTGTGCAAAGAAATCATCCTCCACGTCCTTGACTTGAGTTCTTGCAGCACTCACATGAATTGCATATATATCCTCATCATTTTTAAGCTTGGATATCAGATCTGGCACATTGGTATAGGAACAAGAACAGTTCATATAATCATCAGGCTCATAAATCGTGTTACTGTTTTGTTATGGGATGCTAAATCTGCACACAGGTAAACCAAAAAGAAACAATAACACACAGCTTTTTATAGACTGCTAGGCAAACACTACAGAGTATTATTGCATTTAATGGGTTTGTTTACTGGATCCATCACGCAGCATTGTTGCTCTGTGCTGTAGTGAGTAATGGAGTTTCACCTCATTAAAAAACATATTCTACAGCTTAGTTTTTAACATACAATTAGTTCAAATATAATGAACATTAAAACAGAAGGTCTAGAAATGTGCAAACAATATAAATCGTGTGTTAGTCGATGTAGATGTCACAGTGGTTAATATGAAAGCTGGGGTAGGCAGATTTCTGGAGATCAGTTATCTGGATGTTGATGTATCGTGTCTGCTGTCAGAGGTCAGAGCTGTAAAGGCAGTTGTTGCCAATGCTGTAATAACAACTTTTTCTGCAGGACTTTATATCACGCTTTCACCATCTGCATTTCTAGAAGAGCCAATAAGCATGCCCTGTCTCCAAAACGACTTATGATTGGCCGAAGTCCCTTGTCACTTGCTGGATTTTCTTAAAGCCTGACAACCAAAAAGGAGGCGAAGGAGTCTAGTTGTCTCTTCGAGCTACTGAACTACAACATGCTCAAAGGTTATTATAAAATGATTTGCTGTCTACCCCAGCTGTAACTGCGCAGTTGGACCCTGATTGCCGAAGAATAGAAAGTAATGTACAACTCAAAAAGAAAAGGTCTAACTACAGATTTCCTGTCTGTAAATCCTCTCTGCTACAGGCAGCCTACTGGTTTGTTTTTATGTCCATGTGGGCTGGTGCTTGAGTCGCCATCAGGAGGAACTGTCGCCGGGTCGGTCCCACTCCACCTGGTTTCTCAATGGAAAGCAGGCTACCTTGCTGGGAATGTGAGTCTCCGAGCTCAAAACAGCCACGTATTCTGTATTCTCAAAGTGTGTCTCTACGGTATGACTGCTGCTGCTGCTGCTTTCATTCTGCAGCTCGGCCTCGCTGATCAACTTTGAGTTTTCTACGTCGAAGAAGCTGCTCTGACCGATGCCCAGCCCGAAGCTCTCCAGCATGTCCATGACTGACAGAGTGGCCGGGTCGCAGGGCACCTCCTCCTCCTGTATGAGACTCAGCGTGGGCAAGATGTCCACCAGCTCTGCCATCTCCATCGGCCGGATCACCTCAGTGATGCTGCAGGGAAAGTCAGTTTCCCCGGAGTACGACTCTTGTGTTTCTAGGACCGTGTAGCCGACGTCTAACTGTGCCACAGCGCCAGGCTCCAGTCCTGATTCAATCAAAGCCGTCGCACATTCTAACTCTGATTGGCCGCCGATGCTCGTCAGGTCTAAAGTTGATTTGTGGGTGATGTCCACTGGGTATCCGCCCTTTGCGACACCCTCCATTAACAACGTGGCATCTGCAGGGACGACCATGATCCCAGAGGGAGCGGCGATCTCCACAGGGACGATGTTAGGTGGAGCCACATTGACCAAACACTCTGAAAGGGACAATGGAAAGACAACAAACATCTTAATTCAATTTCAAATCATAAGATAAGATAAGACTTTATTCATCCCGAATGAAGTCGAATGAACTCGAGCCAGAGTTACAATAATAATACAACTGTACACTAACAGAGCAGTAAAAAGAGCAATTCAATAACTACAGGAAACATAACAGTCATACATACATAATTCATGTAAATATTAACATCCAGTTAATCAGTACATTAGTAGTGCAGTAGTGGTAGTTACGTAATTGCACGTTATTTATTGAACATTATTAATAATAACAATAATATTGCACATGTTATATAGCAGAGTGTTTTGTAATGATGGTAATGATATTGTGTGGAATTTCTCAGTTCCCTGCAGCATTACTGCAGCTGGTCCATTTCGGGACCCCCTTGAAAACGAGATGGTGCATCTCAAGGGGTTTATCCCAATAAATACAATGTCTATATATATATTACATCTGAAATAAACTAAACTAAGATGTTGAACATGCCGCTTTCTAAACATCAACATGTAGCTTTCTCATTGTGAGAGTGTGAGCATGCTGAAATGAGCATTTAGCTTAAAATAATGTTGTGCATTTGTAGCATAGCCACAAGCATTGCTGTGTAGACTTTCAGTTTTCAAGTCTATCTAATGCATTCTTTTATATCAAGTACTACTGTCTCATTCCTTAACTAGAATATAATTAGTCCTTTGATCCTGCTTTTAATCCATGAATCAGGGTTTGTTTTTATCTCTAACTTAATCCATCTTCCCCACACTCAGGATTTGCTAATGAGGCGTTTTCTCTCTGCTCTCATTTGAATTGTCTTTCCTCTGAACTCTCTCCAGTTCACTTCTGGACGTATGAGATGTATTTTTATCCACACCCGAATAATCCTTTACCTGCAATGGCTCTCTGAGCTTGTAGCCGATGGGGCCAGGTGAGTCTGGCGGTCAGACTGTCCTCCTCCTCCTCTCCATCAGGACGTGGGGGGGGGTCTCCTCCCATCACCAGGCCCAGAGGCACCGCCCCCACCCACTGCTTCGAGCGCACGCACTGCAAACAATCCATGATCCAACGAGCGTCCCTCCAGACCGCATCCAGACGCTGAGGAAACAGGAGAGAGGGAAAACTGTTGATTTAACTTAAAGGTGGGGTAGGTAATTCACTTCATAAACACTTTTTGTTATATTCCATGGAATGCTCTTAACATCCCGATAGCAATAAATATCTGAAGTGCTTTGACAAATAAATCCATAAAAAAATGTCACCTGTGGAAGCCGTAGTACTGTAAAAAGCACGACCAATCATCTGAGCCGGTCCGGCTAAAATAACTGGATGGCCTACCTGCCTGTCAGCCTTCCATCTCGTGCACAAACTTATCTCGTGCCCTCATTGGTCATGTGCGCGTTCGTGTGTGTTGGAGGAGCGGCTCTGTAAGGAAGTGGCAGATTTGTTCCGGCTGTGTATTTTCAAATTCTAGCGATCTCAAGCTGGTTTCTCCGAACTTACCTACCCCACCTTTAAGTCCAACAGGAATTACATTTAATCATCATAATTTAAAATGTGTTCTGTATATTCTAAGTTATTCTGCATATGTTTTACCTTATTCTGTATATTCTGACTTATTAATTGGAGTTATTATCACATCATATGAAAGCCACAAAAAAATCTAAGAGTTTTACATAAAAGAAACTGCTTATCTTTCATATAAATATTCATATGAAATAGAAAGATCCTGTAATCCTGTCCCACATATGATGTAGTAGTACCATTTTGCATTGATTTGTAGTTACGTGATATAAAGGCCCATGAAAACATTTAAAATAAAAAAACGGATAATTTGGTAATATAAATATTTATATTAATAATGGAGTTCGAAGAAAAAGTTTTAAATTTAAAAGCTGCAGATTTTTTAATATAATTAATCGATACAAAAAAGGAAATCTAAAATCTAAAATCCAATAGGAGAGGTGTGTCCTACTCATCCATTGTAGTTAAACATTGATTGACACCGATCAATAACTGAGTTGCATCAGTACTGTATGTTGCACTGTCCTTTATGCTACACATATTGTAGGAGCCAAAATGCTTGTTTTGCCATTGCTTATTATTTCTATTATTATCTTCATTTCTGTTTGCATCACGTTTAATTCTTATTGTTTATCACTTACTGCAATTGTCACGTGGGTGTGGTTTATTGGTATTTGGGTCACCACCGGTTTTGGGATATGACGTAGAGCAGGGGTGTCAAACTCAAATACACAGTGGGCCAACATTAAAAAATGGGTGCTAGTCGAGGGCCGGACTGGTTCAATGTTTATTGCAAAACGTATTGAAATGACCTTATTGCACATATTAAACCTGGAACTAACAAAGCTTAAATTATTGCCTATAAAAACAACATTAAACATTAAATAATCAGTTGCATTCATTTCTTATGGCTCTATCTGCAGCTTTTCCCGAGTCATTTCTTATGATTACATTTCTCCACAGGCCAACAACAGCTTCAAAAAAACTATTTCCCTCAAAGAACAAACCAAACATGCCCTGTTGCTGTGAGAGAAAAAGTGCAGAAGGAAACATCCATTGAAACTCAGGTTGCTGCTCTGTGATGCTAGTTCAAGCCAGATACTTGGCATCTCATCTTGGGTGCAAGTTCATCAATGTTTGGGCTCAGGCTCTGAGCTGAGGAGACCCTCAGGATTGAGTGAAGGTGTGCGTGCAATATACCGGCGGGCCAGATCTAATAGTAATTACAAATTATCCTGCGGGCCGAAATTAAATCCACCAAGGGCCTGGTTTGGCCCCCGGGCCTTGAGTTTGACACATGTGACGTAGAGGAGAGGGTGAATGGCTCTGATACTTTCTGTTGACCGTGTGGTCTGGAGTTGTATATTGTTTGTTTTTTCTTCTTTATTAAACACCATGGCCTATAAATGACTTGTATGGAACGTGTCACAGCAAAGAGCACATTTTAGCCTCTCAGCGGCATAACTCATAGGGAGTTTTTGCTGCTATACATATCTTCCCTGGTCTTACCTGAGAGAGCTCCGTGATGTGGTTGAGTCTCTCGCGGGCCTCCAGCAACTCCTTGGTGTCCAGCGCCTCCCTCAGAGCCTGCTGGGCCAGGTGAGAGTCCAACTCCAGCCTCACCCACGCCTGGCAGTACTGAGACAGGAAGTCCCGCTCGTACATCCAGAAGTGAACTGGAGAGAGTTCAGAGGAAACACAAATCAAATGAGAGCAGAGAGAAAACGCCTCATTAGCAGGATCAAAGGACTAATTAGAGCAGAAACAGTGAAATCTTAAAAAGATAAGACACTGGACCTCACTGTGTTTTACACTCGTTATACTTTCCAACCAAACTGGCAGAGGTTGAAAAGAAACTCGTGTTTTTTATCGTAATATTTTAGACTTTGAAGATAAGACAAATGTATTGATCTTAAAGAGATGAAATAAAATGACTTCTGACCTTTGATTATGTCGATGCTGCTACTTTTTTTTAGTTCAAAGATAGTTTGAAATGTTTTGAAATGGGGTTGTTTGAGGTATTTATCCATATAGTCAGTGTATTTACTACAGAAGGAGGTTGGAGTACAAGCAAATCATCATGTGATCAGCAAAATGCATATATTGAATTGCAGAATATTTATTTATTATAATTGTATTTATTTTTGGATTCCTTTCTGTGTTTTAAGAAGTGTTAAGTAGCTGGTTCTTTTTATTCTTGGTGTGTATCGAATGTGATCTGTTTTTATGTAAGAGCACTTTGTAATTCTGTTTTAAAGGTGCTATATAAATCCTTCCTGATTCTTCACACTCTTACTATGGTTAAGTACCCCATATAACCACTTCTAAAAATCCAAACCATCCATTTAAAGTGGCCCGAGGACACTGTGCTGATTTTAGAAAAGGTCCAAAGTGGTCCCAGTTTCATTCATTCTATTGTGTTGTGTTTTAAAATGTTTTAACATCATGTATGAGGGTTTTCAGTCTGTGGCTATAAGTATGGTTTTATTGTCTCGTGCCTTCACATTCGTTTCTTTTTGTCCCATCGGTTTTGTCTAAATGTATTTATGCTGCTTTTCTATATATGTATTGATGGACAGCACTTTGGTCAACTTTGGTTGTTTTTAAATGTGCCATATAAATACAGTTGGATTGGATTAATCTCAGTTTTTGTTGTGTTCCCCTCTCTCTCAGCACTGCTTGAAAACACTGTGGTTCTTTTGAGTGAGAGATGCTGTATCTATGGACTCTTGACCCTCCAGTGGTCCACCCACCCAGCTCAAAGATCTGCAGCGGCATGGTGAGGCCCGGCTCCTTGGTCCCCACCAGAGGCCAGTAGTTGGAGCTGAAGTCCTCGCTGGGCGGCAGCAGCAGCAGCATGGACAGCTTGTCTCCAAACTGCAGCAGCTCCCGGGTGTACACACCATACTGATACGCCTGAAACACACACACACACATACATCATATTGCATTACATTTAAAATCAGAATCAGAATACCTTTCTTAGTCCCACAGAGGGGACATGTGCATGCTGTTTACATTGTTACAGCAGAAAAGAGCCAAAGACAGCTTAATATTACCTAGAAGCATGCATAAAAAAGTATTAAAGATTAAAAAAAATTATAATAAAAAAAGTTACACCATTTACAAAATACACATCCTGCAAGAACTAGGACTACGAAAACACATTACTCCCGTATTAGCTGCTCTGCCCTTGCTCTAATTTCCCTTAAACCCTTGTTGATACCTGGATCCTGAGCTTTATATATGTTTACATGACATCTGTCATTTGTATTGTTTATGTTGTGAATTTATTATGTTTTTTAATCTGTCACTTTTGTTTTGATGATATGTACAGACTGTTAAGCCCCCTGAAACAAATGTGTAATTTGCGATATAAGTCAAAATACTCAATTACAGGTAAAAGACCTGAATTTAAAATATTACAATTATACGTTTTAAAAGTACAGAAGTATTACCAAGTGTCTAAAGTATCATATTTCCCTCTGACATGTGAAATACTCAAGTAATTTACATAGTATGTCCAAATAGTAGTTGAGTAAAGTACATGTACTTAGTAACAATCCACCACTGAGGAAGTATATTGACACCACACACACTCAGACACTGAAATCCAGCACCAGACACTTTTTTACGCTGCTATGGACAATCTTGCACTAATGTACATCTATTGAATAAGAGAATAAGATATTGAAGTGGCTTTTATTTAGGTCTTAATGTGTGCATATGTATAAATGTGTCATTGATTGTGTGACATAGGATATACATATTTGTTTTTGTATTCGGGATTGTGGGAAACGGTATTTCGATCTCTCTGTCTGTACACACAAACTGAAAGTCTGACAATAAAGTTGACTTTGACTTCCATGTTGGCTGTGAAAAACATTGTTACCCTGTAGAGGGGGATGTTGAGCTTGGTCAGCAGGTGAGTGATGGCCGCTCTCAGAGACATGACGAACTCGGCCAACCCGCTGCTCTCCATGGCGCTCTCCTCTTCCTCGCTCAGGATATCTGGAGCGCTGCCGTTGGTCGAGGTGTAAACGTGACTCTGCAGCCATTCCCACTCCTCTCTGTCACACAGGGATGATGCAGTTACTAAAACACTGCTGTAAAAGCCATAAGAAGTAACTAGGCTCAGGAGCTGTGACTACTTAATGCTTATACTTTATGTTCAGGCGGGCATCTTCCAAAAGCAGTTTTTGATTTAACATGATATGAAATTGGCAAGGGCCTCCGCCGTGTTGGGGGAGACTTATGGGAAAGTCCAACATCCAAGAGAGGAGGGTGAGGCTGCCAAACAGAAACCTCTCTAATTCAAAAGGCAAGGTTTATTTATAGAGCATGTGTAATACACTGAGGTAGACTGTGAAACAATACAATATCGTTTGAAAGAGCACAATAAAAGAAGATAATTTAAGAAAGAGTTAAATACTAAAATAATACAAAATATTAATAGACTAATAATACAATTATACAAGGCGTTTGCCATGGATTACCACATTTAAAATATTGCTTTTAAAGCATCGTGATTTTACACCTGAAAGCTGTAACTGTGGTTTCTTTAATACGTGTGCAGCTTAGTATAACTTGTTGTTGAGCTAAAGAGTGGTGCAGGAATGAGTCCTTAAACCTGGAAATGAGTTAGCATTTAACTACTCCCGTGTACCCTGCTTCTATGTCAATGATTTTTGAACATGTGTGTGTAAAACACGGATCTTATTTTGGGGTATTTAACCTCAATATTTAGTGATTGTCTAACTTTTTTTATATGACATGAAATACGTCAGTTAATACCCCACTGGTGAATTTAAAAACCGCGGTTGCTAACGAGTGTCTAAAAATGAGGCAACTAAACGTCATCACGCCCAACATTAGCCGCCTTTAGCTTAGCGGTGGTGACGTGAAGTCATGAGATAAGATAAGATAAGAAGTACTTTGAGCCCAAGTTGGGAAATGTTTGTGTTGCAGCAGCATAAAAAGACATGGCATTGTACAATAAAATTAAAAGACAAGAAATAAACATTTAAAAATGTCAACATCTCAATAGCAATGACCCTGCTGTAGTTCCTTTAGTGTCGGCTGTGTTACCTGGAGACGTGTGCGTTGTGTCGGACCCGGGTGTGGCAGAGCAGGTTGGGTAGCCTCTGAGGAACCAGAACCCGGATCTGTTCCACGGAGCTGCACAGCTTCAGGATCCCCACGTACAGACCCGGCTTCGCCCACTGAACACTGTGCCTGTGGAGGGAGAGCTTGTCCTGGAGAACAGGGAGGGAAGGTATGGCGTTGGGAAGCTGTTAATAGGAGTAAGTGTTTGGCTGCTGTAAATTGAGTGTCTCATTTTGTATTTTAGATCTTTAGGGCTTTTTTTTTAGGGGTTGTTTGAAATGCAAAAGAGATAAAAAAAATGTCTCATTGATAATGTCAGGAAAGTCAATCAATGTAATAACCCTAAACCTCTTATAAAAGTTGCTGCAATTCAGTCAACAAAACATATTGCATTTTTTTTTTTTTTTAAAAAGAAAAAACTGGCATACTTTTAAACTTGTGGATTTCAGAAAACCTAAAACGACACCCAGGTGACAATTGCAGGAAGTGATGATAACCCAAAATGATGTTTACAGTCTAAACCAGGGGTGTCAAACTCAAATACACAGTGGGCCAAAATAAAAAAAATGGGTGCTAGTCGAGGGCCGGACTGGTTCAATGTTTATTGCAGAACTTATTGAAATGAACTTATTGCACATATTAAACCTGGAACTAACAAAGCTTAAATTATTGCCTATAAAAACAACATTAAACATTAAATAATCAGTTGCATTCATTTCTTATGGCTCTATCTGCAGATTTTCCAGAGTCATTTCTTATGATTACATTTGTCCACAGGCCAACAACAGCTTCAACAAAACTATTTCCTTCAAAGAAAAAACCAAACATGCCCTGTTGTCGTGAGAAACAAAGTGCAGAAGGAAACATCCATGTAAACTCAGTTTGCTGCTCTGTGATGCTAGTTCAAGCCAGATACTTGGCATCTCATCTTGGGTGCAAGGTCATCAATGTTTGGGGTCAGGCTCTGAGCTGAGGAAACCCTCAGGATTGAGTGAAGGTGTGCGTGCAATATACCGGCGGGACAGATCTAATAGTAATTAGAAATTATCCTGCGGGCCGAAATTAAATCCACCACGGGCCTGATTTGGCCCCCGGGCCTTGAGTTTGACACATGTGCACTAAACGAATATTTACAATAATACAAATAAAGAACACAAACTAAACAAGCTTACTTTGAGCTGTTCATAAAGCATGTCCATGGCGGTGGGCTCGGGCAGCAGAGGGGTTCTGCTGCGGTTCTTCTCCAGACGGGCCAACGGGATCCAGTGGAGCGGGGGGTCACGAGGGCTTTAAGCGGTGTGGAAAAGAGGGGGTGAAAAAATGTTAATCACAAGGAACTAGCAATAAAAAACTCAGGTCGAATAACTGTGCCTGTGCCTCACGTCAAATGTAATTGACGTTGCTTTAAAAAGACATTCAGACACACATTTCTTTAAAAGCCTGTTGCCTTGACTCCTCTCTTTCGAGTCTCTTAAGCTTTGACATGCTCAGACATGAGTCAGAGCAGCTCAGTGGTGAGTTGGAGTACGTCCTTCAGACAGAAGCCTGATGTTAAAGCCTTCTTTGATGCTGGGTGCTCTTTGTATGAGTCAAAATAAAAGGGTTTAACACGGTGTAACAAACTACTCTTCCTCACCTTGGAGGGTTTGGAAACTCCTTCATGGTCACCAGTAGGACGTTGCCCTGCCGGTCTTTCAGAGGCTCATAATGAACCTGGCCCAGGTCTATTGTTCCCAGAGAAGACTGAAGGCAGAGGAAGGTAGAACAGAAAGATGAGGATGAATCCATATGAGCGTATTAGGGACTGATGCACTGAAACACAACACAGGTTTGTAGATAGGGACGCGAGGCAGCGGTGAGGAGAAGAGATGTTAAGAGGTCATTAAAAAGCAATTAACCCACTGTGATGCCTCTCACTGAGCGGATGGACTTCCTACCTGCAGCTGGGAAACAGCTCTTAAGATGTTGTGCCTGTTCTGGAGGAGGGAGGAGGGGGAGGAGTGGGCGAAGGCGAGGGCCTGCTGCAGCCACGGCACCTGCTGCCACGCACACGATAACTGTAGGAGAAAATACAAATCATAATTACATGTAACTGGGATTCACAAAGAAAAATTACATAGCCTGATGTTTACTTTAAAGGTCCCGTATTATACTGTTTTTCATCAATATATTATAGGTCTCAGATATATACAAACATGTCTCTGAAGTGTTTGTCTCCAAATACCAAACAGATCATTGCAGCATTACCCATAATCCCCTCTGTTTCAGCCCTGTTTCAAAAGTGCTGATTTCTCTGTCTGTTACTTTAGATGAAAATAAGGAGCCCCTCCCCACGCTCCTCTGAGAGATATTTGGTTACAAAGAACACAATGGTGCTCTAGGAGGAGATTCAGGTGATAAGGGGGGGGGGGGGGGGGGGGTTACCTTGGTTGCTGATTGGCTAATGGTTACACGCCAAAACAACGTTATGACATCATAAAGTGGCCAAAATCTGATCAGCTCATTTTCAGACAGGTTTTTATATAAATGGATCAGGACAAAAAGAGAGAGAATCTTTTTTCCTGAAACTTTCAGAATCTCTTTCCACAGAGGGGACACATGTTGATGTAGAAGAGACATGAAGAAGAGGGGACACATGTTGATGTAGAAGAGACATGAAGAAGAGGGGACACATGCTGATGTAGAAGAGACATGAAGAAGAGGGGACACATGTTGATGAAGAAGAGACATGAAGAAGAGGGGACACATGTTGATGTAGAAGAGACATGAAGAAGAGGGGACACATGTTGATGAAGAAGAGACATGAAGAAGAGGGGACACATGTTGATGTAGAAGAGACATGAAGAAGAGGGGACACATGTTGATGTAGAAGAGACATGAAGAAGAGGGGACACATGTTGATGTAGAAGAGACATGAAGAAGAGGGGACACATGTTGATGTAGAAGAGACATGAAGAAGAGGGGACACATGTTGATGTATACAAGACGTGAACAAGTGGAGTTTGCATAATAGGTGACCTTTAATGTAGCTTTTACTTTATTAATGCCGTGTATTTATACCTGCAGATAAAAAGTAGAAAAAGGTTTTACAAATCCCTTTACTTTGAACCTGCTGTTTATCAGTTTTTCTTTGTGTGTGAATATTCATCTGCAAAACATACTGACTGGGAAGGAAACAATGAAAGTAATATTTGAAAAAATAAGGTTCAATTTTGATTTAAAAGAAACAATAAATGTTGTTTTTAATAAAGCCTGCTTTTTTGTGTTTATTTCTTTTTCATTTTATTCAATTATCTAAGTGCGTGAATATTTATCTGTAAATATTGCTGGCTGTGAAGGAAACAAAAAAAGTCATATCTAAAGAAATTAAAAAGCAGCATTTATTGAAAAAACAATAAGAGTCTTGCACGTTTGATTACATCTACACATATATTAACTGTGTTCAATTTGGATTTCAAATGAACCAATGGTGTTTCTTTGTGTTAATGAAATGTGTTGTGCTGACAGTGTACCTTTGCAAACCAGAGGAAGTCCTGGATGATGGAGGTGGAGCAGCACTTGATCTCCACCAGCGGGATCTGATCTTCAGCCGTCACCAGGATGTTCTCCTTGTGGTAGAAAACAGTCGCCAGGTACACACCCCTAACAAAACCAAATGAGACCACATTTAAGAGAAATTATAGAAAGACACATACATTTCACTTCATATACAAGTAACTTTTGTTGCATCCAGACTACTTTTTCCTTATGTTGAGTCAATCTTCACTTTATAATAAGTTGCTGTCAGGTGACACAAAGGAGGGATCCCTCTCCAGACAGTCGTGACATAGATGTTGAGTGTTTAAGATTAAAAAAAATGACAAGAAAGGCAAATCAAAGACACAAATGATAATGTGAATGTATATGAGAAAAGATGGATCCAGGAGGATGTCAGAAATGTTCCAAGTGCCGCCTTTAAAAGCAGGAAAACCGCTATAATGTACCAATGTAAGAGGATATCTACCCTTATATACAATATCATATAGATGAATTGCTCAGAAATACTTAGAAGCTGCCATGTTTATCTACTGGCAGTGAATTTGGTGTGGAAGAAGCTTTGATCCCTAACGTGCCCCTTCACACAGTTCAAATGACCCCATTACTAGTCCTGCCACTGCAGCAGCTTTCATGTTGTCGAGAGTTTGGACTTTGTAGTCTCCATGCCTGTACACACATCACATTTAATACAGTTACTCCCCACACCCTGCAGGCACAGATGGACAGGTGAGGCAGAGGGAGCGCTACCTCTGCAGGAGACGAACAAACTTGGTGGCGGACTGGAACAGTTGCTTGATGCCTCGAGACACAAACAAGCGCTTGCTGGGACTCAGGGGCTTAGAGCTCTCTGTGGAGGAGAGACGGATCAGTCAGAAACACTTTACATGTCAAAGTAAAATCACTGAGCACACACACACACACACACACACACACAGGATATATGAAAAGGTGACGGAGGTGAAATAGCATTTTTCTCTCATGATAAGGGTTGATACAGTACATGCAGCTGATATATAAAGGTTTAAAATAAGAATAAAACCATGTTACAAAGCATCATAACAATTTTATTTCATTGTGTTTAACACTGAGCAATCTCTTACTTACAGAAATAATTAGGGTCAGTCATTAATACAGAAACTGATGAGAAGGATGTGCATTTACACCGCAATTAGGAGATCAAATTCAAATGTTGGGAGTTCAATTGTTTTATTCTCAAGAGTCTTATGTTTATTCCCGACATTACCACTTTATTCCTAATATTTCGACTTTATTTTCGAGATATTTCAAAATGGTATTCAAACTTTCCTCTCAACATTTCAACAATGAATTCATTTTGAATTCTCTGAAAGGTATTTTACTTTATTTTCATAATGATTATTCAACTTCAGTCTGACTATTTTACACCTTCTGTACTTAAATTTAAAAGCAATTCTGACCGAGGTTGGAAATACTGTAAGGGGGCGTTAAGCAGAGGATGGTAGATTATTCAATAGTTAGTTAGTAAATGATGAAGTATCCACCAAAAGTAAAGTGTTTCCCAGGAGTTTAAAGGTCCCATGTCATGCTTTTCCGGTTATTACCCGTCCCCTTGTGTGTTATGTAGCTTTTTATGCATGTAAACGGTCTGCAGAGTCACAAACCCTCAAAGTACACCCTGTAGCGAGTAAAACTCTAACACAGAAAAGACCTGTCTATGCTGCCCCAGAACGCCTCGTTGGACATTTCTTTTTTTCAAGGGGGGTGCTAGTGGAGCCTCGCAGCGGCAAAACTGTGGCGCGCTTACACTGCAGGTGCGCCGCGTTTGAGGGTGCGGGCAGGGGGGCCGTGACTGACAGGGGCCCAAACTATTTTAGAACATTAAGAAAAAAATGTTTAAGTAACCAATGTGATATCTTTTCATGGGGCCCAAAATCCCTGGCGGCGGCCCTGGGTGCGGGTGCTAGTGGAGCCTCGCAGATGGGGGTGCTGCAGCCCCCTCAGCACCCCCCCTCTTCCCGCGTCCATTCGCGCTGTCTCGCTGTCTCGCAGACCCCACGTAGCAAGCAGGAAATGAACCCAGCTCACACTGTCCGTTTCTCGCAGCAGCGAGCCGCGCAACGTCCCGCCAACACGGCACCCAGACCCCACGCAGCATTCTGATCTGTTTGTCATTACTGGTGTCATTTTCTGGTTGCTAACGCCATTGTAACACATGATGTTCCGCTGTAACGGTGGTGATCTCATCAGAACAGAGTGGGCGAGCTGACCAATCAGAGCACAGTGGGCTCACAGGGAGGGGGGGGGGGGCAGGAGCTCCAACAAGCCGTTTAGGACAGAGAGTGAATACACATACTATACAGAGATGCTGTATGAGAAACCAATGTGAGTTTGGAACATTGAACAATATAAATCTATTCTAGTAGACCTCAACAATGGAATTATGATCAGTAGAAATGGCCATGTCATGGGACCTTTAAAGTTATGGATTGTAATAGAAAAAAGGAGGAAATTGGGACTTCAATTCCACTTCACTTCATGGTAAATATGTATATATTACAACATCAAATTTGGCAACCAAGGTTTTCATATGTTGTATGATATATTTTCTTATGTAGTTTCAGGGCCTCGTATATGTTTGGTCCCCAGAACTGTATAAGCAATTGTAAAGTTTCTGTTACCTAGGCAGAATTCTCTGTAATGTGGTTCTCTGGCATCTTCCAGCAGTTTCCTCACGAGGCCCTCATGATTCCTAAACTGCGACTTCACACCGATGCACTCTCTCCAACCTGCACGGGGAGAAAGAGAGGAACAAATCATCTCTTATACAATTAGGGAAAACCATTGAAGACATCAAGAACTCATTTGTGGGCAAGACCTGAGATCTGAATCTTCCTATCTCAGTGATTAGGAGAAGAGAGCCATCGCTTTACAGAATGTCTGTGTGCTGATTCACTTTGGCCTGAATTCATGAAAGTGAAACTACAAAGTATTGAATATCTCTCTGTCACTACTTTGGTAATATAGTGGTGCAGTGATGAAATATTAGGGGTATAAGCGCTCCCTTGACAAAAAGGGATAATAGGATTTTTCCCTTGGAATATTGAAGAAAACAAGTTGTTGATGTTTATGATACTTACACGTTTTGTTCAGCAGGGTAACCTCCACATATTACCACCACTTTATAATAGGTGATGTGTAAATGCAATCTCCAGAAGTAAAAAACTAACGTTAGGGTATAAACAAACTACATTACAGTCACATGACTTCACGTCTCCACCGCTAAGCTAAAGGCGGCTAATGTTCACCATGATGACACTGGGGGTGTTTCTCAATCGCGAGTAAAGCTGCTGCAGAGCCACTATTTCAAGCATACTACGTCATCGAGTGCCGCCGTAGTACTGTTCCAATCTCCAGCATACTTGGAAATCTACCGAGCCCGGCGTACTCCGTTTGGAAAAATATCGAGGCTACACATGAGTAGACTCCGCGGTCTTAAAATCCCCACAATGCTTTGCGCACGGACCAATTTCCAAAATCTGTGGCGGAAAATGTAAGACGGGGCCTCTCATATGATGCACACCTGCACACTTGCTAGCCTGTTCCACTCTGTGGGTGTTTCTCAATCGCGAGTACGCTTGCTTGGTAGCACATGTCTGCCGAGCGTCTTGCTTCAGAAGCGAGTCAAGAATACTTCCTGGCATTCGGAAAACGAAGTGTGGAACACGCTAGCAAGTGTGCAGGTGTGCGTCATATGAGAGGCCCCGCCTTACATCTTCCGCCACAGATTTGGGGAAATTGGTCCGTGCGCAAAGCATTGTGGGGATTTTAAGACCGCGGAGTCTACTCATGTGCAGACTCGATATTTCTCCAAACGAAGTACGCCGGGCTCGGTAGAGTTCCAAGTATACTGGAGATTGGAACAGTACTTCGGCGGCACTCGATGACGTAGTATGCTTGAAATAGTGGCTCTGAAGCAGCTTTACTCGCGATTGAGAAACACCCTTTGTTTTCCAAATGTCAGGAAGTATTCTTGAAAATTTCACTCGCAGACATGTGCTACCAAGCAAGCGTACTCGCGATTGAGAAACACCCACATAGTCCTCTCATTGAGAAAGTTGTTAGCAAACACCTCTTTAATGACACATAGAAGCTTCAGATGTTTACTGACGTATTTTATGTTGTAGAACACAAAGTCAAAAATCTAGTAAGCTTTCCTTATTTCAGGCATCTAACCAAAAACCCATTAAAAAGACAATTGACTTTGAGATGAGGGAACCAGAAGGGCTAAAATGCTAAATAATTTCCAGGTTTTAGGACTCATTCCTGCACCACTCTATATTCTTAATGTATTTGGATTTATATTACTATTTCTTTGCCTTTATCCTCAATTTCAAAAATGAATTTAACAGTAGGCTATAAAGTGCAAGGTAACAGCATGTAATGAAGCGTGAGAGAGAGTCGATTACATGCAGCAGATATTATAAACCCCATTCAAACACGAGCACAAGGCCTGGCTTACTCACGGTCGGTGACATCTTTCATTCTCCAAATTTTAATAATTCATTAATCTAGCAGCCATGAGTGGATTCCACTTTTTCACAACAAGTTTGAAGTCAGCCGAGTCATTTCATCACACGGGGACGGAGAGAAAAAGTATTTTCAAAGCAGCGAGGCCACATTCATCAAAGTGTGCAGTTCAGAGTACTCACTGGAGGGGGCAGCGCTGAGGGGGGTAGAGCACTGAGGCGGACCCCATCCCTTCACATTGTAGGCACTCACTCTCACAAAGTAATGCACTCCCTGCGTTTGGAGAAAAAGCAGCAGACCGCCAAATGATCAGCATGCATTAACCTCGTCCTTTCCTGGACATTGAAAGCCAGATGCTGCCGTCATTATACATTCATCTGGTTAGGTAAGGCAGTTGAGTGGTGTAAGTGTTCTCTTATGGAAAGTGGTTTGGTACAGTCTGAGTGAACCCTAGAGCTAATGTATGTGTGTGTCAAGGGCGTCACTCAGTGTTGAAAAGTGGTGAGGGGACATAAGGATTTTTAAAGGGTCTTCAACATATTCACTTTTAGGCAATGTAATGGGGGTAAGGGTAGATGATTACCAAGTTTGGAAACTATGTGAAGAAATGTTTTAAGTTACTGATCAGTACATGCATACTTTTTGGTAATTTTTATAATGAATAAGCTAAGGTGGAACGTTAATTGAATGTTATATTCAATAATAATATAAGCTTTTTCATTTGTTTTCAGTATTTGTTTTGTCAGTAACAGTATAAATTAACATAGCAATAGAAATAGGAGCTATGACTGTTGAGATATACAGAGAAGTGAATGTACATGATACATTTATTTAATGCCTATATTTATATAGATTTTATTCTTGAAATATTAAATAAATAAATTCAATTTTTCGGCGACAATTTGAGGTTTTTAGATTGGTTCTAACAAAGTGGATCAGGGGAACTAAGTGTGAACTTCCTGCTAAATGAATAGCGTTACTTTTTTGTTGAATCATGACATTAATACATTTTGTGGCACACTAGCAAACATTTAAATCTTTAGGTTTGTAGGAAGGTGTATTTTGTAATTGTTACGTTTATTCTGGTTTGTTTTGTGTTTGTACTTTTTATGTGATTTTATACTTATTTGTATGTTTTGTGAGCTGAGCTGTGTGATTTGATATTGTATGTATCTCTCTGTACAGCACTTTGGTCTGGAGGTTTTAAAGTGCTTTATAAATAAAGTTGGATTGGATTGGATTGGATTGGAAGGAATCAGTATTTTTTTCAAAGTGCAGTCGTTGGTGTTGAAGTCCAACTGCTGTTGCAATCTATTCTGATTTGTCAAGTGATCAAGTGTGTAACTGGAGTCCAACTGTGATTCTGCTGTGTGTGCTGTATTTGAAAATACTGCATGACTTACTGCTGTGAGCCCCTTGATACTGAAGGTTGGGTTCTTGGTCTCTGTAACTTGTGTTGAGCCGAGGATGCGTTTGAAGCTGACTGCGGAGCTCCATTCCACTGTGAACACAAAACAATCCCTCTGTCAGGTTATTCTCTGGCTTTACTCAGAGGGAACTGAGGATTTGAGTGTTTACAGTTTCGGGAACGTGCTGTACGTGGGCTTAATCTACCCTTGACTGCAAAGTATGACATTTATGCAGCTGTTAAACCAAACAGAGAAGCTAAAAGACTTCCATAAATATGAGGCTTTTATTCCTGTCAGGCTAAATGATGTGTGACCTTGATTATATTCTTCCTTTATTGAGCCACTAAATTCTCTCTTTAGTTTTGCTCATGCCTCCTACATAATTAATATATCTCCATCCCATCATCTATTATATATTCAAGTCTTTATGACTTTTATTAAAACTCTTTTTCACCACCCACCTCTGGAGCGGGTGATGAGCCCCACGGTGTTTCCCTCCGGCTCTTTGATGGTCACAAACAGAGAGGAGGTGCTGGTCACCAGAATGGAGACGTGACTGGGAGGCCCGGGGAGATCTGGGAGAGATATTAAGACAGACAAATGTTAAAAATAAGCACTACTAATTACTACTGAGGGTAAATGATAATGAATATAACCACAGAGAATGATAATTGTATTGGAATGATTTTACTGTATATGGTCTTATAGAGAGGAGCAGGAATGAAAATCAGGAAATGAGTTAGCATTTTAGCACTTCCTGTTTCCTCGTCTCAAAGTCCAAGTTGTTTTAAATGATTAGATGCCTCAAATAAGGTGTTTTGTTAATACAAGCTAAGAAGGATGTTTAAGTTTTGTTCTATGAAATAAAATATGTCCCCACTGGTGAATGTCTGAAGCTTTTATGGGTCATAACACTGTGCTTGCTAACAAGTGGCTAAACGAGACCATCACACTGAACATTAGCGGCCTTTAGCTTAGCGTTGGTGGCTTTTTGCTAGATTGCATTTATGCTTCAAAAATCTGGGAAAGCCCAGATAGTTGTTCCCAAATGTTTGTTACGACTTGAGTTCACAGGAATTTCTACCCTTCAGACCCTAGAAGAACACACAACCCAGTCTCACGGCATTTTGTGTTATAGTCACGCAATTAATTTAATCTATTGATTCGTGTTCACCAACACGATTTTCCCCTTTTTATTGTTTCACACAGAACGATTTTAAAAGCAATGTATTTCTATTGGTAGTGTGTTTCGTGCCTGCACCACGTCTTTTTGTCCGGTCGGGTCTTGGAAGACCGGAAGTTGTGTGGTTCATAAAAACATTTTCTTACTCAATATCAAGCCACGATTATTGTTTTTATTTGAAATTGTATAATGTCGGACTTTTCTTGCCGTCCGTGAGGAAAATAAATGGAGCTCAGAGCCTCAGAATACTGAAATCTGTAATATCTTTTTTACCTTCTAATTTGTAATGATTTGGTGCAGGCACGAAACATACTACCAATAGAAATACATTGCTTCTAAAATCGTTCTGTGTGACACGAAAAAAAGGGGGAAATCGTGTTGGTGAACACGAAATGCCGTGAGACTGGCATCACAGCAAAAAAAAACAATCCTCAATGATGTGCTCCGTCATTCAGATCCGCTCAAAAATATAATTGGTTCTTCCTTAGCCAATGCTCAACCCTTACACCAAGTTACATACAAATCTGTGCATTTGTGTTTCCGTCTTCCTGCTGATAGATAAACAGAAATGGATACCCCTTGGCGTAGATAATAACTTCTTCCCACACATGTAACATCTGATGTATGTTTAAGTGTTAGTGTTGCACAGGGAAAAAACAGCTACAGTGTCAGGCCAACTCTCAGTGGACAACCCGGATTCATCATTTATTTCCTTCTTTCCTCAAGATTCTCGTTATCCTGGCCGTCAACCTATCAACCCACTGCGTCTTGGTGAAATGTAGAGCTTTTCCTCTCCAAGCTCTGTGTTGCCCCGAGACACTGAATCTCTCCTAGCTCTGTGGGTTTTTATGTTGCTGTTCCTGCACTCTGACTTGCTTTCCTATGAATAGAACCAATAAAAACAGTTTTTAACCTGCAAAATATCTCAATATTAATATTACCTCAGCACTAGCCAAGAAGTGAATAGATGAAAACACATTTATATTTTACATTTTTAACATTTAGCTGACACTCTTATCCAGGGAGATTTATAATAATAAGAGTATAAGCCTAATTTCCTAAGAATGCATATAGACTTTTAACATATTGATAATTATTCAAATCAACATATATGTTAGTGGTTTTAGCTGTTGCTTCCTATCTTTAATTATCTTAACTTATCTTGTCTTTTTTCATCTTATCTTTACTTATCTAATCTCATCTCATCTAATCTCATTTTATCTTAATAACCTGTGTCTTCTTGCTTTTACTATAATGCTGTAATAATAAAATAGGGAAGAGTACATTAAAGAGAAATGAATTGACAGCTAAGTAAAGAAGTTTGAACAGAGCACTTTAGGTAGATACAGAGGGGAATTCATCACATAATCCTTTCAAAAACATGGCAAGCTGAACCAATTAAAAGCCAAGAGGAAGAGGATTTAAACAGGTCGGTCCAGGGAATGTAAGCGAAGATGCTCGATGTATTAGAAACAGGTTGCACCAAAGCCTTGGAGCTTTTTCCGTGTGTGATTTCTTTCCTCCAGCACCAAGGTTTAATTTGATCCAAGCAGACACCGGCAGCTGGTGGAGGGCATGTATGATTTGGAAAGGGCAGTCTGTTGAATTTTGGATGAGTTGAAAAGAGGCCGGACAGACTGGAGAGGCCAGCTGGGTGTTACAAGAGTCCAGACAGGAAATCAGTAAATTCTAAGCGAGAGATTGGCCTGAATACCTGATCACTGAGGTCTTGTCAGCTGTGATGTATAGGTGTTCTCTCTTGAGATTGGGGTTAAAATGTGAAGATAAAATGCAAAAATACTAGATTTTCCTGCAAGCAGTGGTGAAAGTACATTTACTATACTTACACGTTTAAGGAACTTTATTTCAGTTTTTACATTTTCTGCTATTTTTCAATTCTACTACACATAAATATTGTAATTTTTGCTTAACTACATTTGTCTGACAGCAATAGTTACTTTGAGGATTACAGATTTCATTCCCCCATGACAAACTGCCAAAAAACGTGACAAGGCGCAGAAGCTAAACTTGGTGTTCCTCAGGGTACCTTGCGTGGTCCACTTAAACAAAGAAAGGTTATCCACATAAGAAATTAAAAAAAATTAAATGTATTATTATATGCTTATCATCTGCATATAGTGATCAATATGATCCGGATGGACGGGATAACAGTAAGATGTTTCCACTGTAAGTAAAGGATCTAAATGCTTCTTCAAATGGTATATTGAGTGCATTTATAAAGCGCTATTTCAGTTTTTACAACCTTTTAAAATCGCTTTAACATGTACTAGTCAGCATTCATCCATTCACATCCCATCCATACAATGTGCCACCTGCTCAGGGAAAATAACATTCACACAGATTCTAGACCCTCCAGAAAAACGCGGGCTAAAATCCTTGATTATGCGGGCTAAAATCCTTGATTATGCGATTAAACATGCGGGGTTTTTATGTGATTTTATGCGGTGAAGTTGCGAAATATGCGGAAATATGCTAAATATGCGAAAAGTTGCGAAATATGCGGGAGGCGGAAAAAAGGTGATTCTTCTCCCACACCCTGTTACTAGGCTACTACTGAATGAAAGTGAGCCCTTTTAAAGAGTTCCTATGATAAACAAGCATACTAGAAGCAAGCTACATCACAAAGTGTTATTTATGTATTTATATATGGGCTATTTTAATCACTCTCTCACACACACACACACACACACACACACACACACACACTCTTCTCCGCCTCATTCTGTTTTCATTTACTCGTTCGTTATCTGACCAGCTTCAATCTTGTAGGCTACTCACCTCGTTTTTGTAGCCCTCGAAAGGGTTTTGGAGGTTGATGCCTCGGTGAACGTGAGTTGTTTGACTTTCTTGTCCGCAGCAGCAGAAAGCATTTTAGAATGTTTGAATGAATCAAAGTGGGTCGTCACCGTCGATTTTCTCTTATGCTCCAACACACAGTTGCACGGGGTGCAGAATAGTTTCCCCCCACTTTCGTTCAAGACATCGGGGTACTGCTTTGCCCCGTCTTTAGCAGAAATGTTCGTAGGCAAATGAGATGGATTCGATTTTTTCATCTTGGTCAGAGCCGTATAATAGTATAATAGTATATAATAATAATAGTATAATAGTATATAATAATCTATATGGCGCTGATCTTGTTGTTTTCTCTCTCGTGTGAGTTCCACACATTCACTCTACGGTGTTGTTTACCTGCGCGAGCTGATGACATCACTACTTCACGTTAACTTTTTTTTTTTTCCCTCAACTTTGTGTGGAAAAATGCGGGGATTATGCGACCTTTTAATAAATATGCGCCCTTTTAAAAATATGCGCCATTTTGCTGATTATGCGGTAAATTATGCGATCGCATAATCGCGTTTTTCTGGAGGGTCTAAGATTCACACACTTTTGGCCACCCGGAGCAATTTAGGTATCTTAAAGGTCACCTATTATTCAAAATCCACTTTTTCATGTCTTTTCTACATAAACATGTGTCCCCTCTGTGAAAAGAGATTCTGAAAGTTTCAGAAAAAATGACACCCTCTCTTTTTGTCCTGATCCATTTATATAAAAACCTGTCTGGAAATGAGCTGATCAGATTTTGGCCACTTTGTGATGTCATAATGATGTTTTGGCTTGTGTAACCATTAGCCAATCAGCAACCTAACCCCCCCCCCCCCCCCCCCCCCCCACCTTATCACCTGAATCTCCTCCTAGAGCACCATGGTGTTCTTTTTAACCAAATATCTCTCAGAGGGGCGTGGGGAGGGGCTCCTTATTTTCATCTAAAGTAACAGACAGAGAATCAGCACTTTGGAAACAGGGCTGAAACAGAGGGGATTATGGGATGCTGCAATGATCTGTTTGGTGTTTGGAGCCAAACACTTCAGAGACATGTTTTGTATATATATCTGAGACCTATAATATATTGATGAAAAACAGTATAATAGGGGACCCTTAAGTATCTACATGTTGACTGCAGGGGCTCGGGGTCAAACTACTGACTTTCTGATTGGTGGATGACTCCTCTAATTCCTGAGCCACTGTCGCCCTGTGCACGCAAGGCACTTAAAACGCCTGTGACCTAGATGTGTCCCTAGCTGTACTTCAATAAGATGTCACGAGCTGACCCGAGAGCACCGACCTGTGTTGTGGAAGTTCTGTCTCATCCGGCAGTACAGCTGCAGCCGGAGGCTCCAGAGGCGGACTTGTCTCTGGACGTCAGCCTGAGCCTGAGGCCCTGCCCCCGCCTTCCTCGATAACTCATTCTGCTTCTCCTCCACCCGTTTACCCGCCAGCGCCACCAGACCGTCCAGCTTGAATCCCCAGTCTGCCGGTCGGCACACTGAGAGGGAGGGGAAACAGGCGAGGACAGAGCGAGAGAAAGGACAGATTCTGAATATTTTTGCATTTAATTAAATCCATTCACTTCTCAGACGTTTTACTTAAAGGGGACCTATCATGCAAAATGCACTTTTGTACGTCTTTTATACATGAATATGTGTCCCCGGTGTTCCAGGGAACTCACCAAGTGTCAGAAAACACAACCCTCTCTATTTTCCTCCATACCCAAATCTCTAAAAAAGGGGCTGCAACGGATCTGATCAAAACTGATCCAGATTTGAACACTGTCCTGACGTCAGGACAGTGGCGCTACGGCTATTGGGCCAACTCCACCAATCAGGAGGAGACAGCCACGGCCATTGCCGTTCGAAAGCGCTGGATACGCTGTAGTACATATGCCAGGCCTGTAGATGGTGCTGTTCTCACTGAATCTGCCCTTGCAAAAACAGAGCTAAAAAATGTCAATTTGAGCAAAATGAGGCATGGCTAAAATGCATGATCTGTTTGGTATTTTGAAAAAAAAAAAGTATAAATATGCCTTATATAGGTATGGTCCTACACTATATTATTCAAATATAGCATGATAGGTCCACTTTAAGTAAAAGTAGCTGTTGGGAAAATATTGAATGTGCGCTTCCAAATATCAGAGTAGCACATGATAACAAAGGCCCAACTGTAGCTGTGTACATGACAGGATGTATGATTACCTAGAAGAGCATCAGGACTGTTTTAGGCATATGATGTGATTAACATGATGATTCAGCCTCTATGGAGACAGACATATGGCTGCTTACGCAGGCCTTAGCTAATCTGAACTAAGCACAGAATACTGCTTTGAACCGGTATACATGTATCTTGTGACTGAATAACTCCCTCTCTTGTATATCAGCATCTGAAGGACACAAGTTGTACCAAATGCTCTGTATGTGATGACTACTTCCATTCTTGCAAGGATAATAAATACATGTATCCTGATATTGAAGCTCAAGCCGGTGACGAGTGAGATTTTACTAACAGTAGCAATGCTAAATTGTGAAAAATATTCGGTTACAAGTCCTGCATTCAAAATCTTACTTTACTAAAAGTACAAAGGTACTGGCATCAGTAACACCTCTGTTATGCAATATGTCCCCTTTAAGATTATTGTTATAACTGGCTGCTATCTCTTAGTTAGACAAAATCTGTAAATAACTTTGTGCAATATATACTTTTACTTTCATTACCTGGCTGCTATCACATTCATTTCTACATCTTACCCTTGTTTTTCTAAAATACTGCAACTGCTATACTTATTGTTATCCACCTGGATGTGTGCTTTGTACATTTTAATTTGTGTAGTCTCTATTTTTCATATTTTGTGCATTCTTCTTAATGAATATTTTGCTAATTTTACAAAATAGTGTATACTTCAAATATTTTATTGATGTATATATTTTCTACTGTTGACATGTATATATTCTTTCTTCTTTGATTATGTTGTTGACTCAAGTGTAATGTATGTTAACAAACTGCTGTGACAAAATACATCTCCATTTTGTGTAAATAAAGTACTTTTATCTAATCTAATCTATACTTAATACTATACTTGAGTAAATATTCTTCATTACGTCCTACCACTGACCACCAGCATAAATGTACATTCCTGTTGTCATCTTGCAATCTATTTTTTTTTTTATAAATAGTCATCACCGCAATAAACCGTATTTAATTTTGTCTTAATTTACATTATTTAATTTCATATTCTGTTCTTGTATATATCCCATATTCTATTGACATGTATATAGACTTTTTGCACTACTTTTTATTTTGTATTTTATTATATATGTTGCATTGTTAGAGGAGCTCAGGTCAGAAGAATGTCATTGCCATTTCTACACTGTCGCTTTGTGCATATGGCAATAAAACCTTTGAATCTTTAATCTTGAAATTGCATTTAAAAATCTTACATGTAGGGTTATGTCGGGCTCCCGCCTTCGTCAACACATGGAGGAGAGGGGAATTGTGGGTAAGGGCAGCGACGTCCAGGGGGACCAGGCCCTGTTCACTCACCCTGTTCACCCCCCTCTCCCTCTCTCTCTCCCAGTCCTTCTCCTTCTTCTCCCCTCTCTCCCCACAGACCCCCTCCCCCTCCCCCTCCCCCTCCTCCTCCTCCTCCTCCGGCAGCATGATTGTAGTCTCTGGACAGCAGGCTTTGTACAGCCAGAGTATCCTCATTTTCCACTGCTTCCCACAAGGTCTTGTACTAATGGGGGAGAAGGGGAGAAGAAAGGATTGTGCGGGTGAGGAAAGAGGAGATCAAACGAGAGAGATTTATTTTATGAGGGAAGGGGAGTTGCTGTATGGAGACAGGAGGACACATAAATCAAATCATAAATCAGTGTCTCCTGGGAAAATGTATTCATAGTGAAACAGAGTTATGTATTGTCAAAATAAGATCTCGTAATAAAAAAAGAATCTATAACCCTGCCAGAGGACATTTCAGACCCAACCTTGAAATATTGTGGTGCAGGAATGAGTCCTTAAACCTGGGAATGAGTTAGCATTTTGCCACTTGTGGGAAGTCAAAAGGTCTGTGATCAACACACGCTGAAGATATGTTCACGTCTGTGCTACGATATAGAATACGTCACTAAAATACCCCACTGGTGAATGTCTGGAGCTTTTAAGTGTCATTAAAACAGTGGTTGCTAATTAGGCTACTATTTTAATAAAATTGAGTGGTGCAGGAATGAGTCCTAAAACCTGGAAATAACTTAGCATTTTAGCAGTTCTGGTTGCCTTATCTGGAAGGCAATGCTTATTTTAACGTGTGTTTGGTTAAATTCCTGAAATAAGGTCTGTGGTATTTACTGACAAGCTTAAGAGATTTCTACGTTTTGTTCTACGACATAAAATGTGTCAGTAAATACCCCGGTAAATGTCTGATGCTTCTATTAAAAACGTTGGTTGCTAACAAGCGTCCAAATGAGACAATTAAAAGTCATCACGCTGGGAAAATCCCATTGGCTTTTTCCCAAGGGAGCCCTTGAGATGCTAACTTCCGAGTCGGCCTACAAAGATATAGTAACTGTTCCACTTCATGATGTCCAAATATCTTACAGAATCTGCAGACTTGCTGAAGTGTTTGGTTGTGTCCAATTCCCTGGAAACAGATGACTCTCCGCCCCTCAGTCTGACGGACAGGTTTCTGTAGATGCGTTTGGGCGAAACTGGACCCAGGGAACGCCGGCGCTGGACTTGATTCCTCATGGATACAGACATGACAGGAGAGAAGAAGAGGGAAACAGGAAATAGAAAGAAGAAAGAAGAAGAAACAGTGAGGGGAGTGAGGGATAGGTTAGTTCATGGAGAGAAAGATTAGGACCCCCAAACTAAGAGCCATAGAGAGAGAAGAGGAGAAAAGTGGCATTTGAATCAGAAAATGAGGAATGAAGAGTGTGAAAAAAGGTCAAAGTCATTAGAAACCTGGAGGGCGGAGAATGAAGTGAGAAATAAAAAGAGTGGGAGAAAAAAGCAGAATTTATAGTCAGTTTCAAACAGATTCTTCTACAGTAAATGCAATTTTCTGCCGACTTGACAAGTAAGTATGGGCAGAGCTGAGTAGTGCTGTTGTGTGGGTGGATAAATGGACAAAAGTTACAACGCCTGGATGAAAAATGCCTCAAAGCATTTATTATCGTGCTTCTTACCATTCTCCTCTTTATTCTTCTTTGACTCACTATTATGTGACACGGGTTTAATTCGCTTTGAATGGAGTCTGTGAGCGCACAAAGCGACCGACCCATCCATCTAATTAACTGAAGAAGAAGCAATCTCATGTGGAAAGAGACAAAATATTCTTCCCTTTTATAATAAATATGAATCTCTTTTTGCATCATTGGCTGGAAGATAAAAAATCCATCATCAGCGCCGCAGTAATGATGGTTCATTATCAATCCCGACGCTTTTTCATCATTACAATCAGTCACTTTTTGAGGCTGAAAATCTGTCACAAGTTTTTATTTTTTTGCGAAATTCAGTCTGGCTCTCCCCTCATCTCGTTTCACCCAGCAAGTCTTACATTTGTCATTTGTCTTTCTTCTCATTCCCTTTCTCCTCACAGCCCTACAGTTTGAAGTGACTTTGACGTCGCTTCGATTTACGTCATGCCCCGAGGATACAGATCTTTGAAATAAAAAAAGGGGGACATTCAAACTCTATCCTCTCTGTCATCTCTCACATCAACGCTTTCCCATTTACGTAGAAGCCTCAAATTTCAGCGTTTTTTGTAATCCGAATCAATTCAAGCCCTGAGTAGTCCACTGTCCTTGAGTGAAAGTGAATACTCCCCGGGTTGGTGCTATCTGAGGAGACAATGTGAGATCCACATTGCTGTTGGACATGCTTCCTCTCCGGCTTGCACAGTACCTGCACTGTCTCTGTGTGTGCGTACTATAAGGGTGATAATACCAGCCATTGTTATTGGTACAGTTTTCCCCTGTTTGTTTATTATGCCTTACACCAGTTGTTGAAAGTGCTGATAGGACAGTTGAGAGAGGGGGATTAGTGTTAGTGTTTGCCTTTTTGTCCTAAAGCAGCACAAAGGTAAGACGTTGGAAATGTCACGGTACGTAAAAGATCTCTGAAAATATCACGGTGTCACGGTATACGGTGATACTCTCACTATGATTATCAGTTACAAAGATCCTTAACAGATCCTTTTACATAACTGAAGCATGTTAGCAGCACTTTAGCATGTTAAATCAACTACAAAATCAAAAATAACATCAATAAAAATAAAGGTTTTAGCTTTTAAAATAAAGTTCTATGATATTAAAGGTAGGGTAGGTAAGTTTGAGAAACCGGCTCGAGATACACTTTTTGTTATATTCCATGGAATGCTCTTAACATCCCGATAGCAATGAATATCTTAAGTGCTTTGACAAAAAATCCATAAATAAATGTCATCTGTGGAAGCCGTAGTACTGTAAAAAGCACGACCAATCATTTTAGCCGGCCCGGCTAAAATAACTGGATGGCCTACCTGCCTGTCAGCCTTCCATCTGTGCACAAACTTATCTCGTGCCCTCATTGGTCATGTGCGCGTTCGTGTGTGTTGGAGGAGGGGCTCTGTAAGGAGTGGCAGATTTTCTCCCGTTGTGTATTTTCAAATTCTAGCGCACTCAAGCTGGTTTCTCAAATGTACCTACCCTACCTTTAACAATTAATATTTGCAATAGGCTCTCCTGACTGTACCTTTAAGGTTAAACCAATACTCAGTTATGTCAGTTATTTTACTATTTACAACTTTTGTTTACTCACTACTGAGAGTCAATGTTATCTCAATGTATATGTGATACTAAAATATAACAATATGTATTTAAAAAACAACATGCCAGCAGAAAATGCCAATTAAATAACAAAGTGCCCACTTATTCGCAGGTCAAACTGTACACAAACCAATAAAGTATATTATGTAATAAAAGAGAATATATATAAATACAGTATAATTGTAGAAAGGATGTACAGTAGGGATGGTCAATTTGGTTTATCTATAGAAGCAATGTTAAAAATCCTTCCTTTTCATTTATACCCTAAAATTGTTTGTAGTTTAAGTCGCTTAATACACAGAAAATGGCAAAAACGACTTTGCACTACACAAAAAGTACTGCAAAATGTATTCAAACTACGAGTTTAATTTCCCGGCATTAATATACACAGTTACAACCCTAAGAGCATATCAGTTATGTGAGCAGGGTTATGCTTTAAACGACCCCATATGCAAAGCCATAAACAGACACAATAGCGTCATTGTGGTTGTGCTGCATGTCAGTATCTCAGGCTGTGGTGAAGTTGGGTTTTTATCTCAGTACTGCAGGCCCAAACAATGAGAGTAAAGTCTGCTGCATATTTAAGCTTTCTGTTTAGTCAGTCTCCTAAATTCTTTGGCTCATGAGTTCAGATGTGCATGGAAACATCTGATGACTAATACTTCTAATCCCACAGGAAGTGATGTTGTTCGTTTATTTCTGTGAATACACCACAGAGGACACACAACCTTTACAAGTTGTCAGCATACAGTGTGTTATGTTGTTCCCAAAAAGGCATTTTAAACACTAATGTTATGTATCATTTTGATTAAGAGGATAAAAAAGAGAATCTTGTGTCAAGGAAACAAAGGTTTGGACATATTTTCTATACATTACTGAAGAATAGTTAGTTGCAACCCTTTGTGTGCATGAGTACAGTTCATATTAAAGGCAGTAACAGGAGCCAGGCTCGAGCTAGTCATTAGCTAGCCATATGTAATTTGGAGCTTTGATGGACATAGGGACAACATAATATTATTAGTATTATATGCAAAAAAATCTAAAAACATTGACACCAATATTAATATCAGATTATTATAAAAATATTTAGGGACATACAATGCAATGCAAAATGAAGTCAATGTAAAAATCCATTTACCTATAACTTCATAACTGAAGAAACAACAGCAAAGCAGTAGTCAAGAAAATGGTAAGTGACCCACTACAGCTTCCCTTATAATAAAAAGTTGGCAAACCTTTTAAAATTAAATCTACAATCTAAAAAACGTTTTAAAAAAGCATGTAAATCAGCGTTAAATTAAATGTACTTATAAATTAGAATATGTGATAAAAGGAACCTCAGATATTACTGAAGCTACTATAGGTTATTCATCTTAAAAAAACGCACTTTAGACTAATTCCCCTCTAATATAAAAATATATCATGCATGCATCGTCCATAGTTGTCCATTCGTGCAACAGGTTAAAAACACTTCGGCAAGAAGGAGCAAAAAGTAGCCCAACAGTTGTAAAGAATTGCAAGCTTTCTTACCGTAAGTCTTTACTTTCACTTCAACCGGACTTTCCTTGTCTACTCAGATAAAATATAATCCATCGCACCGACTTGAGGAGTTTTCACCTCTGAAGCGCACCTGAACGTTTCACCCGAGTGAGAGACTGCCGCTTCTACCGCGCACACACACACACACACACACACACACACACACACACACACACACACACACACACACACACACACACACACACACGCACACACACACACACACACACACACACACGCACACACACACACACACACACACACGCGCGCGTCTTCTTTGCCCCGCCCTCTTCCTACTTATCTAACTTTTTATTCAACTGCAAAGAATGTGTGTAATATAAACAGTACCTCCGGGGTATATACTGTGTCCTCCTTCCTTTCTCTTTCTCTTCTCTACTCGGACTGCAAGCCAGCAACATGTGCTTTTCTGCTCCTCAATAAAGTTACCTTTTGCACCTTCGATGCACCGCCTCCGACTCCTATCTCTCGGCACTACAGCAACATGATATGCTTCAGTGTGGTGTTTACATTTATTTTCTACATTTATCCATTTTATTATAACTTTTTATACTTATTTCATTTTTCATTTTTAATTGTATCTATGTAATGCATATTGTCTTATGATGTTTATAGTATTAAAATATTTATACTATTTATTTACATTATTGTATGTATTCATTTTCTTAATATGTTTAAAATATTAAAACATATTAAAAAAACTTTTTAAAAGTATATATTTACTTAAAAAAAAAAATTCTAAAATGAGGCAACCATCAGAACGTCAAATGTTCTCAGGATAAATAAAGTATTCTGGTATGTGATTAATCATTTGGTAATTTAAAAACCTATAGTTCAAAATGTCCATCCAAGTTCTTCAAAGTCCGAGCTAATGTTTTTGAATGTCTTTTTTGTCAGTCTAAAATGTCATGATATTATTTTATTTAATATAGAACATAGAAATGCAGATAATATCCACATTTGCAAGGCTTGGCAGTGAAGCAGCTTAGCAGACAACACACTCCTGCAAAAGGTTGTCAGTCTCTACTGCAGTTAAATGTAGCTGCAGGCTTGTAGTGGTTCAGTAGGCAAATGTATTATAATGACCCTTACAAAACAAGCTGAGCTTCTTTATGACTTGTAAATGTCATTGTGACTGGAAACAGTACTGAGCAGAGTGATGGTGTGACAAAGTGTGGGTTGGTGACTGGAAAAAGTTATAGTTATATTTAGGGTTGCTTAACACCCCCCAGTGATGTCACTGAAAGGGTTTCTTAATCTACAGTATACTGCATGATTGTTTTACACTGATGTGTACGTGTGTGTGGGGGGGCTATAAACAGGAAGTGGTTCAAGATATATGAAGCCGAATGTGAGCAAAGCAAAGGCCCAGCACTGCTCGCATGTTAAGACTCCACTTATGCTCGGACAGAGGCTGAATCCATTTGTCTCTGTGCTTTATTGGCCCCTGAAGAATTGTGTCTTTGCAGTTGTCAAATAAAGTTGACAGATATGCATCGGCTCCCACTTGAGCACTGAGAGAGGCTCTCTGTTACTTTCTGTGTCAGTTTCTCTCTCTCAGGGGCCAATAAACTCTGAGACTGAAAGATTTAGCTCCTGTCTGAGCACAAATGGAAGATTTGGAAACAAATATTTTCCACCTGCTTGTCTTAGGTCCTTTAACAAGGCCACCAATTTGTCAAAGGCGACACACACACACACACGCACGCACGCACGCACGCACGCACGCACGCACGCACGCACGCACGCACGCACGCACGCACACATACACACACACACACACACACACACACACACACACACACACACACACACACACACACACACACACACACACACACACTCTGGCTGCATGTCATGCACTACACTGATGACGCTCATGAGGTCTGTTTAAAGAGAAGTGGGGAGAGATATTAGAAATTGACATGTCGGTAGTGGTTGATACTTGCCTCCACACTCTCTTCATCAGATAGTTGCTCGGTTGCCAAGAGGTTTTTGTTGTCATGGCGATAACCAAATTGTGGCCCTCACTGCTAAATTATACTGCAGAGCAAACCCATGCATCACACCATAAACTCACAGCATGTTGTCCAGCAGTGACAATCGCTGGAGGATGAATTCAGAGTGATAGATCATCTTAAAGATAATTTATGGGTTTTGCTCAAATGTAAGACATCAGTCTACCCTTGAACTCCAGAGACTTTTGATAACAACAATGGAGAAACAAAACCCTAATGAAGAAACACATGCAGGCCCTTTCCCAATCACTACCAACAGTCGAAATGTTTAAAATAACTCCCATCCCAACCAATTATTGAGTATTGAGAAACAAACATTATAGCCTAATTGTTGCAATAATGAAATGTCATAGTTTCATTTTAAATAGCTGAACTTTATGCCCCATTTTATTCTTATTATGGCATCATGGACTAAAACAAACGTAGGCTCAATATGGTTAAAAAAATATTCAAAACATATTAGAGGGAATTTGTATCATATCTATCTCTATATTTATCTTTATAAATCTATGTATATATAAACTATTTATTTCTATTGTCTAGAACTACATTTTACTTTAACATAGAATAATTATCTTGTAAGTTATTTTATAACATAGGCATATAGTCAAGGAAAAGTACCTGTAGGCCTACTTGTGTATTTCTTTTGATAATAACCTAAATATAAAATATCTATCGCTATATAATCATTGGGCTTAGTTAATTTTACTTTTACTGAAATAGATATCTAGTAAATACTTGTATAACTGAGGCCAAGTACTTGTGCCTTTATGTTTTTTGTACGTTGTACGTTTTTTGTTAAATAAAGTTTTGGGGATTTAAAAAAGATGCTACAGAAACGCGCCACTTTCGCCAGTTGCCCCCATACTAGTTGTGTGGACTTTCATCATCTGTATCATTTTAAAGTTTCATGGTGAGTTAACTGAATTTAATATATGTATTTTATGTTATAGCGTTGTTAAAACTAGTAAGCATATTTAGGTATAACTTTAAAACAAAAGTAGCCGTGTCAACAACGGACATTCATGATGACGCAGTTTGAAAGCTAGCTAGCTTAATGTTGTACATTAGCTGGTTTTATTATGAATGTATTGTTTTGCTAGATAGAATATCATTAACAAATAAAAACGGGACAACAAGTACGACTCCAGGATAAAGAAATGTTTACTTCAACGTTTAGTATGGACGCAGATATGTTTTTTTTTGTACAGTACATTTCATTTTTTGGGGAAATTTCATATTCATAAAAAGAGATGGACTCAAAATTCTCAAAAAACGAATTGTGTATTTAACAAACAATTAATCTGAAATATGAAACTGTATTTTTATTTTTTCTTTATTTAATGTAATGTTTTATTACTTAATATGTCTACCCCTGATATAACTTCTTGTATAATCAATTATTTTCACATGTGCTTGAAACATTAGCCGGTTAGCTTAGCGATAGCTAGCTTGTTAACTCACCCGGTTGACTTCCGGTTATAGTTGAGAACCATGGTGTATATTTTCTGTTTCAGCAGGTTTAAAGGACAACATGACAGGCGTGGATATTGTTTATGATAAGATCCACTTCGGACACGACCCGAAGTGGAGCGGCCGGCTGGGGCCTGCGGAGGGCGGCGGGCTGCTGCTGTGTGTGGCCTGTGTGGTGGAGATGATCGAAAGTGAAGATATAGCGGTGAGAAATACCATCATAAACGTGTTTTTAACCAGTGGTGGAAGAAGTATAATAATAACTATTCATTAAATGTTTTATTAGAGCGCTTTTTCAAGTGCTCAAAGCCCTTTACATTACATATTACACATTAAGTACTCACCTGTTTTCAGTGGTGGAATGTAGTTCAGTACATTTACACAAGTCAGTTATTAAATTACAATTCTGAAATAGTTATACTTTACCTGAGTATCTTAAAGTTATGCTACATTTTGGGAGTGGTGGAAAGTAACTGAGTTCATTTACTCAAGTACTGTACTTAACTAAAATGTTTTATAGTAGACTATCTGTTGAAGGTACAAAAAAAGTAGAATTATCCAAAATACAACAAAAAGTACGTATATTTTTATATCAAAACTTTGTTTATCTACAAGAGTAACATGCTAATTGATGCAATACTACTATCATATTATCTAATAATGTCATATATATAATATAATAATCAATTACACATGGAGGCTATTTTCTGCAGAATTACTACTTTTACTTTTTATACTTTAAGTACATTTTGCTAACACTTCTGTACTTTTACATAATGAGTGCTTGTACTTTCGGTACTTAAGGTATATTACTACTTGAGTACGTTTTTGAATGTTAGACTTCTACTTGTATCTGAGTATGTTTAGGCTGTAGTATTGCTACCTTTACTTAATTAAAAAGATCTTACTACCTCCTCTGCTTAACTTAACTCTTCTATACCCCCCCTCTCTGTGGTGTGCAGTCTGTGAGGAAGTCTTTTGCCTTGTCTGGGATCAGCGGGGTGCTGAAGTGTTCTCCAGGGGCTCTGAGAGAGCTGCTCAGACAGGACCACCGAGTCTCTGTGCGCTTCACAGCTTCTCTACTGGGTGAGAAACAGTGAAATTAATATGTGAAGGAAGGAATAGCAAGTGCTTGACTTGCATATCCCAGCTGTCCTGTCCGTTTTGCTGCATATAGTACGCTTATAAATCAAGATTCTAAGGCTTTAGTGTCACATGCACGATTACATTACATGTTACTTGTTAGACGCTTTTATCCAAAGCGACTTACATACTCAATACTTTGGGCAATCCCCCACAGGAGCAATTTGGGGTGAAGTGTCTTGCCCAGGGACACAACGACATGCTGACTGCAATGGGGTTTGAACCTGTGCCCCCCTGATCCGAACACCAACGCACTAGACCACTGCGCCACACGCCTCCTCACTTATTAGCTACAGCATAGTTTTTGGCAATGAAAATCTGAAGTACCAGGCTCCACCGATAATGCAACATACTATGCTTTAGACATACAAATAAATACAACAGTTTATTGGTGGAGTAATCTTTTTTTGTTTTATCCTACACTGCTGGGTGTAGAGGTCCTTCATAGATTTATTTTTGTAAGCTGACCCAGAAGTTAGCATCGCCTCAACAAAGTCAATGTGATTTTCTATTAGATTTTGGAATATTGCAGATAATGAGTTCTGTGGCAAAAACACCAAAAATAAAGTAACAATCTACCGTTAGTCTTTAAAGAAACTACATCAAGGTCCCATGACTTCACGTCACCACCACTAAGCTAAAGGCGGCTAATGTTTACCATGATGACGTCTAGTCGTCTCATTTAGACACTTGTTAGACATATAGAAGCTTCAGACATTCACCAGTTGGGTATTTACTGACTTATTTTATGTTATAGAAACAAACTTGAAAATATCTTCAGCATGTGTTAACCACAGAGCGTGTTCCAGCTAACAAAAAACTAATTAAAAAAACATTGACTTTGAGACAACCCACTACATGGTTGGCAGTCATAATGTGGTTATGTGTTTGGAAGTAGAATCAACAGTAAGTGTAACTGAGCATTCTCCATTCGATATTGACCATCTCTAACCAGCACAACTTGTTTTGGACATGTAGTTGTCTTGAGTTTGCTTATAAAAGTTGACTTCCTGTTACTAATTTCCCCTCGGTCAGTCCACAGTTGTGCTGGTGCTGCAGTCATATCACTTCTCCTCCAAAAGGTCAGACAGAGCAATGGAGACAATAGATTTGATCGTGATACCTGAGCTGTAAAACACAGAAATATCCACAATGTTCAACATAATACAGTTAAAAATGGATTCACCTAGATAATAGAGTTGACATGCTGCTTTTCTTTCATGTTAGGCATAATTAAAGTACAGACTTCTGTGGATTATTCTAATGTATTACATTTACTGATGGCATTTACTGGGCAGATTTTTACATTAAGTACTGATTACATTTTGTTCCCGTTAATATAATTGTCGTTCCTTCTCTACAGCTATATTAAATCAAATGTGTGTTATTGCATAGTTGTGTATCTAATTGACAATCTGAAAATCATTGACATTGACATGGATTACATTCAAGTGGACAGCTTTGTTTCTTTGCTCACTGAGCAGAGTATTACACTGCATGATTAGATTATTATGATACAATTCAGGATGATGAGAAGCTTTGAGCGAGCAGCTAACTGCCAAGACTTGGGAACTCAGAGTGCTAAAATGCTAACTCATTTCTGTGTTTAGGACTCATTCCTGCAGTGTGTTGTGTTTAATACTTGTCTGCCAGAGCCAGTACATTATCCTCACTACATTGAACCTTTTATAGGATATGATATTATATAAGGATGGTAGGTAAAAAGCACTGGTGTGTTAGTTTAATACATTCTCTCTCTGCCCCAGCTTTAAGTACACCTCAGTTGGTTTTATAAACCCATTCTCATCAGAGGATATTACAGACTCTTGCTCCTCTCGGTACCAATTTCACTTGGTTATTGCAGCATGAAGTATTACGCCATTTGAGCTCTAATCAAATTAGTGAAATGAGAGGATATATAAGCTCTGACCAATGTGACAACACATTAGAAAAGCCATTATGGTGCTTGAGGCTTTGGTCTGCTGAACTGAGCTTCACCAGGTGCCAATGAGAGGGTAATACAAGATATCCCCTACTTCACATTTTGGGTAGCATTTATTAAATGCCATAAACATTTGATAATTTCTTGCAAACTTTTCTAAATGACATGGCTTTTTCTGCTCTTACATCTTTTGTATAATCTTGCTAAACCTACCCAGGATGCATTAGATGTGACCTTTGTGACAGTACATCATGATCATGATGAAAGTGCAGATGGAAAATAACGTATAGCTAAATCTGGAATAAATCATCTCTTGTTTTTTGGAAAACAATGTATTTTATGCATGTGATTGTTCAGCTTTTGTTTACTTGCTGCGCCTCTGTGAGACTTCTGAACAACAACATGGGTTTGTGAAGTCTACTCTTAAATCTACTCAAACTAGCATGTCATTATTTGTCTCTCCCCAGGTATGCTTCACACCGTGGAGGACCAGGCCACTCTTGAAAAGGTGGATCAAGGTGAAGAGATGCCTCTTAAGGCGCATTTCCACTGCAGCACGTAGCACGGTTTAAGCGTGCCGTGCCAAACCCGGACCGTTTTTTGTTGTGTTTCCACTAGGGGTAGTTCCGGCTAACGGGTACTTTTTCACAGTTTTTCTGGCCCTCCAAAATCGTGGTTCTTTCCGGGCCAACAACCGGGCTGAATATGCTAAACTAGTGAGAGAATCGCTGGCTAGGGGGCTACAACTACAAAACAATGAACATATTTGACCGTGATTTAATTGTAATACACGTTTCAAAATGATGCCGAAGTAACAACATACTGATACCGGTTAGTAAAAACCATGAATTAATGCTTTGACAAGTCTGCAGACAGACGGCAGAGAAAAACCTTTTAAAATGCGTGTTTTCTAAATGGAGATCAGCTAAGCTAACGTTGTATATGCTCCGACCGTCCACACTCACAACAACGGCCTACAGACATAAATAAAGCAGCGACTGTATTCACCATGACACAGGCAGTCTGTGGTTTGTACTTGTTTAACTTTTGTCTAGTTTCTGAACAGATATGAAGAGCTGTGAGCTCTGAGTGCTAACAGCTAACGGCTGATGTTTTGTGGTTCTCATTGAAGATGACGTCACGGCTCCGCCTACACTGCGTTACTATAGTTACTGCCTCAGCTACTAAACTGTAATGGAAACGCAGCATAAAGTGAGCCTGGCCTACCAAGGCCTAACTATACCGTACTAAGCCGTGCGAGGCCCTGCAGTGGAAATGCGCCATTAGTGGTTTGAATATTAAATGTGTGTGCCCCCATACGCCAGTGGTGGTAGTAACTATGTACATGTACTGTATTTAAAGAGGCCCTGTCATGCCTTTTGGGGTTTTCCCTTTCCTGTAGTGTGTTATATAGGTTGTTGTGCATGTACATTGTTTGCAAAGGCTAAAATCCAGAGTCAACATTGAAGTGGTGTGCAATTAAATCAATCAATCATTATAGGTATACTAGTGATTATAATAGTTATATAATATATAAATATGAAAGTGGCCATTCTACCGAATCAGTACTTTTACTTTTAGTACTTCAAAGATGTTTTGAATGCAGAACTTTTACTTGTAATAGAGTATTTCTGCACTGTGGTTTTGCTACGTTTTACATAGGTAAAAATATCGTAGTACTTCTTCCACCACTGCATATACCCTGTTCACATTACCCCTACATAGAGACACATACTTTTTCTGTAGATGATATAATGCAGACAGTGTGAGACTGCACACACATATAAAGACACACAGGCTATGAGTCACTCTTCATCAAAGACTCTTACACAAGAACTCTCTTTGGGACTGTTAATGGTCACTGCTGGTTACTAAGGTGATCTTACATCAACCCCACATGTTTCTAAATTTAACATTTGTGAGGGCTTTGGCCTTCATTCTCTCATATTTGTTCACTGCTACACTCTGCAGTAACTTTTCTCTTTGTATTTAACGATTAGCTTAGCGGATTCTGCCTTAATGTCGGCCTCTCGTTGAACTTGTTTTTAAAGTCGGATTTGTCTCACTTGCAGCTAAGTCTGTACAAATGCAAAGACTGTTTTTGCGAAGTGCAAATGAGAGAATGATTTTATGGTAGCTGTCTACTATTACAGCTAAATGCTCCCTAAGGTAATTCCAGAGTGCTTAGTGCTTAGTGCTGTGTGTGTGTGTGTGTGTGTGTGTGTGTGTGTGTGTGTGTGTGTGTGTGTGTGTGTGTGTGTGTGTGTGTGTGTGTGTGTGTGTGTGTGTGTGTGTGTGTGTGTGTGTGTGTGTGTGTGTGTGTGTGTGTGTGTGTGTGTGTGTGTGTGTGTGTGTGTGTGTGTGTGTGTGTGTGTGTGTGTGTGTGTGTGTGTGTGTGTGTGTGTGTGTGTGTGTGTGTGTGTGTGTGTGTGTGTGTGAAAGAAGGGGAAAGATGTGTCGAAGCCAGCATAATAGGACTAGAGCTAAACCTTATATTTAAGGTTATGACAACAGAACAATTTTGATGGCATTTGCTTAAAACCGAACTAATCCCATAATCCCTAAGGGCATGTGTACACATAGCGCCACACACACACACACACACACACACACACACACACTCTCTCTCTTACTGGAGCTCTTTGAAATGCAATTGAATACCTCTGCATTATAGCAACAATAATAATAGCAATAATAATTGGGAGGGGGGGCGCAGCTGTTCTTATGTTCTCTGAGGGGAGGCTCACCTTCCCACACTTTGAAAACCCCTGCTCTAAAGTATACACTGACTTGCGCTCAGCAAATAAACACTGGGTGCAAAGCTTTTTCTTCAGGCGGTATGCGCTCTTTTCTCACTAAAAAAGATGCTAACGCTTGGAAAAAGGCGCTATGTGGACAGGCCTTAATGAGCGCGACACACATCACCACAGTTTATCACAAAACAAATTATTAAAAAACATAACTCATTTTTGGTTAACAAATACCTTTAACTGTTAGTTGCTACTGCGGTTTTTGATTTTTCTTACATTTGCAGCGTTTTTCCTGGAAAAGTGGGAAATTTTACTGAACGGTGATGTTTATTTAATGAATGCTTCCCTGTTGTGTTTGATACTCGTCGTGTCGGTATTAATGCATATGTTTTTGTGTGTGTTTGTCAGTGCTGGTTCAGCTGCTGTTGGAGCTCCAGAGCGAGCTGTCATACCGTTTTGTTTTGGAGGAAATACACAAACAGGTGAGGCAAACACATTTAGAGAAACACGCCCGCTCATCTCCACATGCAGCTGCAGAACACGCATCAACAGCTTAAAATATTTACCAGCGCGTGTGAAATCGAACAAGCTTCCTGGGGTTGTTTAGTAAACAGATAGCGTGCTCCTCTCCCTCTTGCTGATGTTTTGTCACCCCTGGGAAAGGCAGTTGTGCAAAAGCCTCATTCAGCAGCCGAAGCCTCAGCTGGAAAATAATAAAGCTGTGTGTACTGTTGATGACAGGAAGATATAACAGGAGGGAGAGGTGCAGACAGTTCCCATGTATGCTGCTTGAATAGAGCCTGATTAAAACATTTTCAAGAGCATTTATTTAGGGACCCTCTTGAATGTTGTCACGAATACTGGAAATTTGAGCTGAGAATATGTCTTTCTGTGTTCTGAAAATAATAAATGACAGGAATATTTCTCAGATTACCATCAAAAAGGATTAGGAGCATAGGTGGAAAGGTGAATGGAGAAGTACTTTTTTCCAGGCCAACCCGGAAGTTAGCATGGCAAAGGCTCACATGACCAAAAGTAATGGAGTAAAAAGCTAAGGTTTGGCTATAAAGGAACTACATCAAGGTCACATGACTTCATGTCACCACCGCTAAGCTAAAGGTGTTAGCCTGTTAAGTGGTGTCATTTAGACACTTGTTGGCAACCACCATTTTTAAGACATGTAAATGCTTCAGACATTCACCAGTGGGGTATTTACTGACATATCTAATGTCGTAGAACAACATGTGAAAGTCTCCTTAGCTTGAGTTAACCACAGACCTTATTTCAGGCCTGTAACCAAAAACATTTAACATTTCATTGACTTCAATAGTAGTGAACCCAAAAGAGCTAAAATGCGTAGAGTAGTCCTAACTAAATAACCGAGTTAGGACTACTCGATTGGTGTGTTCAAGTACTTGCTTCCACGTCTGGCCGAAAAGCGTAGATTTAAATAATCCTACACAATGTCATAGACTGTCTCTGTGTAGCGTATCTGCTTGTTCATCTTGTGCCTTATACCTACAGTATACTGTATTCTCTGAAGCTTTACATTGTTGTATATCAAGTCTTTTTATGTTGTGCTCTACTTGCCCAGCTGAATGACCAGCTCAATATGAAGAGTTTCCTGCCCACCTTCACCTTTTTGGGGAACCTGGTGGAAGCAGTCCCCAACGTGGCCCAGAGTCTGGTGACCCAGTATGGTGAGGCACATTTCACAGTTGTATTGTGACAGCTATAATAAGTGTATAATAATTATTTTGGTCATGATGTCCTTATTGTGACATGTGATAACAGTGTGAGAAGTTTCCAGCATTCCACACTGACATTTTAAACGTTATGAATCAGGCTACTCATAGTTCCTTTTTGCCATACTTTGCATTGGGACAAACTTAAGGTTTACACTCAAAAAAGCACAAGTTAGTACGCCGTACGCAAATGAAGACACAGCAGCAGTTTTTCACGAAAACATAAATAACAACAAAGTGATCAGCGATTAGTTACAGAGCCTAAAAGACAAAAACAAGGCATATTGTCAGCCAATCATATCATTTTGCCTTGTTAAGTTTATAGATACTGGACACAACAGTGATGTCATTACTGAGAGATTGACATTTAGAGAGTTGCATATTGTTTTGGGGAAGAACAGAGACTGCAAAAAGGGAGGAATTATTTGGTTTTGTTTGAAAAATAACTAAGTTTGGATAAGGTGAGATCCCATCTTAAAGGTGGGGTAGGTAATTCACTTCAGAAACACTTTTTGTTATATTCCATGGAATGCTCTCAACATCCCGATAGCAATGAATATATTAAATGCTTTGACAATAAATACATTAAAAAAAGTCATCTGTGGAAGCCGTGGCGCTGTAAAAAGCACGACCAATCATCTGAGCCGGCCCGGCTAAAGTAACTGGATGGCCTACCTGCCTGTCAGCCTTCCATCTCGTGCACAAACTTATCTCGTGCCCTCATTGGTCATGTGCGCGTTCGTGTGTGTTGGAGGAGGGGCTCTGTAAGGAAGTCTGAAGGAAGGGGCAGATTTTTTTCGGCTGCGTACTTTCAAATTCTAGCGCACTCAAGCTGGTTTCTCCATTCTTACCTACCCTAACCCTTTAACTGTTCCATCAATAAAAAATCGGATCTAAACATTATGCGTCATTCACCTGTAGCGCTGAGATCCAGAAATATCAGAATTCACTTTGAATGCAAGAGAAGGATATGGGACCATATTTAATTTTCAGCATCCCTTGTTCTGTGTGCACAGGGAAAACCGAAATTCAATCACCGCTGCCGATTTTGCCCTTTTCTATCACATCGCTAATGCAAAGAAATGTTTGCTCTGTGTCAACCTTTGGAACGTTCTTCCCCTTGCTCTACTCTGCTCCACTCTTTCTACTCTTGAGAAATTGGAAAAAAAACGGTACTTTTCATATCCTTTCCCCTTCACTCTCTCAATTTAATCTCACTAGCTGCAATGACCTTTTCAATTACGCTCCGGCTGCAGAGAGATACTTTAAATTCTATCTGCATTGCCAATGCCACTCCAGCTGAAAAACCCACACAAGTTACAATAACATGCACCCTTTCCCCTGAAATTGCCAATATATATTTATATCTTCATATCTATGTACAATACTGCAGGGCAGAAAGTCAGAACACCTCCCACACACAACTGCCCCCATTTGATCTCTGCTACAACCACCTGTATGATGTCGGCCCGCTTAATGAACCGTGACTGCTGTCTATTTTTAACCATTGTCTTTATTAATTTTCTACATTGAGAGACACACAAAAAACATCAACACTTAAATAACAATATAAAACATGGATGACAACAACGCTTAGATAAATAATTAAATTATGAAGACTGACATGACATCATTAAAATACAAGTAAATACAGTCAAGACAAGATCTTGCATAAAAGGCTCTTTAATTCTTCTTTTTTAAACAGTTAATTTAATACATAGAAAGACACAAGAAAACAACAACACACAAATAACAACACCACAATTATTTTAAAATATATAATTAAATGCAGAAGGCAACGTCTGACATTAAATTACTTAAATCAAAGTAAATACATTTAAAAAAAATTATAATAATGAATAAATAATATACAAAATTATAATACAGTCTATACATAAATAACAAAAAAATATATATAATCAATAAATATAAAAAATAAACGTATATATATATTAGTGCTGTCAGTCCCTGTTCTAAATGTACCTTAGAGGAATATTTTTCAAGTTTTTAATACTCTTATCAACATATGAGTGGACAAATATGCTTTATGCAAATGTTTGTTTATTATCATTTGAACAATGACAAATATTCTCCTGAATATTCTCAATACAACAACCTGGAACCTCTCTCTCTCTCTCTTACACTCTCTCCCGACCCTGTGTACGTCTTTGCACTGAGACAGTTGCTCAGACAGACAAGCCTGTTTACAGTTGTCGGCGAAATGCCGCTCCTCTGTCTTCATAACAGTCAAAGCATGAGACTGAAGTTCCCACCGTGGGTCAAAATAATGCGCTGTGATGTGCAGTCGACACGTTGGATGCGATCCGAATTATCTCACGCAGTCCCTTGTCTTCCACAATGTTAATTGTCCTGCAAGCTGTAGCCACCCATTTAGCTATCGCTGTTGAAAGCTTGCTGCTCGTAGACGCCGTGTCCAGGCGTCTCCCCTAAGCCCTGAGCCTGTTTTTCAGGTCTCAGGCTCGAAAATGACATTCCCAGAACAAATGACCATATCTTCCCTTCTAAAAGGGTTAAATTAATAATCTTTTTTCTCAAAGTAATGATAAACCTGTGAGTTGGATGTAGAAAAGTCAGAATCAATATAGATGTTTTTTATTTTAAAGAAAATTCAGATTTTACATAGTAAAAAACTGTAAATTATAGTGTCTGTCCAAAAATTCTTTTTTACTTATAGTGAAAACTACCCTTGAATAATGGGTTAGTAGACTAAAAGCTTTAGGAATCCAAAGTACAACATATAATAAGTACCCTGTATCAAGATTGATGCAAAACAAGTGACATTTTACCTTTTTAGAGAGATTTAGCAAAAAGAAACCACTTCTGGGGTGATTTGGGTGGATTTTCCATATCTCTGTCTTCCCTTGCTCGATTTTGATGGTTGACACCTCTTTCTGACCGTTAGAGCCAATAGAATCGAAGGTGGGGTCCCCCACACACACACGTTGTGAAGAGAAATGGTGGGGGCTTCGCGCATGTAATTTTTCATCAGAGTGAACCTATCTCTAGCTTTGACATCTGGAAACGGAAAAGCAGTTTTAATGCTTATGGATTATCAGAAATCATTTCAAAGGGACACAGACACATTAGATGAACCTATGGATTAACTTCAGCAGCGTTTTTATCATTTTAATGCCATTGAAGACCACTTTGGAGAGACTACAGAGCCAAGGTAAAAATGTTAGCATTTTTAGCTACCTAGCGTCACCTGTTTTGATGTCCGTTTATGCTTATAACGTCGCCATTTCGTATAATTCAGTGATAATGTGGGTGTCCATCGATTCTGTGTCACCTCACGATGTGAAATGATCTCATGGATGTAGAGAAGAGATAAATAATAAGGTTTTGTGAGTGATTTTCGGTGCAGGAAGGTGTTAGCATTTTTCGCTCGTTGCTAATTCAGAGGCTCAGTGTTAGCATTGTGGGTTTTATTTTGAAAAAAAAAAAAAAATGATCAGTTAGATGAGTTTCTTCCCGTTACATGGATATAAAACATTCATAGTTTATTAAATGAACATGCCCTCAGACACTGTTTCCTGCAAGATGTTGCAGCAGTGCCCCGGTACCGGGGTCTCTCGGGCTTAACAGGTTAAAACACCTTTTTTTGTATCCATATCTCTCACTAGAATCTCCCACCATCCAACTAACAACAACAACAACAACAACGTCAAGCCTTTGGGCTCTGAAACTACGGGGCGGGCCGAGTGCAAATACACATGCGCTAATCGCACGTTAAAATAATTCGTGGCGTTAAGAGAAATTTGCGTTAACGCGTTAATAACGTGCCCTAATATATATATATATAAATATAAAAGATCATTAAATATTTAATAAAAATGAAAACAAAAAATAAAGGTTACCTTTTCTCTGTTTAATGCTTCAGAAATGTCCTAATTTTCCATAAAATGCATAAAAGGCTCATTACCGCGACTCCACTCTGTTTAGTAGGCACCCTTAATTAACTTCAAAAGTGTGTTTAAGTGTGTTCGTGCCTGAATGCCTGTTTTTAGAGTTTGAATTTGAGCAAAATAAGCAGCATAGTTTTCTTTGACTATGCTACCTGTGTACACCTTCATGTATTTTCATGAGCTCAACCAGCTTCCCTGAGCTGCTGCCAGAGGTAGCGGAGAGTTGTGTCGATGCTGATGCAAGATGTGGGCTGCCACTATTGACTGTGTGTGTGTGTCTGCGGCCTGTCACTCAACACGTCTCTGTGGTGCTGTTTGGACTAATGACAACAGCGCGGCAACGACAACACGAAGCCCAGAGCACCCAAACACCTCCTCTCTCCCTCTGACTCGCTGTCTGTATATCTAACGGATTAACCCCTCTGTTTTTCTCACCCTTTCACTTTCCTCAGCCTGAATCTCGTATTCTCTCTCTTCCCCTCCTCCCTCACTCCCTTAGGTCCTAACTGAGATTGGATACAGACAAATTGAGTGAGCAGGGAAGGAAGATGAAGCATTAATGGGATAAGGAAAGAGGAAGGCAGACAGATAACAAGGAAGATAAGGGAGGGAATAGCACACGCTTCAGTGTTTCTGACAGGTTAAGTCATTAGGGACATAATATCTCTGATAACAGTACACACTAATGCATCATTTTGGCAGATCAGACTGCACTTCTAGCTCTATTACTGTGCCGGCATCTGAAAGAGGGAAAGGCATGAATACCAAAATGATTTGGGCAGGAGGGGGATTTATAGGGCTGGGTGCAAAACAACAGTGAAATACTGTAGATCCCACTGAGTGATGGAAGAAGTACTCAGATCTATAAGTAAAAGTAGCAATACTAAATTGTTAAAGATTCTTTGTCCTGCATCCAAAATCTCACAAAAGTTTCCCCTTCATTGTAGTGTGTTATATTGGTCTTAGTGCATGTAAACAATCTGCAAAGGCTAAAATACCTGTGTTTCTATGCTACACACTCCGCCCCCCCCCCTGCCTGAAACACCTCCATTGGATTCCTTTGTTTACGTCCGTAACATTGTGACATTTTCATGTTACACTCGCGCTTCTGCATCTGATAGGCTAATTAACCTTATTATTTGTATATGTGTCTTCGTGTCTGTATATCATAAAATATGTTAAAAAAACAACTCTTGCCTTTTACCACCCTTGCTGTAAATTGGGCTCTTTCCTTTACAACCTCTGCTTGTGGAGGTCTTATCTCCCTCCTCCTTCTCCCCCTCCGCTCTCCCTCCACTCTTCATGCCTGGCTCTCATCTCGGCCGCCTCGTATATTTTGGTTTAATCAAACATGTCTGGGAGCTTCTCCTGTCTCACGTGGGTTTTGATCTGCTTCACAGAGCGGCTGGGCTCCAGCTTCTATTTTCTTTCATACTCCACCTCCAGCGCTGCCCTGTACTTAAAACATTGTTTATTTTGGTTCTCAAAGACACTCTCTTAATCTTTTTTCCTCTCTAGCCACTTCTGTCTCTGTCTCTCTGTGCCTGACCTTCCATCTGTTTGTTTTTTTCCTAGCATGTGCACCCAAATAAATCAAGTATTTATTATTGCTGTCATTTAAAGGCTCAAGGTTATCTTTGCATTAAAAGATCTGGGTTATTGTTCCCCCACTTTGCCAGCATATTTGTCCTTGTATACAATGCAGTGTTACGCTGTAGGCATACACCTTGACTTTAGCTACTATTTGTAAATCTTTTTGACTTGATCTCTTGGTTGTTGATGTGGTCATGGAACATTTTTACTTTCTTCTACTGAGCTATTTAAGATGAACGGTGTCCCTGCTGTTTTTTTTTTATTATTATTTTGTTCTTTCTATTTTCATTAATCAATTTTAGGCAGTGCCGGCTCCAGAGTATTTGTGTTGGGTAATTTATGGTAGGGCTAACCCATACAGTGGTGGGGCTCAAGTCAGTATTTGCAATATAATTACATACACGCTATATCGCCCCCCCTTGACAGTGAAACGCCACGCGTGAGGTTTAGATTATTTCCTTGTCTCAATCCAAATTGAACTGTATGAAATAAAAAGGCACATTTGTCTTGTAGTAAATAAAAAGTGCGACCTGGAGACAATCCTGGAATTTCCCCACAGGTGAAAAAGTTGACGTGCTGAAAACCCAACCCCTGCAGGGGGGTCTGAGAGGATTGTCCCCCAGGAGATTTTTTGAAATACTAACATAAAATACACATTCTGGTACTCTTGAGAAGAAAAAAAATACATCTATCACGACATATTTAAAAAAATGAAAGCCTTTTTTGTTACTTTGTTCTGAAAGCTGAACCTGCTGCTCCTCACAGAGAGAAGAGGGAAGAGGCTGTGTGAATTACTTTACATTGTGGATAAGGGTGGATAGCCCACATTGTTCTGTGTGTCAAAATGAAAGACAGCCCACACACCTATCAATCATCAAACCGTGGGGTCTTATTTCATTACGTGTTGATTTCTATCAACACGTAATGTTGTATCCATGGATATATAAAGAGTAGTTCTACCGCAAAAGTATTCTCCGTCGGGACTTCCTGCAACAACACCACGCCGTTATCGTGATTCTGATTGGCCAGAAGACATTAGCAAAGATGTTTTATTGAGAAGACGATCACTACGTGACGAAAGTTTTCAAAACCGTTTCTAGTGTTCGGTATTTCCAGACAAGTGGCTACTGAAATCAATCTTACTAACTGCTGTCTGCAATTTACTCGGCGCGAGTTGGAGGACTTGTTTTTGCTTACTTTAACATGATTTTTCATGGTGGGGCTAAGGCGGGGCTACACAATCTCTTGGTATGGCTGTAGCCTACCCCAGCCATACCCTGGATACACTGATTTTAGGATGCACACTTAGTTTTATATATTGTTGACTTTATTGCAGTTCTTTTTAATGTATTAATTTAATCATTTATTTATATGAATGCATACAAATAATGAAAAATATATAAAAGGCAAGGCAAGGCAAGATTATTTATATAGCACCTTTCAACACAAGGCAATTCAAAGTGCTTTACAAAAATGAAAGACATTAAGAAAATGGCATTTAAAATCAGTCATTAAAAAGCAAAGATAATCAAATAAACATTAAAAGAAAAAATACATGGATAAAAGTTACAGTGCAGTTTAAGATGTGAATAGTTCAATTAAAAGCAGCGACAAAAAGAAAAGTCTTCAGCCTGGATTTAAAAGTAGTAAGAGTTGCAGCGGATCTGCAGGTTTCTGGGAGTTTGTTCCAGATATTTGGAGCATAATAACTGAACGCTGCTTTACCATGTTTAGTTCTGACTCTGGGGACAGAAAGCTGACCAGTCCCTGAAGACCTGAGAGATCTGGATGGTTCATAATTTAGCAGTAGGTCAGACATGTATTTTGGGCCTAAACCATTCAATGCTTTATAAACCAGCAACAATATTTTGAAATCAATTCTTTGACACACAGGAAGCCAGTGTAAAGACTTCAGAACAGGAGTGATGTGATCCACTTTCTTAGTGTTAGTGTAATAAAAGTACTATATAATTAGTTTTGCCAGTAGTAGTATTTCAGATGGTCTTTTCCAATAAATGGGCTGTCTATCAAGTAGAAAGGTGCTAATATTTTTGAAATTGGTGCTAAATGACTAGAGAAGAATTGCTTTTTACAGCAACCAGAATGCAATAGGCTTTTCACACTTTATATTATTCAAAAAATATGTTATACCTTGACCACTCTATTGCTCTCTGTCCATGTATTACTTTATCTTTCTCTTGTTTCCCTTCTTTTTTGTGACTCTTTAGTCAGGGTGTCCGCGGGGTCTTAAAAAGTATTAAAAGTTGATAAATCAATTTAGTGAAAATTAAGGCTATTAAAAAATATTAAACTGCATTTCCCAAGGTATTACATGTTGTAGCTTGTTTTCAATAAGTATATAAATTGTCCAAAGAGGTTGTATTCTACAGTTTGCCTGAATGTAATCATTGCGTAGGTGTGTAGTGTGATTCTGTGTAGTTTATTTATGGCATCCCGTTGGATTTGACGTCATCTGAACAGGACATCGCACGCTCACTGCTTGATAGCACGCGGAGGTCCGTTTACGCCGGTTGTTAAACAACATCGTTATGGGGAAATGCAAGTCTGCGTCCAAATGGTTGGAAGATAAGGAGGAAGGACAATCAATACTGTATATAGTAAATGTGAGGTAAAGTGTGTCGCCAAGGTAACCGGTTAGAACTCCAAAGTGGCGATGAGGTCTTAAAATGTATGGAAAGGGTCTTAAAAAAGGTATTAAATTTCACTTCAGGATTCCTGCATATACCCTGTAAGTGAATGTCTCTCCCTCCCCACATCTGTCTAATACTCTCACCCACTAGCTTTGTCTTTCCCCTTTCTTGCCACTCTGAATCTCACTCTGTCAGAGAGCCAGCCCATGAGTTTCTGGCTCCTGTCTGCTGTGCTCAATGTAGAGACTCCTACCCTACCCCTAAGAATTGTGTCAATCTGCTTTTCTCGCTCTCTCTGCCGAGCATTTTACTGTGTATTTCTTTCAATAGCCCATTTTCAATCCTCTCCTCCACATGGCAACTTCCCTTCCAATGCGGACTCATTGGAAGGGATGTTGCAATGATATGTAAGATATGTTTTCGGTATGGGTTGCATCGACCCAATTTCCCCTCATGATTACGTTTTATCCTCTTCCTTTAGATTCAAGATTTCAAGATTCAAAGGTTTTATTGTCATATGCACAAAGCTACAGTGTAGAAATGGCAATGCAATTATTCTGACCTGAGCTCCTCCAACAATGCAACATATATAATAAAATACAAAATAAAAAGTAGTGCAAAAAGTCTATATACATGTCAATAGAATATGATATATACAAGAACAGAATATGAAATGAAATAATGTAAATTAAGACTAAATTAAATATGGTTTATTGCGGTGATAACTATTTATATAAATAATTAGATTGCAAGATGACAACAGGAATGTTTATTGGGGCACTTAGCAGAGCTCAGGTGTTTAGCAGTCTTATGGCCTGTGGGATAAAACTGTCCCTGAGTCTGGTGGTTTTTATTCTGCTTCTGTTTGTTTGCTGATCTGTCTCCTATCTCCCTCCCTCAGTTCCCCTTCTGGAGCAGCTCTGCTCAGCCTTGCTTTACCCTGATGAAGCGCTGAAGGCTTCGGTCCTGCATGTGTGGCTCAAACTGTTTGGGACAGCGGGGGGGTCGGCAGCCCAATCCCTGCCCCCCGCCATCAGGGACAGAGTGTGTGTCCTGTTGCTGCAGACACTGGCCAACGCCGGATCCAACCGACTCATCAACAACTGTGTTGGTGAGAAAAAAAACACGTCACTTTTTTTGCTATCCTGAGCAAAGTCAGGGTTAATTCTTTATGAATATATTCTTCTTGAACTCCCTTCATGACTACAAGTGTTTGAAGAGCGAGCTTTGTGACTTTTTTCCCCCCTTGTTTTGGTGTAAAAGTATACTTGAGAGCATCATTAGTGGCCTGGATGAAACACGCCTGGCCTCATTTAGATTTATAAAGCACTAGAAAGACTAAGTGAAATTGAAATGCTCTCTTCTCAAGGTTTGAAGTTGGTAAGATCACTACAGCATGCATGGCTTAAAAAATACAATTATCGAGCCAAGGTAAGGGGACGATGTTATTAAAACTGGAAGAAAATGTGAGCTAAGCACAACAGCAACTAGTTTAGTGACAACGTAAGGAACTGGCTTCTATTGAGTTTGTTGTCACAGTGTTTCCCACAGATCTGAAATATACCTGTGGTGGTTGCCGATCTACTGCTTAGAGATGTCTCACCCCTGAGCCAATCATGGACAATGTGTTGGAGCGCTAGCCAATAGGAGTGCGAGTGTTAGATAGTGATATGTTATGGAAGTTTTTAGAAAAATATCACTCGTCACCGGCTTGAGCTTCAATATCAGGATCCATGTATTTATTATCTTCTCAAGAATGGAAGTAGTCAAAACAAAAAAAGAGAATTTGTTGGAATTTTTCTACAAATCTCAAAATTCTGACTTTTTCACAAAATGATGACCTTTTCTCAAAAATCTAAAAAATCTGACTTTTTCTCAAAAATCTGACTTTCTCTCAAAAATCTATTTTTTTTGACTTTTTCTCAAAAATCGAAATCTTCTCAAATTTCAATAATTTTCTCAAAAATCTCAAAATTCGGACTTTTTCTCAATACTTAAAAATGTTAATAATCCCTCGTCACCAGCTTGAGCTTCAATCTCAGGATCCATGTATTTGTGATCCTCTCCAGAATGGAAGTAGTCATCACATACAGAGCATCAACTAGTTCCTGAACAGTGTCCTTCACATGCTGATATCCAAGAGAGGGAGTTACACAGTCACAAGATGGAGGAATAGAAAGCAGTATTCAATGTTTACTTCAGATTAGCTCCACGTCAGAAATGATCATGCTTGTCATATGTCTATCTCCATAGAGGCTGAATCATCATGTTAATCACATAGCTATCATATGCCTAAAACAGTCCTGATGCTCTTCTAGGTAATCATACATCCTGTCATGTACACAGCTACAGTTGGGATACCTTTGTTAGCATGTGGACTCTGATATTGGAAGAGTACATTCAGGATTTTCCCAACAGAAGTAAACAAAGGAGTCCAATGGAGGCGTTCCAGGCAGGGGGGAGTGTGTGGGAGAGTGGAGAGAGTGGGAGTGTTGCTGTCTTATAGGAATTCTGAGTTATAATGATAATAACCTCGCCAGCGTTAGAGGCCGATGAAAACTAGGGGTGCAACAACTAATCGATTCAGTCGTCGATTCGTTGGTGACGTCACGTGTGTTTTACGTGCCGTTAAGCTCCGAACATTATCGGTCTTTTTATCGGTACTGGAGACATTTAAAACATATATGTCATATGTTATTGCTACATAAACATTATATCGCAGTCTTAGTGTCACCAACTCGTTTCTAATATGCAAAAAGACTAAAAAAATTAGTCTATGATGTATTTTCGATCTGTCCAATCCAGACGAGAGATCTCTCTCCCCCGTCTGTGTGCGAGGGGGCGGGGCCGTTTACACACACGCGGCTGCTACATGCATGCAACACACACACACACACACACACACACACACACACACACACACACGCACACACACACACACACACACACACACACACACACACGGCTGCTACATGCATGCAACACACGGCGGGGATGGTGAGGAGAACTAAGCGCTCCAAGGTGTGGTTAAATGTCTCGATGTGGACAATGCTCGTTGCCAATAGTGCAATAAGAGTTTAGCATGTAAGGGCGGTAACACGAGCAATTTGTCTAAACATTTAGCAAAAGTGCACCACATTCAGACGGAGAAATGCACCGGGTTCGACTGTGTTTTCTAATAGCTCTGTAGCCCCATCCACGAGTAACTTGTCCACGTCAGCAACACACGGAGTTAACTCAATTATACAAACACGGGTTAATGATTAGAGGTAACAGAGTTATTTAGTTTGTTAAAGTTTCAGCTATTCTGTTTACAGTTCTGTCATCACATTATTTAATACGATTTGTTTCTTTTGATGTGAAATATTATTTATTTAATTTAAATAAAAAGCAATGTTAATTTTGTTCGCAATTTGTTTAGTTAATTTAATAATATATGTATTTTTGAATCAAGTATTCATCTTTATTGTCTTCATTGTTAGTTTCCACATGCCTAAAACAACCTCAAGCTAAATCTAAAAGTTGATGGCTAAATAAGAGCGTTTGAGAAATTGTGCAAGGCATAATAGTCGATTAATCGTTTCATTAATCGATAGATGAATCGATTATCAAATTAGTCGTTTGTTGCAGCCCTAATGAAAACCAAAATGAAGTTATTAAAAAGCAAATGGAGTCATTATCCTCTAGAAGTGTGAAGTTTTGTTATCACTGTATTAACTTGGGAAAGAGTCGGAGTGCTTTTAAATCGAGTTCAAGGTTGGTTAACTCGGGCTTTTAGAAGAGCTGCCTTTGAGCTTTTGCTGTTGTTGTTGTTTGGGTAATTTTGAAATGATTTAATCTTATTAAGCTTAACCTCACCATCCCCGGTGAGTACAGCAACATGAAGGAATTCAAAAAGGATTATTATACTTTTTCTTCAGAACTGTTTTATAAACAGGGACTTTAAGACGTTTCCATGAAATGAAAAGGTGCTTTTTATAATGTTGCTTGAACTTTTAGGTTATTTTTTATGTTTTGTAGGCGCTTGGTGTTTTGCTATCTTGCTTACGGATGTCCTGAAAGGAAAAATCCACACTGCTTGGCCACATTTATTTGCTAATATACAATTATTGCATTGTTTGTTTTAATCATGACTTGTTCGCATGTCTATTGTTTGATCGCCTCATTTAATGACATGATTTATGTCGTAGAACAAAACCTGAAAACCTCTTCATATTGTTTTAAACACAGAACTTATCTCTGGAATTTAACCAAAATAACTATTCATGAAACCGTTGACTTTGAGACAAGCAAACTGGAAAATGCTTAAAATACTAATTCACTTCCAGGTTTTAAGACAAATTCCTGCACCAGTTTATTATAGCTCTGGATATTGAGCTCCGTCTGTTTTCACATCTTGTCTTTGGTCCGTTAGACCTGCTGTGGCTGCTGGTGCAGATCCGAGAGGCGGTGTCAGTTCTGATGAGCAGCCCTGGTGATCTGATCCCGTGCCATGAGAACCAGAACCTCCGTACCAACAACGAGCAGAACCTGAGCCAAAACCAAGAGCAACAGTCCCCGGACCAATGCCCTCTGCCTCTCATTCTGAAAAAGGTCTCTGTCCAAACATCCTGCCCCCGTCCCCAAGACCCACATTCTGACACTGACCATAATCATAACAAGCAGTTCTAATCCTGGATTTATGGGCCTTTGAATAGGGATCCAGGGAGGGTTTACGCTGGACAAATATTTGTGCTTCAGTCTGGGAAATCAATGTGCAGATTACATCTAGATAGAATTTCTCAGTTATGACTCACAATACAGCACAGCTCATGACGTGAGTGCTTTATGTGAGGATTACCATCATCACCCAGATGTGTTTTCTGCCAAAAACGTTATTATTTTAATGTTTTCTAACGTATATTCTACCAAATGAATGTCCGGTTCAATTATAAGCAATTCTAGGGAAACTTCAGGAAACTTGGAAGGCAAGAGGAATTTGAATTAAATGTTGTTGCAGATGCTACGACCAACAACAACGCAGTAAAACACGCAAACTACAGCAAACGACTCTCTAGCGAATATGATAATTCCCTTTTCTGAGAATAATTAACTTTTCTGGATGGATTGTGTTGTTGTTGGCACAAAACGATGCCATAAACAGCACACTGAGTTTTTCTCAGGTTTTATGGAAAGTGTCTATAAATAACTAATGCATCCACATTCAGGGACTTTTTCTTCACTCGTCCCTAGTTAGTTCTAATGTATAGATCAAATAAGCCTCACTCATACAGAAATGTAATTTAATATAATGACTTTTAATGGACACTAATTAGATGCTTTGTTTTAAAAATTAAACGGCTTTATTGTCAACAACTGCAGCGTAATGAAACATTTTTAAATCCCGGGCTCCAACAATGCAACATACAGAATAATTAAGACATACAAATAAATTAAACCAGAATCAGAAATCCTCTATTCATCCCACAGCGAGGCATTCACACTGTTACAGCACAGCGCAGATAAAAGGCAAATACAATGAGTATTTAAACATATTAAATAAAGAAGCACACGTTCATAGAATACAAATCTAATAGAGTTTCAGTCAGACAACTCACGTGTTTCTTTAACATGTTTAATATTAGAAGCAGCATATAGTTGAGTTTGGCGTCTAGGCTCGGGCCTCATCACTCCACAGATATACATAGCACGATGAGTGATGATTAAATAACTAACGGGGGGTTAGTACAGGCCTACAGGTGGAAGCTGGGGTGGTGGTGGGGCAGGCGAGCAGCAGCAACGTGGAAGTAGCTGCAGCAATAGCAGCAGCAATGCAATGAGGTACAAACCCTGTGTACCGGCCATCATAATGGGGAACGTGAGGTCTTTGGGGAATAAGATGGACGAGCTCCGCGTGCTGACGAAGACGCAGTGGGAATACCGTGAGTGTAGCATCATGTGTTTTACCGAGACTTGGTTGCACTCGCTCATCCCGGATAATAACACGGCTCTCCCCGGCTTCACGAGTGTTCGGGCGGACAGGGACGTTATTCTGAGCGGTAAAAAGAAAGGAGGAGGGATTGCACTGTATGTGAACGAACGATGGTGTAATCCTGGACATGTTACTGTGAAGGAGCGTTTCTGTAGCCCGGACATTGAACTGCTAGCTGTGGGATTACGTCCATTTTATCTACCTAGAGAACTTTATTCTGTCATCGTAGTTGCTGTCTATATTCCACCGAACGCGGACGCGGAGGTGGCTGGTGACGTCATTCACTCTTCTGTGGCCAAACTCCAAACTCTTCACCCAAATGCATTCATAACAATAACTGGGGATTTTAACCGTGCAAAACTGGACAAATCTCTGCCTACATTCACTCAGTATGTGAAATGCCCCACCAGGGGAAATAATACTCTGGATCTTCTATATGCTAATACCAAGAATGCATATTGTGCCACTGCCCTCCCCCCCCTGGGCAGATCTGACCACAACCTCGTCTTTTTGGCTCCTAAATATGTCCCACTGGTGCAGAGGCAGCCTGTATCCACCAGGACTGTGAGGAAATGGACTCCAGGGGCTAATGAGGCTCTACAGGACTGCTTCGAGACCACTGACTGGGACGTGCTTTGTGTGCCACATGGAGAGGACATCAATAATATGACTGACTGCATCACAGAATACATCAACTTCTGTGAACAAACAATATTACCGGCTAAAACTGTCAACTGTTTCCCCAATAATAAACCCTGGATTACTAGTGACCTGAAAACTCTTTTAAATAAGAAAAAGGAAGCTTATAAGTCTGGGGACAAATCAATGCTGAAGAGTGTCCAGCATCAACTGAGAGACAATTTGAGGAGGGGCAGAGATTCGTACAGGAAGAAGCTGGAGACTAAGCTCCAGCTGAACAATAGCAGGGATGTCTGGGCTGGGATGAAGGCTATCACTGGCTTCAAAGGGAGAGACAGACTGACTGTGGGCACCCTGGAGAGGGCCAACGAGCTGAACACCTTCTTCAATAGGTTTAGCTCTCCGCCCGCTGCTGTCTCCTCCACTTCCTCTTCTCACCTCACCTCCTCCTCTCAGCCTGGCGTCAACATCCCCCCTCTGCTCACCACCTACACTTCACACCTCTCCTCCACCACCCAGCCTGGCTTCTGCACCCCCCCTCTGCTCACATTGCCGCTGACCCCCCCCCCCCCCTCTGCTCATCTTGCCTCAGACCCCCCCCCCCTCTATCCCCCCTGCCATCAAGCCCCCCCCCCCCGCTTCACTGTGAGCACAGGACAGGTCCAGAGTCAGATGGAAAAACTCCACCAAGGCAAGGCTGCTGGCCCTGATGGTATCAGCCCCAGGGTCCTGAGGACCTGTGCACGCCAGCTGGCTCCTGTTCTCCAGTATATATTCAACCTGAGCCTGCACTTGGAGACCATCCCGGTGCTGTGGAAGACATCATGCGTTGTTCCGGTCCCTAAAAAGACAACTCCTTCTGGGCTCAATGACTATCGCCCTGTAGCACTCACATCTCATGTGATGAAGGTGCTTGAGAGACTGGTCTTGGCCCATCTCAGACCGCAGGTGAGATCATTCCTTGACCCTCTGCAATTTGCCTACCAGCCTCACCTGGGGGTGGACGATGCCATTATTTACCTGCTGCAGCGTGCTCACTCATACCTGAATGGATCGGGTTGCACTGTGAGAATCACCTTTTTTGATTTCTCCAGTGCATTCAACACGATCCAGCCTCGGCTACTGAGTGACAAGCTGCAGGCTATGAGGGTAAACTCGTCCACCATCTCCTGGATTACCAACTACCTCACGGACAGACCACAGTACGTCCGGCTGGGCAGTGTGCTGTCTGATGTGGTGGTTGGTAGTATTGGAGCCCCACAGGGGACTGTGCTGTCTCCTTTCCTGTTCACCTTATACACCTCTGACTTTCTATACAACTCAGAGTCATGCCACCTGCAGAAGTTTTCGGATGACTCTGCAGTGGTAGGGTGTATAAGGGATGGACGGGAGGAGGAGTACAGAGCGCTGGTGGGTGATTTTGTTGAGTGGACTGGAAGAAATCATCTGCTTTTGAATGTGGCCAAGACCAGAGAGATGGTCATTGATTTCAGGAGGAAGAGGACATCTCCTCCTCTGCCCCTGTGCATTCTGGGAGAGGATGTGGCAGTTGTGGAGGTCTACAAGTACCTGGGAGTGCACTTAGACAATGGGCTGAACTGGAGGATCAACACTGACGCTGTGTACAAGAAGGGGATGAGCAGACTCTATTTTCTGAGGAAGCTGAGATCCTTCAACGTATGCAGTAAGATGCTGGAGATCTTCTATCAGTCTGTTGTGGCTAGTGCACTCTTCTTTGCTGCGGTCTGCTGGGGGGGCAGCATCAGAGCCGGTGACACCTGCAGGATCAATAAACTGATCAGGAAAGCTGGGTCAGTCATCGGCATCAAGCTGGAACCCTTTGAAGCTGTGGTGGAGAGGAGGACACTGAACAGGCTGTTGTCCATCATGGATAACCCCACCCATCCTCTCCACCTGCAGCTGGACAGTCAACGGAGCTCCTTCTCCAACAGACTGCTGCAGCTCCCCTGCCACAAGGACAGATACTGGAAAACATTCCTGCCCACTGCAATAACACTGTACAACAAATCACCTCTGGCTGGAAGAGAACTCTCTGCTCCATAGTTTCTCTAGAAATAAAACCACCTTGTACATTTTACTCACACATAATCTGTTTCATATTTAATACTCCATAATTCCATATATTTTGAATATATATATATTTGTATGTTTGTATATATATATATATATATATATAATATCTGTATGTATATTTTCTATTTTGTATTTTGACATGTATATTTTATATTTTATTTTATATTTTATTTTATTTTATTTCTATTCTTGTATATTTTGTTTTATTGTAAAATGCCTTTTATGCTGCTGTAACAAAAACAATTTCCCAATTTGGGATCAATAAAGTACGATCTATCTATCTATCTATAGAGATATCTGGCAGGTTAAATAGAGCGGCATATTAAGGAGACTCTGTTTGGTTGGTTGTAGAGTGGCAAGGGGCGTTATGTATGAATGTAGCATAAGTGCTCGAGTTGACTGCCCGAACTAGCTCGCAGGCTTCGCCCCATAAACGGAAGAGCGTCTGAGAGGCGTTTTTGCTTTTTACCTTACTAAATGGTAAAATGGTCCATGGAGCGAAGGGCGGGGCGAAACTCACGGAAGTAATTTCAAAACAAAAGCACTCGTTTGCTAAAATCACACTTTGAATCACTACAGTATCCTGTTGAAGGAACAGTGATAATATTATAAACAAGGGGAATTTAGCGATCACAACGAAAACAGCCAAGACACATATTGAGCCCAGAAAACGGATTTTATTAACCTGTTAAGCCCTGAGCCTGTTTTTCAGGTCTCAGGCTCGAAAATGACATTCCCAGAACAAATGACCATATCTTCCCTTCTAAAAGGGTTAAATTAATAATCTTTTTTAAAATTCAGATTGAACATAGTAAAAAACTGTAAATTATAGTGTCCGTCCAAAAATTCTTTTTTACTTATAGTGAAAACCACCCTTGGATGATGGGTTAGTAGCACAAGTGCTCGAGTTGACTGCCCGAACTAGCTCGCAGGCTTCGCCCCATATATGGTACGGTGCAATAATAAAATGCAGGAATAAGTAAATACTGTTAAATGGGGAAGTATGAATGATGATGTTGTATATTTGATGACTGGGGGAATCTAATAATAATGTGTTTTCTAGTTGCTGATGAGTGGTGATGAGACGTTGCAGGCGACCAGTGCGAAGTGTATTGCAGCCGTCCTGGTTCATTCACCCAGTCAGTGCAGCACTCCCTTCATCAAGGCTGATGTACCTGGTGATAAGCACACACACACACACACACACACACACACACACACACACACACACACACACACACACACACACACACACACACACACACACACACACACACACACACACACACACACACACACACACACACACACACACACACACACACACACACACACACACACACACACACACACACACACACACACACACACACACACACACACACACACACACACACACACTATAGAGTGAGGGTGCAGTTATGTCTATTTTTGTAGGCCGACCTGCAAGTTAGCATCAACAAAAAGCGAATGTATTATTATTATTACACGCATATATATTAATCTAACAATAATCGTGTGTATGGGGCTCACTGGCAGTGAATGTAGGGGGTTATTTTAGTCGTTGTTATTGTTTGTTTGTGTTCTTTGTCATTCTTTTTTCTCTTTGTACATTCAATCAGTACAGACTGACTCTGTCTCATTTGTATGCATATATTTTGCTTTCCATCTCTAAATGACAAACACTGTTTATGCATTGTCGAAACGCAATAAAATGACTTTTGATCAGAACAAAAAGCTAATGGGATTTTTCAATAGATTTTGGATTATACTGTAGCAACAAATCTGGAAGTGCTAAAAGGCCATGGATGTATAATAAGAACTGGATACAGCGTGGGAGGCGGGGTCTCGTTCTTTCCTATGAGAGCTGCTCATTGGCGCATGAGGACAAAATGGCCCAACTTTTGAGAGAGTGAAACGTCACAGATTACCCATCATGCCTAGCTGTCAGAGCAGAAGAACCCGTATGTGCGCTCATAGAGCATGCGCAGTTGAGTTGCCCCTTAAGCCCCGCCCCCCCGAGCTCCCACTCAGATGCACGTTCATAATGCAGAGGAAAATAACTCTCAGAATAACGTAGGGGTGCTCAATTAATCGTATTTTAATCGCAATTACGATTTTGGCTTGCAACGATTATGAAAATCGAAATAAAACGATTATTTATTTATTTTTTATTTTTAAATTTTATTGGTTTTTCAGTTGAATTATACTTAAAGTTCAGGGTAATCAACTGTTAAAAACATACTGTTCACATTTTTCTTTACAATAAATTGATGTTTTCTAAGTAAATCGTTTTTAATAATCGTGATATCAATTGACCCAAATAATCGAGATTATGATTTTTGCCATAATCGAGCAGCCCTAGAATAACGTTATTAGCACATTTTACAACTTGAGGACCTACTGTTTTTAATAAGGGCTATACAAATGTTCATACTGGGTAGTTTATTTGGTTAAAAAAAAATTATCCAACGATTTCCAGACGTCTCTTTCCCAATGTAAGTCAATGGGAAAAAGTCTTTCTGGGCCCAGCGACTGATACGGAAGTGTAGTACCGCCGTTTGGCCACAACGAATATTTTCCTCAGACTCCGGCGCACTTCCTGGGGTCTTGTAAAAGGCTAACTAATTTCCGGGTTTCAGGACTCATCCCTAAACCACTCTATAGCTGGGATATACGAGCTGTACAAGCTGTTCCCTTCTCTGATTTGTCTTCTGGAAATGATTTCCTCTGCCTTCCTTTACAGTACGTTCCCTTTTGTCTTGTTAACTATGTTTTTGTTATTTACCCGCTCTCTCTCTGTGTGTATTTTGCCTTCTGCTTGTTTGTCTCCTCTGCTCATAAAGCCATCTCCTCAGCACTGTAGGGACTCTGTTGGTGTGTCTCTCGTGCCCCAAAGTTTCATAAAATGATGTTGCTCACAAAAAGGAAATTACCATCCTTTTTTGTTTATCATAGGCTGAAATTGCAGGAAAACATACTTTTTGTCCACAGTTTGTTTCCTGTTCTCTCTTAACTTCATTTCTATAACCTCCCACACAATCTCTCTTCCCTTGTAGAGTTTCTGTTCGACCGTCTGGCCGGTAGCAGCAGTGGTGAGCTGCTGTGGTCGGCCTACAGCTGTCTGGTGTTACTGACAGACGACCCACTCTTCTTCTCCCAGTGTCACTCTGTCTACGGTGAGGCAGCTTAACACATCAGCTCCTGTTCTTTATGTGTGTGTGTGTTAATTATGAATGCGATACTCACTGTAAAACTTTAATTTTGGGATTCATGGCACATCAGTTAACATCTAAAAAGAATTGCAATTGGATGATTAATGGAAAGACTGGTCATGTGACAGCATATACACAAAACTCTGCTCTAATTTTTCAAACACTGACAGCCCAAGCCGCCAGGAAGTGCGCCGGACTCTTGAGGAAAATATTCGTTGTGGCCAAACGGCGGTACTACACTTCCGTATCAGTCGCTGGGCCCGGAAAGACTTTTTCCCATTGACTAACATTGGGAAAGAGACGTCTGTAAATCATTGTATAATTTTTTTCAAACTAAATAAACTACCCAGTATGAACATTTGTATAGCCCTTATTAAAAACATTCGGTCCTCAAGTTGTAAAATGTGCTAATAACGTTATTTTCCTCGGCTTTATGAACGCGCATCTGAGAGTGGGAGCTCGGGGGCGGGGCTTAACCTGTTAAGCCCGAGAGACCCCGGTACCAACATCTTGCAGGAAACAGTGTCTGAGGGCATGTTCATTTAATAAACTATGAATGTTTTATATCCATGTAACGGGAAGAAACTCATCTAACTGATCATTTTTATTTTTTTTCTCAAAATAAAACCCACAATGCTAACGCTGAGCCTCTGAATTAGCAACGAGCGAAAAATGCTAACACCTTACTGCACCGAAAATCACTCACAAAACCTTATTATTTATCTCTTCTCTACATCCATGACATCGTTTCACATCGTGAGGTGACACAGAATCGTTGGACACCCACATTATCACTGAATTATACGAAATGGGATCAAAACAAGTGACGCTAGGTAGCTAAAAATGCTAACATTTTTACCTTGGCTCTGTAGTCTCTCCAAAGTGGTCTTCAATGGCATTAAAACGATAAAAACGCTGCTGAAGTTAATCCATAGGTTAATCTAATGTGTCTGTGTCCCTTTGAAATGATTTCTGATAATCCATAAGCATTAAAACTGCTTTTCCGTTTCCAGATGTCAAAGTTAAAGATAGGTTCGCTCTGATGCAAAACTGCATGCGCGAAGCCCACACCTTTTCTCTTCACAATGAGTGTGTGTAGGGGACTCCCCCTTCGATTATATTGGCTCTAACGGTCAGAAAGAGGTGTCAACCATCAAAATTGAGCAAGGGGGGACAGAGATATGGAAAATCCACCCAAATCACCCCAGAAGTGGTTTCTTTTTGCTAAATCTCTCTAAAAAGGTCAAATGTCACTTGTTTTGCATCAATCTTGATACAGGGTACTTATTATATGTTGTACTTTGGATTCCTAAAGCTTTTAGTCTACTAACCCATCATCCAAGGGTAGTTTTCACTATAAGTACAAAATAATTTTTGGACAGACACTATAATTTACAGTTTTTTACTATGTAAAATCTGAATTTTCTTTAAAATAAAAAACATCTATATTGATTCTGACTTTTCTACATCCAACTCACAGGTTTATCATTACTTTGAGAAAAAAGATTATTAATGTAACCCTTTTAGAATGGAAGATATGGTCATTTGTTCTGGGAATGTCATTTTCGAGCCTGAGACCTGAAAAACAGGCTCAGGGCTTAACAGGTTAAGGGGCGCATGCTCTGTGAGCGCACATACGGGTTCTTCTGCTCTGACAGCCAGGCATGATGGGTAATCTGTGACATTTCGCTCTCTCAAAAGTTGGGCCATTTTGTCCTCATGCGCCAATGAGCAGCTCTCATAGGAAAGAACGAGACCCCGCCTCCCACGCTGTATCCAGTTCTTATTATACATCCATGTGACAGCCCCACCCTCAAACTGTAGATTTTTTAGGCATTTGCATCTATTATATTACACTATCTTTTGTTTTGCAGATGCTTTTTAATCCAGAGCGACATACAATTAGTGTGATCAACCTTCAGATGAATTTCAAGGCCAGAGAACCTTTTAGTAATTGCATAATTGCAAAACAAATAGTTTAAATTCCTAATGAATGGCAATAAATGTCAAGTGGTGCAGGGAAAGCTAATGGAAGCTAAAGATTTTTCCATTTGATTATGAAATATCAAAAGTGCTTGAATCCTGCTGCACGTTCTGCAGTATTGTTTTGCATATGCAAGAGACACTTACAGTGTAAACTTAATTTACCAATACAATCTTTGTGCTACCAGCTTCTTGCTTTAGGTCAAAACAAACACGAGATTTTTACAGCATACGCGGTGTAGCAGTAAATTAGAAAAGATGTACCACTGTCACCGTTTGTTTTACATGGATGATTTTGGTGTGTGTGCATGCCTTGTATTACATTTATGGGTGTGTGTTTGTGTGTTAGGCATTGAGTCTCTGGTGCGCAGTCTGAACGAGGCTCTGCAGCTGACCAACCTGGAGGTGCCGAAACAGGGTCTGCTGCTCCTCACTGAGATACTGGAGAGGTGAGACTGCTCTGTGATGATTTGGTTCCCTTGAAAAGCTTGCTGCACTGAGCTTCTTTGCTCACTGACTAAAACTAATTTCACTAAACTTCAGCTTCTCTGCACTTCAGAGTACTTTGATCCACAACAGGGTGTACACAGCTGCAGCAAAAATAAAATAATGATTCCCTTTTTTTAGGCTTCTGGGGTTTTCCATGCTGACATTTAGTTCTAAAGGTTCCTTTTCAATTACTTGCAAATGCTATTTTCTTATGGGTATAGTAAAAGGTCAGTTTAGATGAATCACATAACACAGTTAAGAGTTTATTTATTTATTGAGGTGTTCAGTATATTACGGCCGAGACCTCCTTGCACTGAAAATAAGTGAACATTAACATGGAAGAAAAGTGTTTTTATGCAGTGAGACGTCTTCTATAAAACCATGTCCCGGTTATCTAGAGCAGGGGTTCCCAAAGTGGGGGTCCCCGAGGGGGGGGTCGCGAGGTGATTCAAAAAATAAATAAATAAATAATAATATATTTTTATTATTATCATTATTATCCAGTGTTTCCCACATAATTTGATTATATTTGTAGGGGCACCGCCCCCCCCCCCCCCCCCCCATGCAAATGAGCCATCATCTCATTAAATATGCGCATATTTTAATACTTTCAGGAACACAATTCTGAACATTGGATAAAGTCATGTTTGAAATTCTTGTTTCATTTTGTAGTCATATTAGAATCTAAAGCTTTTACAGAAGGGATTTTGGATATCTCTTTTTATCACTCCATAAATCAGAAAATGCTGTCAACAGCCCTAAAATATCAATATGTTTTTAGGTATAAAATGTTTTATAATTCAGGCTATGAATGATATATGATATATACAAACCCTTCTGTAAAAACCTTCAGAATATTGATAGGAATATAACTGGAAGGTTTGGTGTATGTACGTGCTGCTGAAGTGGAAATTTCTCACTCAGAAGAGGAGAAAAAACTCATTTTGAGAAAACGACCTTTAAAGATTGCTGTGAGTCGCTACCTAAACCCTCCTGTTCTTTGGATGACAGCTTGCGCATCGACGCACTCCGTGAAAGTATTTCGTGTTCGGGATCATTTGTTTTTTGTCTAACATTGCTTCGTGCAAGTGACAATTGTTGTCGTCTTCTCTGTGAACGTTCTTATCGATGTTCTTTTGCCATTTTGAGATTTAAATTTCCAGCGAAAAGCTAAACCAAGAAGTGTTTTAGCACACCACTTGACGCATCTGAACGAATCACGTTGTCAGAAATTGACACCAGCCAATAAGATTGAGTTTTTTGGTTTAAGACAACCAATCGTGTACTTTCACGATTGGTTGCTGATACAAAGGAAATGACCATATTTGGATCCGATGAGATTGTGCAGGAGAGACGGAGCTTTCCAACAATACCTCTGATTACATGGTCCAAACAGCGGTCGCGGTACTTTATGTTAAGTTAGAATGCTAACTTTTGGTGAATTTAGGAGAAATCTACAGATGCAAATAGACAAACTATACCTAAATATGTATTTTGTACATTTTCCTTCCAAAAGCCTGAAAGAAAACATGTTATGGAATCAAAATAGCACAACATATCAAAATTGACCAGTGCATGAAAAACGATGTTTTTGCCTGCCGTGTCTCGCCTTAATGAGTGAGACACACCGGAGTTGAGGATCTGTGGGGTTTGTATGTCGATGTATGGGAAACACTGTTATTTGTATGACAATTCACTAACAGTCAAATTTACACTTATGGTTTTAATGATGTGGGATGACAGCAAGCACCAGACTATGGTGTTGCATTAAATAACATTAACACTCTCTGTCGACATTGAATCTGCTTTATATGCACTTCTGTTACCTCAAACAAACCTACTACCCATCAGCTCTGACTGCAGAAGTAAAGATGGCTGAGCCTTGGTCAGTGTATGTTTTAGTTATTGGATTTTCTTTTCACAAAAGGATATTAAAAAACAAAAAACGACTGGATGTTTAATTTGTCTTAATATTGAAAAATTTAAAATACAAGGCGTTTTTCTTTATCATGGTCAAAAAGAGATTTACTAAACTTAAAAAACGGGATGATTTTCATTTTCTACTTCTAGTTCCTAGGTACATTTTTCAGCCATTCAGGTTTTGATTTTCATGCCGTTTTGGCTGTGTTGAATGAATATAGCTCAAACTTGCCAGAGGATATTCTTTTTTAGTTGTATTTTGAATTGTCGTCTCAGTTCCTTAAATTAGCCTAAAATGGCTAAGCTACACAAAAACCGACACATTTGTTCCTAGCGGCAGAAAATGACCCATTGAAAACCATTGAAAATGCTTTTTTTGACCCCACATTTATCTTATCATAAAATCTTAAATTCCTTTATGTTAAAGGGCCCATGTCATGGCCATTTCCACTGATCATAATTACATTGTTGAGGTATACTAAAATAGATTTATACTGTGCAATTTTCCAAACTCACATTGGTTTCGCATACAGCATCTCTGTCAAGCATGTGTATTCAGCAGTATTCACTTTCTCCACTAAACGACTCGTTGGAGCTCTTGCCCCCCCCTCCCTGTGAGCCTAGTGTGCTCCGATTGGTCAGCTCGGCCACTCGTTCTGATTAGTCAACCACCAGAGAGGCTGCGCCCATGTCAGTGCTTTTCCCGGCTGCTCTCAGCGTAACATCAGTCTTATCATGGCGTCGGTACAGCGGTATATTTTATATACATATATATTTTTAACTGTTGTTATAGAAGAGTGTGACGGCCTCAGGGCCTTTGTCTTACGGTGGGGTGGAGCTGAAGAGGGTAATCAGCGCGATCACGGACACCTCCGTAGCCGGTGCTATTAATCCCAGCGGCCCGGAGTCTCTCTCCAAAGCGGCTGCAGAAGGACGAACTGAGCGACCCTCTCCCCTCGACCACCTGTCTCTGCATTTACTACAATAAATGTGCCGTGGTTTTGTAAACTCGTGTATGTCTCCTTGTCTTTCCGTTGTGGCCTACGAGCTACTCTCATAACAAAGAGTAAGTTATTTTTACCCGTTATAAACTACTACTGTTTGATGAGAAATCAAATCATGGTTTGCTATATATGAATTCAGGGAAGAAAGGATAGGCCTACTAAGTATTTCCATTAAACTTTATTTTTAGAAATGTACAAAATGAACATAAATATACATATATACACGGTATATCATCCATTCCTCCTCCTCGCATCTTGCCTGCGCACAGTCGGTGCGGTGCCTTTTAGCACCCTCAGTAGTAGTAGAATCCCTTCCCCGTCATGGATTGTCCGCCAGGATCTGGCTGGACGAAATCAAATGCAAATCACAAAATATTAGAGAAACTTAGTTGTTTTAGATTCGTTAGTAGTAGTTGTGTAATGAACAGCTTGCCTGCTAATATGCTAACCTAGCTTTGTTTACCTTGGTAGCTAACACGATATGAACGTTAGCTTGGAGGAAAGGCAACTATAATGCAGTGTAATAAAACTACTATGAACAAAAGCTAGTGGTTCATATTAGGCTAGCAATAACGTGTTTATAATTGCAATCGTATACGGGTATTCTGCTACGTTCGGTCATACAATGTAACTTGCATGAATACATTGTTTTGCGCTAGCATACAGCTAGCCTCGTTAGCTACATGCAGTATATGTACGGTCACAATGTACGGTAAATCACAGTACAGTATACTGTATGAGTATTCCGTGTGTGTGACTGCAGACATTCTCCTGCCATGACAAACATGTAAGGCCATCTGCTGACATTGTAGTTGATATATTTAAACGCTAGCAACGTAGCATCACAAAAATGTTTTTCTGACCGAAACTAGCTCTAGCTCCGTGTGTTAGATCGCTACGCCAGCTATAATGTAATTACGTTTCGCGACTGACCGGCAAATCACCCGGAGTATACTGTCAATAGGTATTTTGTGTGTGAATGCAGACATTCTCCTGCTATGAGATACATGTATGCAAGGCCATCTGCTGATATTAGAGTTGATATATGGAAACTCTAGCAACTTAGTTAGCACTGTGTCAATGGCTTAGCAGTCCAACACAGTTTACACATTTAAACAGTCTTGTTTGATAAATACACAAATAACAATGCAAACTTACAGGTTGTATACCCAGATCTTCCCCTGCTCCAAACGGTCCAAACAAGCTGTGCATATCCGGCCTCAAACTGGGCAATGTTTTGGAAGCTTTCGTCTGTGAAATGCCGGTTCTTCGAACCTCTGGAGGAGGAACACGACGCTGCTGGTGTGGCCATAGCTCTTCGGGATTGGTCCATTTCGTTCCGGGTACCGCATGACATCAGGCGGTACCCGGAACTAAATGGAAGACTCAAATGGGCAGTGACGTATCTCCAACGAGGCGTTTTGGGGAGGTATTTTCTGTGTTAGAGTTTTACTCGCTACAGGGTGTACTTTGAGGGTTTTGACTCTGCACACCGTTTACATGCATAAAAACCTTCATAACACACAAGGGGACGGGTAATAACCGGAAAAGCATGACATGGGAGCTTTAAGATTTCATTTTGGACTACTAGCTTTCAATTTTTAATTTTTTACATGTGTCTACAAGATGGCGATAATTTTAACCCTTTGAAGCATGCACACTTTTTACTGTTTTCTGCAAGGGTGCCTTGCTATTGAAATGATAAGTGTGTGTCACTTTTGATGTTGGATAAGTGTGTGTGTGTGTGTGTGTGTGTGTGTGTGTGTGTGTGTGTGTGTGTGTGTGTGTGTGTGTGTGTGTGTGTGTGTGTGTGTGTGTGTGTGTGTGTGTGTGTGTGTGTGTGTGTGTGTGTGTGTGTGTGTGTGTGTGTGTGTGTGTTCAAAATACTTTTCTCTTAGAAGGCCACACTGCGTAATAATCTAATTCAATAATAAAACAATGAGTTGCGAGAACCAAAACAAAATTGGACTTTGTTTTGGTTCTCGCTCAGGTTGTTTATGCAGGTGCAGCCATGGTTAGAAGTATTAGTATTAGTGCAGGAGTAGTCATTTTGGAGATGGCAAGGCATTACAGCACACAGGAGGCTCTGGAGATTATCATGCACTCTGATTGCGAGGATAGCTCCTCATCCTCCTCCGTGGACTCTGAGGCTGACACAGAAGAGGCCTCAGAGTCCACGGAGGACGCCTCAGAGTTGGGAACAGACCAGCTAGAGTCCAACTCAGACTCATCTGAAGCTGAGAGCGGAGGGGAGATGGAGGAAGCAGCGGGATGGACTTCAAAAAATGGAAACGTGTTTTGGTCTCCCACAAACACTGAGACGCTCCGCTACGTCCCAGCAGCCACAAGTTTGATCCCGGGACCAACACAATATGCTGTCGCGCGAATCAGTGACCCGGCATCCAGCTTTGCACTGCTGCTGACGGATGACATCCTGCAGCATATTGTGGCCATGACAAACCTGCATGGGAGACGGTCAATTGCAGAGTGGCGAGATATGGACACAGAGGAACTGCAGGCTTACGTGGGGCTGCTCATTTTGGCCGGTGTTTACAGGTCAAAAAATGAACCAACCCTCAGCCTCTGGAGTGAGAAATCGGGACGGAGCATTTTCCGGGCCACGATGTCCCACAAGAGGTTTCACCAAATTAGCCAAACACTGCGGTTTGACGACAAGCTATCCCGACCACGGCGCCGTGATGACAATCTGGCTGCCTTCCACAAAGTCTGGGATATGTGGACGCACCGCCTGCCGATGCTGTTCAGCCCAGACAGCGACATCTGCGTGGATGAACAGCTCGTCCCATTCAGAGGCAGGTGCAGCTTCAAGCAGTTCATGCCAAAAGAGCCAACATTTTGTTGAATTGGACACATTTTTCGAAGCTCTATTGACTGACATGCAATGACTGGGACTGATGGAAGAATCTGAGAGGAATGAACTAGGAGCAGAGAAATAATCATATATTAAAAGACAGCAGCATCATAAGAGGCCAACCAGAGTGACAGGGTGTGTCAGTGTGCTGAAGGATAGACCAGCTATCCAGGCCAGAATCTAAAGACTTTCCAAGGGGTAAAAATGCCACCGGAGTACTGACTGGAAGTATTGCTGATATCAAGTCTACCATCCTCTTAAAATACTCTGTCCAACAATATAAGTATCATGAAGAAAGGTTTTTTTAACGCTTATTCAAAATAGCAGAGAAACATGCATTCTTGTTCTCAGGAGGGGACATTGACAGAGGATTACTGGGAAAGTACACAGTAAGTACTTTATAGTACTTGTGGGGGTAGTTTCACTAGTACTGAGTCCAGCAGGATCGATCTCACGAAGAACTAATGGCTACAAAAAAGAATTCCCTCATCAAACTTAGCAGAAGTGGCTTCATTTTATTCTCAGCAGGGGACTTTGACAGAGTATTTCTAAAAAAATACACAGTAAAAGTACTTCAATGTATTGTTAGTAGTAGGCTTACTAATACAAAGTCAAACAGTATCATTTGTATCACCCAGATTCCACCTTTTCTGTAGAATGACCCTCATATCAACAGAGTCGTCCAGACTTTAATTTTTGTATTGGTAATCATACTCAATTTAGTTATTCATTTGGCATTTTCTTAAAGGGGACCTATCATGCAAAATGCACTTTTGTACGTCTTTTATACATGAATATGTGTCCCCGGTGTTCCAGGGAACTCACCAAGTGTCAGAAAACACAACCCTCTCTATTTTCCTCCATACCCAAATTTCTAAAAAAGGGGCTGCAACGGATCTGATCAAAACTGATCCAGATTTGAACACTGACGTCAGGACGGTGGCGCTACGGCTATTGGGCCAACTCCACCAATCAGGAGGAGACAGCCACGGCCATTGCAGTTCGAAAGCGCTGGAGACGCTGTAGTACATATGCCAGGCCTGTATGTGGCGCTGTAGTCTGCCACAAAAGCAGCGAAGAAGACTTGGTTACCATGGTTACCCTTCTGTTTATTCTCCGCTGTGGCTTTCTTTCTCCCTCCCCGAGGCAAGCGTTTGCTCCCGCTGCAATGCAATCCCTCCCCGTCGAGGCAAGCACTGTAATTCTCTCCGGTTAGTCCACCAGCAGATGACAAACACCCACCTCTCCGCCTCTTCCAAGGAACGAGGGGACCGTGCGGCAGAGTTTCAGTTTCAGTTTGTTTCGCCGGTCAAGATGTCCGTTAAAGTTTAAATCTTCCGGACAAAATTAGAAAAGTGCCGGTCAAAGGTCTTCTTTGTTATTTATTGAGCTTTAAAACAAATGAATAACGACTCTATATAATAAAACACGGAGGACGGAGATCTCTTTTTCTCCCCCTCTTCTGACAGCCCAGCAGCTGATCAGAGCACGTCTCCCCTCTCCTGCAGGGGGCGTGGTCAGCAGAATCAGACCCGTAGACAGCAAACAGCACATAGAGCGAAATGAGGCATGGCTAAAATGCATGATCTGTTTGGTATTTTGAAAACAGAAACGTATAAATATACCTTATATAGGTATGGCCCTACAATATATCATTTAAATATAGCATGATAGGTTTCCTTTAAGTGATACCTAATATAAAAAATAATAATAATAAACTGTATTTGTATAGCACCTTTCATGCAAGATGCAGCCCAAAGTGCTTTACACAGGGTGTCCGCGGGGTCTTAAAAAGTATTAAAAGTTGATAAATCAATTTAGCAAAAATTAAGGTTATTAAAAAGTATTAAACGGCATTTTCCAAGGTATTACATTTTGTAGCTTGTTTTCAATAAGTATATAAATTGTCCAAAGAGGTTGTATTCTACAGTCTGCCTGAATGTAATCATTGCGTAGGTGTGTAGTGTGATTCTGTGTAGTTTATTTATGGCATCCCGTTGGATGTGACGTCATCTGAACAGGACATCGCACGCTCACTGCTTGATAGCGCGAAGGTCCGTTTACGCCGGTTGTTAAACAACATCGTTATGGGGAAATGCAAGTTTGCGTCCAAATGGTTGGAAGATAAGGAGGAAGGACAATCAATACTGTATATAGTCAATGTGAGGTAAAGTGTGTCGCCAATGTAACCGGTTAGAACTCCAAGTGACGATGAGGTCTTAAAATGTATGGAAAGGGTCTTAAAGGTCTTAAAAGGTCTTACATTTGACTTCAGGATTCCTGCATATTCCCTGTTACAGAGTAAGACAAGATACAAAATAAAGAGCGAGGAACATAATTAAAAACAAGTTATTAACAAACAGAAAGAGTCATATCACAGAACCATAAAACAATAACACATGAACAGTGATACCACTCAAATAACCCCAAATTAAAAGCTTAAATTAAAAAGATAGTTACATTTACTTTAAAAAATTCTAACGGGGTTTGCTGTTCTAAGAATATATATACGGAAGAGGATTAGGGCCACATGAATTTTTTTTTTGGGGGATGTGAAACTTTTTATTTTTTATTTCTCAGAACTAAAACAAATATATATATTTTTCTCAGAACTAAAGTCAGAATTCTATGGAAGCCTGTTTGCGCCACAGGAAAAAAGAATCAAAATCCTGTAAGTCATAATTATGTCATATTTCTTCAAAACTATTGGTGCAGTCGACTGTTCCTGAGCACTCAACTCTCCTCCGGCCGCAGATTGAGACTAATAGCCGCTTTCACACCGGAGTACTTTTCCCCGTACTTTTCCCTTTTAGTTCCGATAGTTCCTGGGATTTTGCGTTCACACCAAAAAGAGAACTTAGTTCATGAGAACTTTTAACCCCTTTTAGTGCCTGCTAAAGAGGTGGTACTTTCCTGGGGAGAAAAAAGTTCCAATTTCTGATTGGCTGGGCGAATTGCAAACCACGCCCTGTAAAACTCTGAAAAGTTTTTTGAAGCCGCCATTGTATTTGCTGGCATTAGCATTATTAGCATTAGCCCCGTGCACCAACGGAGAGAGAATAACTTATGGCAACACAAAAAAAGACATGGGAGCGGTGGAGTGATGAGTAGGTGTTGTCCCAGCAGCTTCTACTGAAGCCAGTCCCCAACTCCGGGGACTTCCGCCCGGGCACTTCCCTCAGGGACTTATTCCCGTGTGAACGCGATCGGCTCTTCAGTTCCGTACTTAAGTGCTGGGAACTAAGTACGGCAAAGTACTGCAGTGTTTCCCACAGATCTGAAATATACTTGTGGGGGTGGTGGTACCAGGGGGGGTACCATGCATATTTTACTAATCACTACCCCCTCAAATGGAAATATGTGTTTACATAAATAGTGACCAAACCGTTTGAGACCCACTGAGAACTTAGACTAAGTTAACTATCTAAACACTCAGAGAGTCCTTAACCTCACTTGAGCTGAGGTTATCCCGAGCTTGAATAACATACAGAGACCAATCAAGGGCTTTGATTTATGATCTGTATGACAGTGGCCATGTCGGCAGGCCACATCATGTAGACAGCCAGTCACCCTGTGTGAGTCAGACTACTTAACAGGCCAGGCCATCGGGAAACCCCCCGGTCCTCCCGATGGCCAGTCCGGGACTGGGTACAGGAGGCGTAGAGCGAGGGATCATTGTCCACAAGTTAATCGATCGCAGATAACGTTGTCGCGGACGAAAAAGAAAAAAAATCATTTGAAAAAAAAAAGAAACATCTAAATGGGTCGCGAAATATACTTGGGCGGCCGTTAATATACCTGGGCAGCCCGCCCAAGTAAAGTCTATGTGTGGGAAACCCTGTACTTGGTGTGAAAGCGGCTAATGTATGTTTTTTAGCTCGAATGACGGCACTTATCGAACTGTTTTTTTTGTTTTGTTTTTTCTCACATCCCCAAAATATTTTTTTCATGTGGCCCTAATCCTCTTCCGTAAATATATGATGACAATTTCTCTCACACATTATGAAGGAAATTCAAAATGTGATCAAATAAATCTCACCTAAATTATATTTTTGTAAATTATCTTCAGTAAAAATAGAATAGAAATATAATCTACTACTTTAACTAAAGGTTGTTAAACATATATTTATTTAGTTGTTGGTTCCTACCTGGATAAACATGTTCAGACATGAAAAGAAAACGGAGTTAAAAATGTAAATAGTGCAGCTCATCAGCAGAGTGCTCCGGTGCCAGAAGGACTCTCAATTGATATTGTAATGGGGTACTTCATGAAACCTTGTCATGCCCAGGCTTGACTCATGGGTGCTGTCCAAACATGTCTCATCAAATTTCACATGAGTAAAACAAACATCTGCAATAATATCTGTGGGAAGTTAGAGGGCAAAAAAAGATTCAGTTTTACAGTTTAATTGTGTACTTGGAGATAAATGTAACGCATTTCTTTTGAATGAAATGTGAGGAATAATTTAAAGAAAATACTATTATTACCTGGAAAAAATCATTTAAACCCATATTGCATGTATTATAGTGACTCCACTATGCATTATGTTGAGCACTAATCAAATTAATGGAAAGAGAAGTACACACCGTACATAGAGAAAGAGCAGTACAGGAGGAGAGCTGTGGGAGGGGAGGGGAGTAGGGGGCGTCCTGGGAGGGCACAAGTCTGAGGGGGTATTTAAAGGTGGGCAGATTTCACATGCAGCAACAGACTTCAGAGTGTTATACTGTGGATCTATCTGCAACAGATTTCCTTTTCTTGAAAAAAGGAATAAGAAGAGAAGATGGAGGCAACCGACGAGTCAGAGAACTCCAGCATGTGTGACTATTCTGAGTGGTCTCCGTCATACTCTGTCATCCCGGTGCTGTACACGCTTATTTTCATCCTCGGTCTCTTTGGAAATGGAGTGGTGATCTTCACGGTGTGGAGAGCTCAGGGTAAGCGGCGAATAGCTGACGTCTACATCGGTAACCTGGCCCTGGCTGACCTCATCTTCGTGGTCACCCTGCCTCTGTGGGCCGTCCACACCGCCATGGGCTACCACTGGCCCTTCGGAGTGGTCCTGTGCAAGATCAGCAGCTACGTGGTGCTGCTCAACATGTACGCCAGCGTCTTCTGCCTCACCTGCATGAGCTTCGACCGATACCTGGCCATCGTTCACTCCCTGTCCAGCACTCAGCTGAGAACCCGGGGCCACACCAGAGCCTGCCTCACCGCCATCTGGCTGCTGTCAGGTCTCGTGGCTGCCCCCACTCTGATCTTCCGCACCACCAACTATGATCCAATCAGCAACCGCACCCCCTGCACCATGGACTTCAGCCTGGTTATGGAGCAGGAGAAGTTGTGGATCGCAGGGCTCAGCATCTCCTCCTCAGCTCTGGGCTTTCTTCTGCCTTTCCTGGCCATGATGGTGTGCTACGGCTTCATCGGCTGCACCGTCATCCGCCACGTCAACACCCTGCGCAAAGAGGACCAACGCAAGAGGAGGCTGCTGAAGATCATCACCACGCTGGTAGTGGTGTTCGCCGCCTGCTGGATGCCCTTCCACATCGTGAAGATGGCCCTCACCTACCTGGAGCTGTTTCCCGCCAACTGTGCCTTCAAGCGCATCCTGCGGCGGGCTCACCCCTACGCCATCTGCCTGGCCTACGTCAACAGCTGCCTCAACCCCTTCCTGTACGCCTTCTTCGACCTGCACTTCAGATCCCAGTGTCTCTGCCTGCTGAACCTCAAGAAGTCTTTGCATGCGGTTCCCAACCTGGGGGGCGCAAAGGCGCAGCGCTATTGCTGGGGGGGGCGCGTGAAGCTTGGGAAGAAGTTGTAAACAAACATTGTTTGCTCGTAGAATCTATAGAATTGACACATTTTTAACACAACCGGCAGTTAAAAGAAAAGTGGCCTTTCAGCTATAATGCCCACATCAACAAAGTATGATGAGGCATACATCTCCCTTGACATCTAACGTGTTCGGTGCAGAGATCTCTCTTTCTCTCTCTCTCTCTCGTCTGTGTGCGGGGGGCGGGGCAGCTCGCTCACAGACTCGCTGTAGCACCGTGCACACAGAGATCTGCCGGAGGACAACAGAGCGTTCAAAAGTGACGATCTAATCTACAGAGCTCGATGTGGTCAATCCTCGTTTGCCATAAGTATTTTCGCGGAAACACGAGCAATCTGTCCATCAGCTGGCCAAAAGGCATCATATTCATACGGAGAAATGCACCGTTTTCAACTTCCTTAACTCAGAGTTCTGTTGCTCTAATTACGTGTAAGGTGGGAGAAGTACTCAGATCAAGTACTTAAGTAAAAGTAGTATACTGCAGGGTAGCTTGTGAATGTACTCCAGGTGTAACTAAAGTCTGATTTAAGAGTTCATTATATTTCACGTCATTAATCCCCATCTGTAAAGTAACTAAAGGTATTAAATTCATGTAGTGGAGTAGAAGTACAACATCTACCTCTGGACTGTAGAGGAGCAGAATTACAAAGTTGAAAGTGAAAATATTTAAGTACCTCAATATAAGTACAGTACTTGAGTGAATCTACTTAATACCACCACTGCAGGTATTTTATGTGTGCTAGCAGCCCATAATCCAAACTACATAAAATGAATCAATGTGAATTCTGTTTCTAATTTGTTAGTTTTTCCCCTAAAAAATAACAAAAATAACCTATATTAAATACTGTTAAAGAACCGGATCGATAAAACGTATTTGTAATTGTTTCAATTAGGCCTCATTATTTCACAGTGGCACAGGATCATCTGCCAATACAAGCACTTTTGTTCATATTCAATCCATAATTAAATATAAAATTATAGATGGATCTTTTTGTCTTGTTATTATTAGCAGAGAAAATGTAATGTTTGTACAACTATATACATTTACAGTACGACTCCTGACTTTTCCCATGGGGTTACCTGACTACTGATATTAATGTGCAATGGATGCGCTACAAGAGAGGGCTTGTATTGGACCTTATCGTGATTTGAAATTTGCACTTGATATACCTGAACGTCACACAGTATAAAGTGTAATTTAGTCAAGAAATAATGCAAATGAAGCTAATTTAAACATTTAAAACAAGTTATTTGTCAGATATTCATGGTTCAGATATTCATGGTTCAGATATTAATGTGTTTTTAAAAAAAAATATCTGTTGTAATTTATTGTCTTTTATTGTGATTATAGAAATGTGTTTTTATGTGATTGTAGTTATTACATGTACAGCACTTTGGCCCGACCAAAAATCGCTTTTAAATGTGCTTTATAAATAAACCTTGATTTGATTTGATTTGATTTAATTTAATTCTACCAATCTCGGTGGGAACCGGATTAGGGGGGGCTCGAAAATATTTCCAATTACACAAGGGGGGCCTGACTGAAAAAGTGTTTTTAAATAAATAAAAAAACACCTGAAACCCTAGTGAATCACAGACCTATGTACAAACAACTCAACAAAACACTACTATCTCATCAGTTTTAAGATATATTATGGATTATAATTTGAATTCACTGTAACAATCCCAGGACAGATAATATACGTTTCTGGTAGAATGTCCCTTAACCTGTTAAGCCCGAGAGACCCCGGTACCGGGGCACTGCCGCAACATCTTGCAGGAAACAGTGTCTGAGGGCATGTTCATTTAATAAAACTATGAATGTTTTATATCCATGTAACGGGAAGAAACTCATCGAACTGATCATTTTTTTTTTTTTTTCAAAAGAAAACCCACAATGCTAACAACACTGAGCCTCTGAATTAGCAACGAGCAAAAAATGCTAACACCTTACTGCACCGAAAATCACTCACAAAACCTTATTATTTATCTTTTCACCACATCCAACACATCGTGAGGTGACACAGAATCGATTGACACCGACATTACCACTGAATTATACGTATTTGCGACGTTATAAGCAAAAACATCAAAACAGGTGACGCTAGGTAGCTAAAAATGCTAACATTTTTACCTTGGCTCTGTAATCTCTCCAAAGTGGTCTTCAATGGCATTAAAATGATAAAAACGCTGCTGAAGTTAATCCATAGGTTCATCTAATGTGTCTGTGTCCCTTTGAAATGATTTCTGATAATCCATAAGCATTAAAACTGCTTTTCCGTTTCCAGATGTCAAAGCTAGAGATAGGTTCGCTCTGATGCAAAACTGCATGCGCGAAGCCCCCACCTTTTCTCTTCACAATGAGTGTGTGTGGGGGACTCCCCCTTCGATTCTATTGGCTCTAACGGTCAGAAAGAGGTGTCAACCATCAAAATCGAGCAAGGGGGGCCAGAGATATGGAAAATCCACCCAAATGACCCCAGAAGTGGTTTCTTTTTGCTAAATCTCTCTTAACACTAGAACCAACTAGAACCAACGGGGTCAATTTGACCCCGAGCTGTTTTATATTTGATGTAACTTTTTTTCAATAAAATATTAAAGTCTCCCAGTCCGTGACTTTTCCTGAAAGTGTGTTATGTACCACCCTCTGTTGTTAAAAATTGTCAATATGAAGTCAGATTGAAGAAATCACCCAAAAAATTGCCATTTATACCTATTTCCGCCAAGCGGGTCATATTGACCCCACCCCTTTTCATATAAACATGACGTGTTGCTATAGCAACGCCTTTTGTCTACTGCGGTTCCTCATAGATTGAGAGATAGATTGAGAGAGAGAGAGATAGATGGATAGATATATTGATAGATAGTTATAGAGAGAGAGAGAGAGAGAGATAGAGACAGTCTGTAGTGAAGGAGTGTGCTCCCGCTCACGGGAGACTGCTCGCACTGCGCTCCGCAGCAAACAGCTGTGGGGCGAGTTGAAAGTACGTTATGCTGGCCGCGGTGTCTAAATAATGCTTCCGGCCCAGCGGGCCATTTATAATGTCGAGCCCTGAGAGTCCACAGATTATATTGGTATACGTTTCATCCCTGTGCGATCAAAACTCTCAGTTCAATAAAAGAACATTTTACCTTGAAAATCAATGCATTCTAATAGCGGGTCAATTTGACGCAGGTGGCGGTTTTAGGTATAAAAAATCTCTGGCGGTTCTAGTGTTAAAAAGGTCAAATGTCACTTGTTTTGCATCAATCTTGATACAGGGTACTTATTATATGTTGTACTTTGGATTCCTAAAGCTTTTAGTCTACTAACCCATCATCCAAGGGTGGTTTTCACTATAAGTAAAAAAGAATTTTTGGACGGACACTATAATTTACAGTTTTTTACTATGTTCAATCTGAATTTTCTTTAAAATAAAAAACATCTATATTGATTCTGACTTTTCTACATCCAAGTCACAGGTTTATCATTACTTTGAGAAAAAAGATTATTAATTTAACCCTTTTAGAAGGGAAGATATGGTCATTTGTTCTGGGAATGTCATTTTCGAGCCTGAGACCTGAAAAACAGGCTCAGGGCTTAACAGGTTAATAACATCCGTTTTCTGGGCTCAATATGTGTCTTGGCTGTTTTCGTTGTGATCGCTAAATTCCCCTTGTTTATAATATTATCACCGTTCCTTCAACAGGATACTGTCGTGATTGAAAGTGTGATTTTAGCAAACGAGTGCTTTTGTTTTGAAATTACTTCCGTGAGTTTCGCCCCGACCTTCGCTCCAAGGACCATTTTACCATTTAGTAAGGTAAAAAGCAAAAACGCCTCTCAGACGCTCTTCCGTTTATGGGGCGAAGCCTGCGAGCTAGTTCAGGCAGTCAACTCGAGCACTTATGCTACATTCATACATAACGCCCCTTGCCACTCTACAACCAACCAAACAGAGTCTCCTTAATATGCCGCTCTATTTAACCTGCCAGATATCTCTATGCATTGCTTGCTGCTGCTATTGCTGCAGCTACTCTACGTTGCTGCTGCTTGCCTGACCCACCACCACCCCAGCTTCCACCCCAGCTTCCACCTGTAGGCTCTGGGGGTTAGTTATTTAATCATCACTCATCGTGCTATGTATATCTGTGGAGTGATGAGACCCGAGCCTAGACGCCAAACTCAACTATATGCTGCTTATAATAAACATGTTAAAGAAACACGTGAGTTGTCTGACTGAAACTTGTTTAATAAAGAAAAACAAATGGACCGTAGATACACGGATTCCCGTCCTCATCTACGCTCTTATTTTGTAAGGTAACTTCCGGTAGCAGAATATTTAAGTTTAGTAAATCCCTTTTTGACCATGATAAAGAAAAACGCCTTGTATTTCAATTTTGGTTTTTCAATTTTAAAACAAAAATTAAATATCCAGTAGTTTTTTGTTTTTGAATATCCTTTTGTGGAAAGAAAATCCAATAACCAAAACATACACTGACCAGCCTTGCTATCATTCTACATTGGTACTTACAGAAAAACATTTTTATATCGAGTTATTTTCTGGAATTGATAAACAATATAGCCAAGAGCAAGCAGCAATTTACAGCTCCCCATTCAGCTGTGGAACGTGTCGACACACAACGAATAATATGTCTGTCACTGGGATTTATAATGTCAGGTGTGTTGTTATAAAAATATATTGCTCCTTGTGAGAAAGTAAAAACAGAAGATATAGTGAGATGTACTGCTATTCACTTTCAGTTAGACTTTATTTCCTAAGTAAGAATGAGACACCGTCCTGTCACTTGGTGCAGATTTAGTGAAAATATTTGTTAATAGTCATTGTTTTTTTATGAACACACAACATTATTTCAATTTTCCATGAAGGAGAAGTCACATTTAATTTTGAGAATGCTGTGAATTTAAATTCTTATTAGAAAATACTTGCAAAAATTTGAAGTGACTGTTCAGAATCTTTCAGAAATAGGAACCGGTTAGCAAAATTGGAATCACTGCATCTGTAGTTTAATTATGTATCATCAATTAACTTCATAGACCAGTGAACTCAGAAGAAAATATGCTATTGATTTGACATAATTGTCATGAAATGTTGACTCAATGACTGCATGTGAATTGCCTGGAACCTATTTTAATTTGTTAATAAAAATACACATTATTTAGGATTTATGACATTCCTCTTATGGCATTTGAGAAGTGTATACTTTATAACTGAAGATACAATGAATGTAGTTGTTGTGAAGTTTTAATGTCATCAAAACAACACAAAATCATGCTTATAATATATGTTTTAATGAGTTTATGTTTTTAGACAAACTGAGCAGCTTGCATTACTTAAGCATCCTGGACACAGAGCAGCAACCTCCTGTAAAACTTGTTAAATATGGTGCTTCAGGAAGTTTAATTATATTTGAATTAACTGTCTGCTGGCTCGCCGATGAGAATATATGACGAGCCAGTAAAACACATGTCATATTTCTGCAAGGTTGACATGATTTTAATGGAATGTTCCTCCTGTCACAGGGTGGAGATACAGGGGCTAAAATATTTCAGATGGCAGGGGAAATCTGTCCTTTATGCTCAGTGGAACCGTGTGTGTGTGTGTGCGTGTGTGTGCGTGTGGGTGGGTGGGTGTGGGAGAGGACGAGAGTGCTGTGTCCATTAACACTGAATATGTGTCAGTGAATTATATTACATTATATCATATAATATAAAATTGTATTTTGCATTTATTTATATTATTTTATATTGAATTATAGTTTATTTTGTATTATGTTTTATTATATCATATTTTATTATATTATATTATATTTTATTACATTATATAATGTTAAATGATATTAGATTAGCTTTTTTTTCATCCCAATTTTTGAAATTGTTTTTGTTAAAGCAGCATGAAAACAGATTATCATAACTATGACATTCATAATGTAAATAGGCCTATACAGAATAAGTCCGTATAAACTATAATAGACCAATCAACTACTAACAAAATATAAATCTGGTAAACTAATAACATTATACAAAAGATGCGATTTTAAAATTTAAAAGCAGCTAGCTACCACTCTGTTTTGTGTGTGTGTGTGCATGTGTGTGTTTGTGTGCACCTTTTATATGCATGCATGTGTTATTTAGGATGTTCCATGTGACTGGTGTTGTGGCAACAGTTAGCCAGTCCACAGCTCCTGGTGATCTTTGTATCACCAATAGGTCAAAGAAAATGAGTGTGTGTGTGTGTGTGTGTATGCAAGTGAGAGAGAGAGAGGGCGGGTTTGTCGCGACTCAGCAAACATTCACTGCTGGTATTGGCAAAGCAAGCGGTAGAATGACGGATAGAGCGGCCCGGAGAACAGGCGGCCCCGGCTTCCTGACGGCCTTTATTGACATCCATGTCAAAACTAATATCCGTTAACTTATGAAAGGGCACTCGCTTTGCAAAACATATTTGGCCTAGTTCTCACTGACTCATCTCGGATCAATATTACCGTACCATTTTTAACCATTTTGACATTTTTTATTTGCTTACAACAGCTATTCCAGAAGAATTTATCACGGATGCCCTTTATTCTGCCTACTCTAGGATCTGTTTGTCAGGCTTAATAGAGTGGTGTAGTGATGATGTATTTGTGTAGGCAGACCCAGAAGTTAGCATCACAAGGGCTCCCTCGACAAAAAGCCAATATCATTTTTCATTACATGCAGAAAATAAGATCTGTGGCAAACATACATTTAAGATACTTACCGGTTTTGTTCAGCAGGATAATCTCCACATATTAATAACACTTTTCCTATTGTTGAGGCGTTAATGCAATCTCGAAGAGTAAAAGACTAATGTTTGGCTATAAACAAACAACAACATGGTCACATGACCTTAAGATACCACTGCTAAGCTATAGGTGGCTAATGTTTGGCCTAATGACGTTTAGTAGTCTAATTTAGTCACTTCTTAGCCATTGTTATGACACATAAAAGCTTCAGACGTTCACCAGTAGGGTATTAACTTTGTTTAAATCTCTTCAGCTTGTCTTAACAGAGACCTTATTTCAGGCATCTGACCAAAAACAATTACAAACAATTGTGAAATTGGAAGTGCTAAAATGCCAACTCATTCCCAGTTCTTAGGACTCATTGCTGCACCACTATAGTACCACAGTGACGCGTCCTAAAACCCGGAAGTAAGTTAGCATTTTACCACTTCCGGTTCCTTCGACAAAAACCAATGCAATTTCTCCATAGGATTTTGGAAAATAGCTGAAATAAGGTCTGTGGTTGAGACACATTTAAGAGATGGATCACGTTTTGTTCTACGACATTAAATCCATCAGCAGTGACCCCGCTGGTGATTTCTGAAGAGTTTACGTGTCTGAAAAACGATGGTTGTTACCAAGTGGCTGAATAGGACTACAGAAGTTGTCGAGGCCGTTGTACGTCATTACACCGAACACGTAAACACTCCCGCTAAGTTTGTGTTTCCCCCTGTTCTGCTTGAAAGCAAGTACCTGCCTCCTGCAAACTGTTCAAACAAACGCTTCAACTTGTACCATTTAGAATCTGTATTTTTGAATATGGATCTTAAGTTGGCGTGACGTTGAAGCAGTGTGTGTATGTGTGTGTGTGTGTGTGTGTGTAGGCAGCCCCCTAGTGAGCGTCTGTTCCCCGGTGCTTCAGGCTTTGCGGCGGTTTCTGAGGCAGTGTCAGGTGGAGTCTCCTCCTCCTGTCTGAAGGTGGCCACACAGGCTGCCAGCGCCGCATCTGCCCTGTTCAGGTACACACAAAAACATACTGCTTTACATATACGTGCATGTAAATACATATTGTCAAGGACACTTTGTATTGTGCAGTGTTTATTTTACTAATATAAGATTGAGATGACTAGACTTTTCAATTAAAACTTGAGGAAAAACAGGATAAAATAGATAAAATATTATTTTCAAAAATAGCAATTGTTTATCAGCCTGTAACTATACCCTGTAAATAAAGTTTAAAATAAAATACTAAAATAACAAGGATATTTGCCACAGAAATAAGACTATAGGTAAGAATAAGGGTCAAAGCCATGAATATAAAAGCTATGATTGTTCTCAGAAAGTCCTTGGAGGCATTTCTGTAATAATGAGATATGGAAACAATCAAAGTTGGACTATAAACCAGCCAGTTTCTCACACAGTCAATTACTGAGTCAACCATGAACACACACAAGACAGTACACACACATATAGCGTGAACACCATGTCAAAGGTAAAATAGTAAACACAAACTCAGAGACACTTTGCCTTACACACAGAACTATTGATGTCGGCAAGGACGCTTGAAAAAGCCACTGGCAAATCCATACCATTAGTCACAAACACACACACACACACACACACACACACTCAGCTATGCACATTATGCTACTCTCTGCTCCATCCTCTTTCCAGCTTTCAACATCTTCTCCACCTACTTAAAACAGTCATATAGCGCTGTGTAATTGAATGTGAGGTGTTTCCTTTGTTATAGTACTATTGCTAGTTTTTAAATCATTACATGGTTTAGGACCAAAGTATATTGTTGATCTCCTACATAATTACAAACCATCAAGGTGCCTCAGGACTTCTGGGACGGGTTTGCTATCGGTTCCGAGAGTAAAAACAAAACATGGAGAGGCAGCGTTTAGCTATTATGCCCCGACAATCTGGAACAAACTACCCAAATCATGCACGTCCGCAGAAACTCAGACTATTTTTAAATCGAGACATATCTCTTTGCCGCTGCTTTTAATTGAGCTGCTTATATTCGCACTACAGTATGCCATTTAAACATGTATTGTATACCTGTTGTGTTTATTTTATTATCTTTGCTTTTTTAATGCCTGTTTTTACTGTATTTATTCCTAAAAAGTATTTTAATTTGTTTTGTAAAGCACTTTGAATTGTCGCGTGCTGAAAAGTGCTATATTATAAACTTGCCTTGCCTTAAAGTGCTGCCACTCTGAATCATCCAGACTGAACCACCAGTCCAGACCGGTGCTTTATGGGAAGATAGAAGGATTGATTGAAGCCATCACTAACAGATTCCCCGAGCTGCCACTACCCTCTCATCCTCATCGTGGAATCTCTGTGAGTTTGTTTGATCCACAAAGATTAACAACTCTAAAGAAGAGAACGATCTCTGCTGTGTATCTGAGACTTTATCTTTCGTTGATTCTCCAGAGAGCGTTAAAAAAAGACACTGACATATCTGACTTTGATTCTATCTATAAAAGTGTCACACGCTACCTATTTGATTGACAGGTGGGATCAAGGGGGATTTCATTCTTCCATGATGGAACAAATGTCGTTTTTTTCCCCTCTAGCTGTCCTTCAATGCTGGCGTTTTTTTTTTTTATAGACTTGAGCATCACACGTGTAACAGGGACAGAAAGATGTGTCTGGGTGGCATGCCATCATGTCACTATAGAAATAGAAGAAAAGTATATGTCTTTATACCAGGTGTCAATAGAGTGACAGATTTTTTCATTGTATTTTGGATTATTGCAGAAAATAAACTCTGTGGCAAGCACACATTTATGATATTTATGAATTGTTCAGCAGGATCCTTTTTATATATTAACTCCACTTTTATGATTTTTTAAGCGCAAATGCAACATTCGGAAGTAAAAAGTTAACATTATGCTATAAAGGAACTACATCAAGGTCAAATGACTACAAGTCGCCACCGCTAAGCTAAAGGCAGCTTGTGTCATAGATGAGAGTAACACATGCGTCACTTCCGGGCGAAAATGACGGCCCCGCCCACTTTTGGGGGAAAACAAAGCTGTCATTTGAATGGCGGTCAATTCCAATTCTGAAGTTTTTGCCAATCCGATCAGAAATTTAAGAAAACCGTGGATTTTCTGATCTTCAAAGAGCCCGATTACGATGGCCAGACAGGCAAACAATTACATTAAATCATTGGAAATCGACGAGCGGGCTCGATATATGGTTAAATATAGCAGTTGGTGATCGATGTCCATAGATGAGAGTAACATCTATGTCACTTTACGGCCCCGCCCACTTTTGGGGGAAACAACGCTGTCATTTGAATGGCGATCAAGCCTGAAGCCACAGAGGAAGTACAGAAAAACGTAACTCTGGATTTGTTTTAATGTTTGAGGTGCAATAAACGACACAGCAGCTTGTTGGCATGATAAAACAATTATTGTCCGCCTCGCTCATGAGTAACAGCTGGCGAAATGACGGCCTCTCCTACTGATTTTTATTTAACCATATATCGAGACCGATCGTCGATTTCCAATGATTTCATGTAATTGTTTGCCTGTCTGGCCATCGTAATCGGGCTCTTTGAAGATCCAAAAATCCACGGTTTTCTTAAATTTCCGATCGGATTGGCAAAAACTTCAGAATTTGTATTGACCGCCATTCAAATGACAGCGTTGTTTTCTCCCAAAAGTGGGCGGGGCCGTAATTTTGCCCGGAAGTGACGTAGGTGTTACTCTCATCTATAGAACTAAATGGGAGTATTGTGTGTTAATCGCATTCTTTTTTCCAGGCCTCTGACCAAAAACACCTTTAACAAACAATTGACTGGCGATGGAATTGGAAGTGCTAAAATGCTAACTCATTTCCAAGTTTTAGGACTCATTTCTGCAGCTCTTAATGGGACCTAGAGTAAATATTTCACTGAAGAAAACAAAGAAGGGTTTCAGGGTTTTCTCAGCAGTTGTTTAAATGTTTTAAATACATTTTAAGATATTGATTAAGTGCTTTTATAAGATGATGTTTATTTAATTTCTCCTCATCTTTCTCTGTTTTCTCCCAGAGGAATCTGACGAGGTCAGGCAAAGACAGCCAGGCCTCAAGAGCCGAGGGATTTCTGTTCCAGGCGCTGATCTGTTTTCAGGCTGCCTGCAGGTCAGCACATCGTCCAGTCACACACTCAGGGAGCTTAATGGGATCACTTTGATAGTTAAAGGGAATAAAGTCACAAGTGTAATTTGTTTTCCATTGTTTTATGATCAATTTTAAAGTGGACCTATCATGCAAAATGCACTTTTTGATGTCTTTTATACATCAACATGTGTCCCCGGTGTGTCAGGGAACTCACGCAGCGTCAGAAAATAAAACCCTCTCTCTTTCCCTCCGTACCCAAATCTCTAAAAACGGGGCTACAACGGAGCTGATCCAGATTTGCGTCCGATATGACGTAATATCTGAAATGTGGACCCACGGCCCTATCAGAAACGTTGCTATCAGAAACAATGCCCGACTGTTTTGGACGTAATATGGTCGGTGTTTACATTAGCATCGCTAACACTCAGAGCTAACCTGTACTGGAGAGCATGTGTGTGAAGAAGCAGGAAATAAAAAGGAACTCACCTTGTGTTATAACCGGCAAGAGAGAAAGCCTTTGAGCTCCATACTGTTTCAGAAATAATCCTTGATAATCCATGATATGGCGTTTCATCACGGCAGTATTTAGTTTAGACAGTAGCTGCCGGGTCCCGCATGAGCTCAGCCCTCTCCTTTTTCTTTTTTAATCAATTTCTTTAAAAAAAAAAAAAGCTTTATACCCCAAATCAGCACTTTAGAAACAGGAAGTGAAATGGAGGGATATGAGGCATGGCTAGAATGGCTGATCTGTTTGGTATTTTGAGCAAAACACTTCATAGACATGTTTTTTATATATTTTTATATATCTGAGACCTATGCTATTGCCTAAAAATAGCATGATAGGTGACCTTGAAATTAAATCTAATCTTAACAAGTATTACCTTTTGCCTTTATGATTTGCTTTTCTCAAGTACAGTTTTTGAAAGTAGTGTATTGGATCAAGTGTTCTCTTTTTCAAATGCCCAATTAGAATATTATTGCATTTTAGAGGAGCCATGGAGGTTTCAGTTGAAATGTAGATGAAGTCATTGAGTTAAATCTGCAGGTTTTTCTTGTGTGTTTTCTATGTTATTTCTGTGTGTAGGTTAGTGGTTATGTTTGTGTTTATTTGTGTTTTCTAAGGCTGGCTGAGGAGTGTGCATCAGAGCCCGTCCTGAAGGAAAACACATTCACAGCTCCCTCTAAACAGAGCCAATCCCAGGACTCACTGGAGTCTCTGTGCAAATGTCTGCTGTGCTGCTGCGACTCCGTCTGGATACCCACTGTCATTGTGAGAACACACACACACACACACACACACACACACACACACACACACACACACACACACACACACACACACACACACACACACACACACACTAGTCTATCGATCACCACCTCTGCTGTAGTGCTAGTTATTGTTTTATTTTCTAGTGTATTTTCAAGGTTGGTTCTATAGAGTGGTGCAGGAATGAGTCCTTAACCCCGGAAATGAATGCATTTCAACACTTGTCTCTTAAGTTTTTGGACGTGTTTTTGGTTAGATTCCCAAAATAAGGTGTCAACACAATATTTGTATGTATGTTCTACGTCTCTACGACATAAAATATGTCAGTAAATACTTCACTGGTGAATGTCTGAAGCTTTTTTGTGTCCTTGAAACATCGGTTGCTAACTACTGCGAACATTAGCCGCCTTTAGCTTAGCATATCGACGTGAAGTCATGTGAGCGTGCTGTAGTTCCTTTATTTGATTTATTATCATTGGCTTTTAACTTCATGAGATTGCATTTTCGCTTCCACTATTATAAAAAGCTGTTAATATGTGACGATTATCCTGCTGATCAAAAAGTGTTAGTATCATAAACATGATTTTTGCCACAGAGCTAATTTTCTGAAATATTTTAAAATCCAATTGGCTTTCTGTCGAGGGAACACTTGCGATGCTAACCTCTGAGTCGTCCTCCAAAAAGACACCGTCCTGTACTTCTCTATACAAGCTAACATTAAACCAGACATGAAGAAAGTGTTCAAAGTTTTTTTTACTTAAAGATATCAGCTAAAAATGTCTCCAGTTAATTACTTACATTAAGAAAATAGTTTTTTGTATTACAAGTTTTCTGAAATAGCATGTTTAAATATGCAAATAGAAATAATCTCATTAAATATGCGCATATTTTAACACATTTCAGGAACACAAACCTGAACATTGGATAAAGCCAGGTTCAAAATTCTTGTTTCATTTTGTAGTCATATTATAATCTAAATTTGTTATAGAAGGGATTTTGGATATCTCTTTTTATCAGCTCTAAAATATCAATTTTCGCTGTGTTTTTAGACTATGAATGATATATGAACAAACCCTTCTGTAAAAACCTTCAGAATATTGATAGGAATAAAACTGGAAGGTTTGGTGTATGTAAGTGCAACTGAAGTGGAAATGTCAGAATAGGAGAAAAAACTCATTTTGAGAAAACGACCTTTAAAGATTGCTGTGAGTCGCTACCTAAACCCTGCTGTTCTCTGGATGACAGCTTGCGCATCGACGCACTCCGTGAAGATATTTCATGTTCGGGATCATACGTTTTTTGTCTAACATTGCTTCGTGCAAGTGACAATTGTTGTCCTCTTCTCTGTGAACATTTTTTTTCGCTGTTCTTTTGTCATTTTGAGATTTAAATTTCCAGCGGAAAGCTAAACTAGGAAGTGTTTTAGCACACCACGTGAACAAATCCAAGGTCAGAAATTGACACCAGCCAATGAGATTTAGTTTCTTGGTTTAAGACCCCTTTGTACTTTCACGATTGGTTGCTGATACAAAGGAAATGACCATATTTGGATCCGATGAGATTGTGCAGGAGACACGGAGCTTTCCAACGATACCTCTGATGACATGGTGCAAACAGCGGTCGCGGTACTTTATGTTACGTTAGAATGCTAACTTTTGGTGAATTTAGGAGAAATCTACAGATGCAAATAGACAAACTATAGTCAAATAAACACCTAACTGTGTATTTTGTATGTTTTCCTTCCAAAAGCCTGAAAGAAAACATGTTATGGAATCACAATAGCACAAAATCTCAAAATTGACCAGTGCATGATAAACGATGTTTTTGCCTGCCGTGTCTCGCCTTAATTGCCTTTGATTTCTTTTGTGTGTGTGTAGAGAATGTGTCAGGAGGCACCCCACGCTCAGATTCTGCAGCACTTCTACTCCATCCTGTCCTCCCAGTTCACCCTGGTTCCGTCTCTCATGCCTGTCTTTGTGAATAAGCTAGGTGAGTAGGGCAATTCAACTGTACAACATAATTATCAGGGCCAAAACTATTCAAAGTAACGATATTACCACGATATATAAAGGTCATATTAATCTTTTTCTTTGTTTATACTGTAGTCAGTTTTGGCAAATTACTCACACTCAAAATGAAATATTCTAAAAACAAATAACCGAGTGAACAAAATAAAAGATGTCTTTATACATTGCCCTTCTCGGTGCAGCATTGCAATTAAACTAGAGCAATTTAAATGAGTAATACAAGAACAATCCCACCTTGAAGCGGTGTAATAATTAACTTAAACATTCACAGTCACAACAAATAAAAGTCTCAACTGGCGAAGTGCAGCACTAAACAGAATTTAGGAGCACTCAAACTTGGTGTAGCATAAAAATAGGTGTTGCAGTAAAACCGGAACAACCAAATAATAAGAGTGCTCTCTTTTGTCCTTATGAAGGCCTGTTTTTAAAGTGCTTTTACTAGGGATGCTACAGTCGCGGAAGCATGTTCTCTCCCCCCCCGCTCTCTCATCACCCTCTCTCTCTCTCTATCTATCTCTCTCTCTCTCTCGCTCTCCCCCTCTCTCTCTCTCTCCGACAGCCTGTCCAGTTAATATATGCAGCTCACTGATCCAGTAAGGAGTGACCCGACAGTGAGAATAAATATATGTATAACTAGTTTATCTTGTTCAGAAGGTAATAAAAAAGCTAAGTGTGTAAGGTCTACCTCTTAGTGTGTGTTTTGCTCTGCTCACGCGGTTCCGTCACAGACACAGCGGTGGAGCTCACACACGTGCATAGCAGCCTATTTAATGTCTATCTTTCGCAGCACACGATCAAAAGGACTGCCAGACTGGCTGAAGCACATTTTGGGGCGGACCCGATCGATCGGAGCATCCCTAGCTTTTATTGAAGCACCTACAGGAGTTTTTCCTTTAGTTTTCCTACTTTAAGTCAAACTGAGCGAAGGTTTTGTTGAGGAAAATAAGCATCTTAGCAGACGCCGGATCCTCTTCTCATTAATCCCTGAGACGGCACTAGAGAGTCTCTTGGATGCAGAGGCAGACAGTTTGGGGTAATTGTGAAGCTTTCTCTCTCCAGTACTGTTGTGAACTGTCCGACCTTGGGATGATTTGCTCTGCGAGGCCAACAGACCCTTTCTCTGTCTCACTCTCTGCTAATATTTCATCAGATTCACTGCCAAGGCTGCTGCCGGCTCACATTCGACGTGGTGGGTTTTTCACAGTCTGCCTCTGACACTTCACTGGCATCCCTTCTTACATTTATCTTCTCCACCTTAGCATCCTTAGCATGACTCAGCTTATCTGCATTTGTAAAGTATCTTTAAATAGATAAAAGACATGTGTGCTTCAATAAAAACGAATTTAATTAATTTGAATACTTTTTTACAAAGGGCGTATAGAATAACATATTCACATAAAGAATATCATATTCACATAAATGTAAGAACTTAAAGGTAGGGTAGGTAATAATGGAGAAACCAGCTCGAGTGTGCTAGAATTTGAAAGTAAGCAGCCGAAAAAAATCTGCCCCTTCCTTCAGACTTCCTTACAGAGCCCCTCCTCCAACACACACGAACGCGCACATGACCAATGAGGGCACGAGATAAGTTTGTGCACAGATGGAAGGCTGACAGGCAGGTAGGCCATCCAGTTATTTTAGCCGGGCCGGCTCAGATGATTGGTCGTGCTTTTTACAGCGCCACGGCTTCCACAGATGACATTTTTTAATGTATTTATTGTCAAAGCATTTCATGTATTCATTGCTATCGGGATGTTAAGAGCATTCCATGGAATATAACAAATAGTGTTTCTGAAGTGAATTACCTACCCCACCTTTAACTATTTAAACTAATAATGAGCATAAAAAGATAAAATTAAAAGGAATACAAATATTTATATTATTTTAAGAGAAAAAAATGCAATTGTATTACAAAATATTGTAGTTCAATTTTAACAATATGTAAAAATGTGAATATTATGAAGTGGTGTATAAGCATAATTAAAGATAATAATGATGAAAACTAGATAATTGTACATGCACAATGTCACACAGTACTAATAATAAGTATTTCACGGTTGCATTATGGCACAGTATTTGAGTTCTTATTGAACAGTTTAGGTATAAAATATTTCCAAATCTGCCCTGATGGTTGTCAGGGGTGATGAAAATATAAAGATAAAGTTCTAATAAACTGCACTGAGGTTTGAGTCAGCTGGTGTTTTTTAAATTAGCCTCAGATGTTTTGACTTGTTACTGAACATACTGCTGGTTTTGGAAAACTAAAGGCCTGTGAGTGTCGAGCCCACAATGTTTGGAAAGAAAAACATCACGATAATCAAACAAACTGTACTTCTAAAAAAGCCTGCTGTTTTGTTCCCCATGTTGTGTTCGGGTCTCCCGTGACCCGTTTCAAGTTAAAATTATATAATAACTACGCTCTAGTTTTTTTTATCGGAACGAGGCTTCATGATATCCACCACAGCTATATAAACACTACAAAACAGATTTTGACAATTTTAGCCAAGTCTGAAGGTCTCTAAAAAAAAAAGTGTATAATTTGGTGTTCGGGTCTGGGAAGACCCAGCAGCATTGTTTTGAGGCGAAGTTCCGCCCATCTACCCATGGGACCTTATTTCGGAAAAAGTATGTATTGAAGTCAATGGGGAGAGAAAGATTATCTTTAGATTCCGTTTGAATTGTGCCACGAATTACACATATGATGTTTGTCAATTTAAAAGATAATTTTGCAAGTCAAAAAAAAAAATTGTTGTCGTAAAACTGTGAAGTAACACTTTTTTTTGTGTGAAACCGCTCAATGGACTACATCTCCCGTCTCGCACCACACACCAAGACGGCCGTCACGTTGGCACATTTCACTTCTTTCTTTCAGAATGAGGCGAAAAGTATTAAAAGAGGTGAAAATCACTCCAAGTCTGGGCATGTTGAGAGTTGTACGTACATACAAGGGGAGTTAGTCGGTTCGTAAGAGCCAGCATGCGGGACCGGGATTCTGGGATTTGTAGTCTTTCTAGTTGCGTATTTTTCATAGTCTTATATTTCAACAGTTTTACGACTTTTTTGACATGGAAATTATTTGTTAAGATTGACAAACATCATATGTGTAATTCGTGGCACAATTCAAACGGGATCGAAAGATAATCTTTCTCTCTCCATTGACTTCAATACATACTTTTTCCTAAATAAGGTCCCATGGGTCGGAAGTAGATGGGCGGGACTTCGCCTCTCTATAGGAAAGAACGAGACCCCGCCTCCCACACTGTATCCAGTTCTTATTATACATCCATGACCCCAGCCCCACCCCCTTCATCCACTGTAACAATAATTTTTCGCAACATGCACCTGGTCTCCCCTCCCTCTGCCCCCCTCCCCCCACGGGAACTCGACCTTTCTCAAAGAATATGTACACTAACACTTGAACCTGAACACACATATGCACGTGTGCAATATGTGGTGTAATGTGTTTTGGGCCATAACATTAAATTACAACAGGATTGTACGGTTATGAATGCATTATAAGTTAGTTATGATGTAGTTAAAACAATATTGGATGATAGTCATTTTTTTTGTGTTTTGGACTGAGATACATCATGGGTCAAAATTGACCCACGAACACCATGAACAGTAACAGCTTTTGAACACAACACAAGGGTTAATACAGATTTGCCAATTAAGTACCTTACTTATAATACAGTTTGTCAAAGCCTTGCATGTCTAAACCGGAGCAATTATACTATTAAAGTTCACAGCTAATCATATAAAGAGCAAAAACCCTAATTGGATTTCATTACCACATAGATTGTATTCTCCTCTGATACAGTTAAACCTTTCCTGTTTCTGTGGATACTTAAAAATAGTAAAAAAAAAACATTTTAAGCAGATTCAAGCAAATATAATGCTAACGTGTTGATTCTGTTCACTCAAATTAGTGTTGATGGAATTTAATATCCCTGCAGGGTGTAAAAACTCAGCTATCTGTCCAAAGCTGACAGTCCACATGATGATCCTCAATTATTGACAGGAAACACGTCGCCCCGGGCATCGAGACAATCCACAGTGGTGGCGTTAAGGAGGGAACTTTATATTAACGCTGCGAGCGGTCAACAGAGCAGAACGGAAACTTTCTGCTGATACGACTGAGCTGTACGTTGGCTCAGGTCCACAGAGAGGTAGCTTTATGAAATGAAAACTTCCCTCTAATAAGTGAGGGCTGCTATCTCTCTCTTTCCATGCTCCACTGATACTGCCAAGGCATTAAGTACATCTTAACGATATAGCTTCTTCTCCTCATAGAATTAGAACAGGATTGCTGTCCTATTACCTCTGCTGTGGCCAAGTGATGAAGGGTATTTTTAGAATATAGAGTGCATTGGGGGTGTAGCTTGAGGACTAATAGAGTGGCACAGTGATGTCGTTCTTCTGTAGGCCAACGCGGAAGATAACATCGCACGGGTTCCCTCGCCAAAAAGCCAATGGGATTTATCCATTGGATTTTGGAATATTGCCGAAAATAATATCTAAGTTATGATATATAGAATAATCTCCACGTATTTACACCACTTTCATGATTATGAAGCATAAATGAAATCAGTGGAAGTAAAATGTTACGCTATAAAGTATTAATAGTAGTTTATGTCGTAGGACAAATCTCTCAAGCTTGTGTCAACCAGAACTTACTAAAACCAGCAGTGCTTAAATGCTAACTTGTCAGGATTCGGGAAAAGGTAGGACCCAAATGCAGTTTAAAAGGGAAGCGGGTTTCCAAACAAAAGCGAGCTTTATTCAAACAAAGCTGTTGGCATGAAAAAACAAGACAAAAACTGTGAATCATAAACAGGTAGCATGAGGTAAGTGACAAACATGGAGAGTGAGAAAATACAACGAACCGACATGGAGCACAGGGGAAGACTAAATACACAGAAGGGTAATCAGAGGACAAGACACAGCTGGGCAGCGGAGGCAGAAAACACAAGGGCAACAGGTGAACACAATCAGACACAGGAAGGAAGACCAGACATAGAATTTCAAAATAAAACCATGACAAGACAAAACTCAAATCGTGACATAACTCATGTCCAGGTCTTTAAGACTCATTCCTCCGCCACCATATTTAGTCGCATTGAAGCTTTAGACATTCACCAGTGGGGTATTTCCTGGCGTATTTTATGTCCAAACTTATTTCAAGCATCTATCAAAAACACATTCAAAAGTTGATTGAGTTCGAGACGAGTGAACCCGAAGTGCTGTAATGCTAACTCATTCCCTGGTTTTAGGACTCATTTCTGCACCGCTTTATTCTATATTAAAGTAGTGAGGCTTGGGTGTCATTGAGTGTGACTGAATTTTTTTTCTTTTTCGTCAAGTTATGGCACAATGGTGTTCCTCTGCTGGGAGAACTTTTGTTTTCAGAAGTGTTTTATGAATAGTATTTTTCCATCTTTATCTCCTTCCTCATCCTCTGCTCTTCTGCAGCCTCGTCTGGTTTCTTCAGGCTGCCTCTGGAGCACAAAGGCTTGCTCTGTGCGGGGAACAGGTACAGTGGAACAAGATAACCCGACACACACAATGAACAAAGCACTGCTGTCTGCAAGGTGCTACAGTGTGTGTCTATGTGTTAAACCGTCGTGACTCAGAAAGTATTTTACCAACACTCCCTGTCGGAGCAAATTCAACAGATATTCGACTCAGGCGTCTTTTTATTTCAGAGCTTTTGCTCAGCAGCATGTCAGTCTCAGAGCAACGGATCTGCAGCTTCAAAGCCAAAAGTGTGTGTGTGTGTGTGTGTGTGTGTGTGTGTGTGTGTGTGTGTGTGTGTGTGTGTGTGTGTGTGTGTGTGTGTGTGTGTGTGTGTGTGTGTGTGTGTGTGTGTGTGTGTGTGTGTGTGTGTGTCGTGTGTGGTCATGAAGGCGATAGGTCCCCGCTGCTCTGAGCTGCAATGAAACTGAACCATGCAGGGTCTTGGTTTCATATTTGAAAAGACCAAGTCAAGGCACATCCTGTCCTGTGTCTCACAGTGCACTCTTCACTGTTCGGACCGTGCATTGTGGGAAATGTGTGCTCTGTGTGCCCCTTTTCTCACTTTCTTTTTTTAATGTATTCCAGTCGGACTTTTCAGTGCATTTCTCCCTCTTGCACTATGTGTTACATTTACACAGCGTTACCTCATACTCCAGACTGTAAACATTGCACACTGCTCTGTATATCTCTCACAATTTTGGCACAATGCTAAACTAAAAACACTTGTTGACTAGCTCCTTTTTTGTTTTTAACAACGTAGTCATTTTTCTGTTTTTGTACGCACCAAAGTGAAAACCTACCTGGCAATAAACCAGATTTCTATTTCTGATTCTTCATTATCTTTTCAGGCACCAACGTCTGAACGCATCATGCTGTGGTTTTCTACAGAAACTCAGCATGTGTCTACTTTTCCAGTCAGACCCTGCTGCGAGCTCCTGCCAGAGTGGTATGCGCGCACACACACACATACACACACACATACACACACACACACACACACACACACACACACACACACACCACACACACACACACATACACACACACACACACAGAGAGACACACACATACACACACACACACACACACACACACACAGAGACACACACACACACACACACACACACACACACACACACACACACACACATACACACACACACACCACACACACACACACACACACACACACACAGGCCTGATAAGGACTCCAGATGGTTTTACCTTAATCTAAACGTCCAAACCTATAAATAACTCTGAAAAAGCTTTGACTTAATAGTTTGTCATTCAAGATGTTATTGACGTGCGATATTTTGTTCTGTAGATTTGTATTATTGTGTATTTAAACACGTTTACAGCTCACTTTAAAGTTACTGTGCTCAGAATGTGTCAGCTGATTAAATGTTATTTAAGTGAGTAAAAACAAATGCCAAAATCCGGTCCTTTCTTCCTTCAAGCCGCTTTAACTTCCCCCGAAACATTTGATGGTAAACTGCAGTTGTTCCCTGGAGACAGGATGTGACTTTGAGACCCGAGTTGACTAAAATATTTCTTAAAGGTAATGAGATGTAAGAGCGAGTGTGTAGGTGTGTGTCTTTGAATAATGGCTTCTGCAGCGCCACACTGGTGTTCCTCTTCCTCGCTGCCTGCCTCACGTTCCTCACCCCTTATCTGTTACTTTCTTTTTCAGCCTGTTGTTTTCTTCTCGGCCATGAATTTTTACATTTGACTCTTCCATTTAATGCAAGATATTTCTGTTATTTCAGACGTTGTTATACAGAATTGGGAATGTTTCTTTTTCTTTCCTCTCTTTGCCATCCTGTTCTGTATACTCTCTGCAGGAATGACTCAGCATTTTTGACACTTCTGGTTAACTGAAATGAGGTCTGTCGTTAACACAGTTAACAGTTGCACTTACACATCACTGTACCTGTATGCCAAGGCAGGTTTGCCATCACTTACTGTACGGAGGCTCAGTCATTGGTACACGTTTATTTATAAAGCTTTGTTGGGTAAACTCCCGTATTATATCTGCTCTCTGATAACACAGAGTTGCAAGCAGCTATTGTCTGAGATCGCATGATGTAGTATTGTGAGATGTGCCAAGAGCAAGGACTGTCTTAGGTAAGACAGCTTTTATGTGCGCAGCTCCACTTGCTTGGAACAATCTTCAGCAAGAATTGAAACTGAGCAATCTCATTCCTCTGCATGTTTTTAAAGCTAGGCTAAATGAAATGCTCGTTGATACTATGGGTACTTGTAAATGTCTATAACTATGTAAATGTATCCTGTAAATATAATGTATGATGTCCTTTATTGTTTTATGTTTCATGTGGAACCTATATGCTGCAGGTCTCCCTTGAAAAAGAGATCTATGATCTCAATGCAGAGATGGAGTACTCGAGTCCTGGACTCGGACTCGAGTGCCGATTTTCGGGACTCGTGACTCAACTCGGACTCGCGCACTGATTGACGCGACTCGGACTTGGACTCGTGAATTCTCGCGCACAATGACTTGGACTCGGGCTCGGACTCGTGAATTATCGCGTACGCTGACTTGGACTCGGGCTCGGACTCGTGAATTTTTCCCCCCATGATGACTCGGACTCGACTTGTACATTGACGCTCCGACTTGGACTCGGACACGAACACAGGTAATGATGACTCGGACTCGGACTGGACTCGGACACTCCTTGGGTGACTCGGACTTGGACTCGGACTCGAACACAGGTAATGATGACTCGGACTCGGACTCGACTCGGACATTCCTTGGGTGACTCGGACTTGGACTCGGACTCGACTACGACTCTCCCTTGGTGACTCGGACTTGGACTCGGACTCGAAGAGTGGTGACTCGAGAGTGACTTGGACTCGTGAATTGGTGACTTGACTACAACACTGTCTCAATGGGACCAATCTGGTTAAATAAAGGTTTGAAATGAAGTGAAATGAACACAAGCTGAAAGATGTTCATGTTAAATCCCCCACTGGTGAATGTCTGTCATAAAAACGGAGGTTGCTAACAAGTGTCTAAATGAGGCTGCTAAACATCATCACTCTGAACATTAGCCGCCTTTAGCTTAGCGGTGATGATGTGAAGTCATGTGTCCGTGATGTAGTTTGTTTATTGCATCCTTCTGTGTTTTCTTCAGTGAAGGTATTTTAGTGTCGCATTTATAAAATAAAAAGCTGCAGGAATGAGTGCTAAATCCCAGAAATTAGTTTTTACCACTTTCGGGAATAGCTGATGATCTTTTACCAATGGGAAGATCGGTGGTTCGATCGCAGGCTCCTGCAGTCGACATGTCGATGTGTTCTTTGTCAAGATTAGGGCTGCAACAAACGACTCATTTGATAATCGATTCATCTATCAATTAATGAAACGATTAATCGACTATTCGAACCTTGCACAATTTCTCAAACGCTCTTATTTAGCCATCAACTTTTAGATTTAGCTTGAGGTTGTTTTAGGCATGTGGAAACTAACAATGAAGACAATAAAGATGAATACTTGATTCAAAAATACATATATTATTAAATTGCGAACAAAATTAACATTGCTTTTTATTTAAATTAAATAAATAATATTTCACATCAAAAGAAACAAATCGTATTAAATAATGTGATGACAGAACTGTAAACAGAATAGCTGAAACTTTAACAAAATAAATAACTCCGTTACCTCTAATCATTAACCCGTGTTTGTATAATTTTGTTAACTCTGTGTGTTGCTGATGTGGACAAGTTACTCGTGGATGGGGCTACAGAGCTACTAGAAAACACAGTCGAACCCGGTGCATTTCTCCGTCTGAATGTGGTGCACTTTTGCTAAATGTTTAGACAAATTGCTCGTGTTACCGCCCTTGCATGCTAAACTCTTATTGCACTATTGGCATCGAGCATTGTCCACATCGAGACATTTAACCACACCTTGGAGCGCTTAGTTCTCCTCGCCATCCCCGCCGTGTGTTGCATGCATGTAGCAGCCGTGTGTGTGTGTGTTGCATGCATGTAGCAGCCGCGTGTGTGTAAACTGCCCCGCCCCCTCACACACAGACGGGTGAGAGAGATCTCTCGTCTGGATTGGAAAGATCGAAAATACATCATAGACGCATTCTTTTGTCTTTTTGCATATTAGAAACGGAGTTGGCGACACTAAGACTGCGATATAATGTTTATGTAGCAATAATACATATGACATATATGTTTTAAATGTCTCCAGTACCGATAAAAAGACCGATAACGTCGGAGCTTAACGGCGCGTAAAACACACGTGATGACGTCACCAACGAATCGACGACTGAATTAGTTGGCAACTAATCTGGTCATCGATTTTAATCGATTAAGTCGATTAGTTGTTGCACCCCTAGTCAAGATACTTAACACAGACTTGCTCCAGATGGCCACAACTTGGGTCTATTGGCAAAGATGTGCAATAGCTGACAATGTTGCTCCTATCTTCTCTCCTCTTCTCTGGCCTTTTTATTCAAATTCAAATAGCTTTATTGGTGTGATCAAAACCTGAGCATGAGGCGACATGTCACTGCAGCCTGCTTTGTAGATCTGTGTGTAGCCTTCCTCCCATCTGTTGTTCTCATCTTCCTCATCCGTCCATCCTCTGCCTCTCTTCTCTGCCCACCAGTTCCCTGGAGGTGACCGCTCCATTTGTCTCCTTCTCCTCATTTTCCCCTTTTCTTTCTAAAACAACACCATTTATTTCTGTGTCTTTCTCCTTCCCTTTTCCCCACGGAGTTCTGTCTGGTTCTGCAGCCCTGGCCTCTCCTCTTTTGGTCCCTGTTTATATTTAATCTGTCCTCCTTTATCTGTATTTCTTCAGCTCCTATTCCCATCTTCACCTTGGTTTTCCTCTCTGGTAGTGTCTCCCTCTCAGAGACCCTCTTCAAGGTTCAAGGTTCTTTATTGTCAATCTGACATAGCTACAGAGTAATTATGTAGTTGAAAATCTTATGTCACAGGCTTCTCCAACAATGCAACATAATAACATAATAACAATAAGAGCAAGAGCAATACAAAAATAATAATAGTTATAAAATAAAATAAAGTTATGATGTGGAATAGTGCAGTACGAGTCTATATACAAGTTATTGGAATGATATATATATATATTAGGTATTAGATACATACTACTGAGTAGCAGATGAATGTTTGAAGTTGTTTCAACAGTTCAATTTTTTAACAGTCTCATTGCCCGCGGGTAGTCGTGCATCACTGACCCATATTTTTATCTATGCTTTTACTTTTCTTGTGACCCCTTCAAATACTGCATACAGTTTCCTCTTTAACTCCTAAATTAAAGGTTGAAATACCTTATTTTTATCTGTAATTTCTCTATCCAGTGTCATGTTTCAATGGTACTCTTTCTCTCCTCTCTTTCTGTGTTGGTCTCTTTTAGTTTCCTTATAAGCTGCATCTCATTTTCCTCCCCCACTCTTCCCTTTTCTCACCCCTATATCACTTTATTCGGTTCCCTGAAGATCACCCAAAGATGGAGTCAGTGCTTGGTTGCAGAAAGTCCGGCTCTTTTATCTGTCTTGGAAAAAGAAAATCTGAATTCCCTGCTGTGCTTCACATCTTCCCTTCCCTTTGTCTTTTCACTGCGTCTCCTCTCTTACCATTTTATTTACATGATTCATTTTATTTCTTATCAGTTATCGAGTGCCTTATACTTTCACTCCCCTTCCTACTGTGTCTTTCTCGTCATTTCAGTTTTCATCTGGATTTCTTATTCTTAAGGGACCTCATTTATATTAAAAAAGCCTTTACATTTACTAAATATGGGAATATGGCTATCCTAAGAAGATTCTAAAATTGTAATTAAAGGACGCATGATATCCAAAGCTTGATGGATATTGGCTTTCTACTTGAACACAACATAGATAATTGGAGCAAATAGTCTCATCTCTACTTTTTCTCACTTAAGGTGCTGTTTACACGAGAACGCAAACGGTTGTATCCGCTACTTTTCTCTTTCGTATAGCCCGTTCGTTCACACGAGGCCGTAACGGAAACGCGGAAACGGACCCCGCAAACGATAACGGGTCCCAAGGTGGATAGATCTGCGGACGGAACGCTCTGGGGGGCCAAACGGCTCCGTGTGTACGCCCTATACGATCATTTCCTGATAACGATGAAGCCATAGCCCCGCCTCTCCCCACCTCTGCTGCTCACTGCCGTAGCATGGTCGGTAGCTACTGTCGGCTACTGTCAGCTGCTGTCAGCTACTGCTACTGACCATGCTATAGATGTTAGTGCAAAATCTACAGCTCCTCTACCACAACCATCAGCAACAAGTGGACATGGAGAACTACACAGCGGGGCATAAACAGAAGGGCAACCATGGCAGACATGCTCGGGGGTCTTCTTCGCTGCTTTTGGTGTATTTTGTGGCGGAAGTACAGCGCCACTTACAGGCCGGGCATATGTACTACAGCGTCTCCAGCGCTCCCGAGCGGTCTCGTTTGAACGGAAGACTTTTTTGATATCGTAATCGGTTCGTTTGCGTTTCGTATGCGTTGTCGTGTAAATGGGGTCTAAAACTTTATAGGCTTTGTTTATTTAATTAGTAAGTATCTTTTTCTCATGCCTCATTTGCAAGTCTTTCAGTCATGCAATCCCTTGTAGTCCAGTCATTCCGCATGCTGTTTTTCATCTTGATTTTTCTTTTTAAACATTTTAAGTTTCTTATATAACAGAATATGGCTATTCTAAGATTGTTTTAACATTTTAATTAGAGGACGTTTGATATCCACAGCTTGATGGACATTGGCTTTCAGCTTGAACATGACATCATAGATAATTGGAAAAAAAATGTTACTTCTCTGCATTTTCTATCTTTCTTCTTCATACGGTATTGTTTATTTATCTGGTTCTTTTGCCTCATGTGCAAGTCTTTAAATCATGAATTTCACTCTCCTTCTTACTGTTTCCTTTTCCTGCTTCACCCGTCATCACATGCTCTTTGGGTTAGGGCTGCACGATATTGGAAAAAACTGACATTGCGATTTCCCTGCATTATATATAGCGATATGAAAAAATACAGGAATTGAAGAAAAGACAGTTTTTTTTGTCCGACACCCCCAACTTTAATGCTATACAATTGGTATTTTTCTAACTATATTCAACCGGATGAAGGATTTTAGTCAGGGACGTCTGGATTTTAAGTTATCAGAGCAAGAAGCTGAGCTAGCTCGGTTAGCAGCGCCGAACTGCCCTGGAGAAACACATGAAACTACTTTATTCACTGTTTTTACCTTTGATCACCCGGTCCGGTTGCTTTGGAGGTTTGATTGTGATTGGTGGTTTGCTGTCACTCACTCAAGTACCCCTGACATGAGAGCCGCGCGAGTTTTCCTTTTGTAGCAAGCAGCAAAATAATTGTAACATGACGTGTTTGAGTTCATTTGCCTACTTAATATCGCACGTCCTACATTTAAAAAAAATCTTACGTGAATATCGCGCATGCGCATATCGCGATTATCGTCACGACACGATATATCGTGCGGCCCTACTTTGCGTCTTGATTTCCTCTTCTTTAGGGACCTGATTCATAAACCATCCATTCCTTTATAAGGTAATATAGCTATTTTAAGATTGATTTTAAAATGTCAATGTAACCATGCCAGAGCTTGGTTAATGATGGATATTGGCTTTCTGTTTTAATGCAACACAGATAATTAGGAATCAGCGTAAACCCACTCACTTTCGGCTCCAGATATATTTTTTCAGAACCCTCAGTTTTGGCTTGGTTTTTAGCCGTAAACATTGGTGAGTAATGATCCCTTTTAATAATCCCTCAGGGCCTCTCCTGCTGTGTTTTACTTTATTCCATCCATCTCACTCCCTCATCCATATCCTTTCCTTTTTATCTTTGTGTGTCTCTTTCTGTAACTTCCTCCTGTCCCTGTTTCTAGCATCTATTATTAATGCTTCTTCCTTTCTGTTCCATTTTCTTCCCCTAGATTTTGAGGAGGTGGAGAATCTCATGCTGCACAACCTCCCGTCTCTGTGTTGCCGCCTGTCAGACTGGCCCTCTCTGCTCTGTGACACCCCGGGGCTCCAGCTGAGTGAATATAAAGGACCAAGGGCCACCCAGTACTGCATGGTGATATTGCTGCACCTCGCCATGCAGCATGGAGACAGGTGACACATGCAGAGGGCATAAATACACACAAAATAAAAATTAATCACCATTTTACTCACTTTTTCTGTCCACATAAAACAAAAACACACAATACAACCATAAAAGTAACAATGACAATATTGCTAACATAAATAATTAAATACAAAAACAGCTGACATGACATCACTCCAATTAAAGTGAATACAGTTAAAATAAAAACCTATACATGATGGAAATTATGAAAATACAAAAAATTGAAAAATATATATATAAGAAAAATATTTATTAAAGATAAATACATTTAAATACAAATAAATGAATTAAAAATAAAAATAAATGTAAAACATTAATACATCTAAAAGTAAAATAAATTAAATTAAATTGAAAAATTAAAATGTTCCTCGCTGTTCAATGCTTCAGACATATCCTCATTTTCAATTAAAAGTTTCCAGATAGAAATAAAGGCCTCACGTTTTCCTTTAGAAAGTAATTTTCTCCAAAGAGAGCCATGAAAACTTCTAATTACATTATCTCCTAAATAAAGCTGTGAAAAGCTTCGAATGGAGGAGACATATTTATGAAAAACTCTTTATGTGTGTGTTAGGCATAGTTGAATAAATTCCTGCTTATAAAAAACTTAGGGTGAACTCACTTTTTGATTGATTATGTTGCAGTGTTTTAAATAATTGAAAAGGGAGAAAAGCAATTGGTTTTGCAAACATTTAGCTTATTAGAAAGGCAAATCTTTGCTCAGTTTTAAATCGAGAAATATCTCTGAGCTGGTATTCTTGTGGAAATTAAATGAATATTTCAGTAGCAGTAAAAAAAAAAGCGTTTTGCTGATACAAATTCTAAGCACTTGTTCTGCTGCAGAGTGGTTTCTGTTCGAAGGAGACTAGGTTTCATGTGGGATGAGAATCAATACAAAGAGTAAAATGTCACCAAAGCCCTCTCTGCTACAACGGTAGCCTCTGCTACTCTGTGAATGCACTTATAGTTTAAGTATGTCTGGAAAATCATTGACGGAATCAAATATTTCTCAATTTTAAAGCCTGGAAATATTTTTGTGGTATGGACGAGAGTCTTAAAGGTCACCTATCATGCTATTTTTAGGCAATAGCATAGGTCTCAGATATATATACAAATATATTAAAAACATGTCTATGAAGTGTTCTGCTCAAAATACCAAACAGATCACCCATTCTAGCCATGCCTCATATCCCTCTATTTCACTTATTGTTTCAAAAGTGATGATTTGGGGTATAAAGCTTTAAAAAGGAGGGGGCTGAGCTCATGCGGGACCCGGCAGCTACTGTCTAAACTAAATACTGCCGTGATGAAACGCCATATCACAGATTATCAAGGATTATTTCTGAAACAGTATGGAGCTCAAAGGCTTTCTCTCTTGCCGGTTATACCACAAGGTGAGTTCCTTTTTATTTCCTGCTTCTTCACACACATGCTCTCCAGTACAGGTTAGCTCTGAGTGTTAGCGATGCTAATGTAAACACCGACCATATTACGTCGAAAACAGTCGGGCATTGTTTCTGATAGCAACGTTTCTGATAGTGCCGTGGGTCCACATTTCAGATATTACGTCATATCGGACGCAAATCTGGATCGGCTCCGTTGTAGCCCCGTTTTTAGAGATTTGGGTACGGAGGAAAAGAGAGAGGGTTTTATTTTCTGACGCTGCGTGAGATCCCCGACACACCGGGGACACATCTTGATGTATAAAAGACATCAAAAAGTGCATTTTGCATGATAGGTCCCCTTTAAAAAACATATTCACTAAGGACAGGTATTGAAGTTTAAGTTTAATTGATACATTGACAGCCTTTCTTAAAGGAGGTGCAAGTTTATTTATATAGTACATTTAAAAAATAAGGACATTTTGAAATGCTTTACAAAAAACAGTGAAAATATATTGCAAATGAAAGACAGTATACAATTACGTTTAAATGCATTAATAAGCCAAGAGAATAGATATTAAAACAAGCTAATATAGAAGTAGGCTGTATAAAAACAAGACAAAAGTTACTCTGGGGTGATGAAGTCTTTTTATAGGCAGACCCCGAAGTTAGCATCGCAAGCGCTCTCTCGACAAAAAACTACTCAATTTTGTACACTGGATTTCGAGTTATTGAAGAAACTAAGATCTGTGGTAAACACACTTTTACTATACTTGCGCATTTTTCTTCAGCAGAATAATCTCAACATATAATCACCATTTTAGGAATTTTGAAGCGAAATTGCAATCGTCAGAGGTAGAAAGCTAACGCTAGGCTTTAAAGGAACTACATCACGGTCACATGACTTCACGTCACCACCGCTAAGCTAAAGGCCACTAATGATCTGCTTGATGACATACAGTATTCTCATTTGACACTTGTTAACATCCGCCTGTATTTTGACACGTAGAAGAAACTCACCAGTGGGGATTTACTGATGAATTTCATGTCTTAAAACAAAACGTAAAAATCTCTAAAGGTTATGTTACCACAGACTTACCTTAGGAATCTTAACAACCATTGACTTCAAGACGAGTGAACTGTAAGTGGTCAAATGCTAACTCATTCCCTGCTTTAAGGACTCATTCCTGCACCACTCTGCTACCCAGCTCTATTAAGAAAGCTGCTGTCTTTGTACTGTGTGTAACCCTCTCGCTGCTTCATCAGCACTTCTGCGGCCTATCGATGGTGTTCTTAAGTACATATTTTATGACCTCAGAGAAAACGTGGGCTTACACGGAAAGCTTAATTTGTCCTTCTGTGGAACCTCGGCTGTGCATTGCCCCCCCGGGGAAAGGGGATGAAAGCCTCTCCCCAACACTGTGTGGTCTCGTTAAGATTAATGGGAGCTGTGGCCAGATATTTACATAGCGTGGGAGGGTTGAGTGTGTGCGGGGAGAAGATCTGTGTGTTTGTGTGTGTGTGTGTGTCCGTGTGTTGCTAAACATCCCGACTGTTTGTGTGTATTTATGCGTGAGAAAGAGAGATAACAAGTGTGGGTCATCAACAGCAAGCCCCTGCAGCACTTTGTGTTTTTCCCCTTTGTTACTGTGTGTTTGACATGAATTCAAGTATGTGTATGTATGAGTGTTTATTAGGGCTGTACCCGAATATCCGAATATGCACTGCGGCTGCCAAATTGAATTAATTGAAAACTCCAATATCAACGTAAGAGCTTGTGCCTCTTCGGGGGGTGCTAACACTTAACCATAAACGTTATAGTTTACTTTCTCCGTCTTTATAATGTAGATATTACTTTTTCTCCGTTAATCGCCGTCACGTTGTTTCCATAGCAACAACAACTTCCTGTCAACAGCGCTAACTCTCCTTCAAAATAAAAGCATGTCCATACAAAATAGGAAGCCAAGCCAAATTACACTTAAGACATATACAACTGCAACGAAAGTAACAAACACAATGCAATATCCTTTTCAATTTCAAAGAACACAAATTGGGTTATATACATTAACAAATAACTATAAAACAACAATACTGTAGAATAACAAAATGAATGCAGTGAATAAACCGAAATACACGTGTTGAAGCGGCCCGCTGCTGATTACTACCGAATATCCGGAGCCCGAAAAATGGTATTCGGGACAGCCCTAGTGTTTATATATAATGAAGTGTAAATATTTGACCACATCTATTAGTTATTTTGGTATTTAAAGTAAATATCATCCTTATAGAGTGGTGGAGGAATGAGTCTTGAACCCGTAAATGACTTTGCTTTTAAGCACTTGTAACCAGGTTTTAAATGAGTTTTAGGTGAGATTCCCCCAAAAAGTGTTCACGTTTTGTTTCTCGACGTAAAATATGTCAGTAAATACCCCACTGGTGGATGTCTGAAGCATCTATGTGTCTTAAAAACAGTGGTTGCTTACAGGTGGATCAATAAGAGGACTAAACGTCATCACATCGAACATTAGCCGCCTTTAGCTTAGCGGTGGTGACGTGAAGTCATGTGACCTTGCTGTAGTTCCCTTATAGCCTAACGATAGCTTTTAACTTCTGCCAGTTTAATTTATAATTTTATAAATCACAAACTGGTGTTGATATATGTGGAGATTATCCTGCTGAACAAAAGGTGTAAGCATCATAAACATGTTTTTGCCACACATCTTATTTTCTGCAATATTCCTTTGCTGTTAGTCGAGAGAGCCCTTGTATATATCCTTTATTTAACCAGGTAAAAGTCAAGAGCGACCTGGCCAAGAAGGGCAGCAACAGATAAAACACAGACAATACAGGCAGAACGAATGCAGCGGTCGTAAAACACAAATTGAATGGCACAATTAACCAGTCAATATGCAAATAAAATAAACTATTATAAATCATTTCAAACTGGCACAATTGAAAACTACTTCAATGATGGGATATACGAGCAATCACATCAACCAATGCATTCAGTGGCAGTGGTTGTCAGTGGCAGTGGCTCAGTCAGTAGGGGATTGGACTGTGAGCTGTAGGGTCGCCGGTTCAAGTCCCCAACCAGATCTAAAAATGGAGTGTGGACTGCTACTTGGAGAGGTCCCAGTTCACCTCCTGCCCTACTGTGGTGCCCTTGAGCAAGGCACCGGACATTTTCAGTCTGCGCCGGAAGATGTTAACAGCATTTAATTAAACAAATTATGCAATTATATACAATGACATTTGTGAGATGGCGTGGCTCCCCCCCTCAGCTCAGCTGATACCCGTTCGCGTGGGGTGCTGGGTGGAAGAGAGATAGATTCTCCCTGTCTATCACGGGTTATCAACTGTAGTCTTCTCCTATTGGCTGGCGTCGACGGGGCAATTCCTGTCGTTTTTCTGGTGTCAAATTACAGCATTCTAATGTCTGTGGTTATTTAAACATTCCCTAATAACAGTATTGCAGCGTCAATAAATGAGTGTTAAAGACAGTGTGTTTAGTGTACAACACCACATGTCATTTCACCTTCAATTCACGGTTCACATGCTAATGCTAACCGGACATTACGTGATTTACTAGCGGAAAACCGGAAGTCATGTGTGAACATTCGGTTTTCAGAATAAAACAGTTTTAAATGAAAAAAGTGTATTTAATTTAAATTACGCCATATAAACATTGATTTTATTTCTTACACAACCAAATGTCCAATGTGACACTATTGCCCATGCTTGTGTTTGTGTTTCCCAGGCTCCTCCCGGACCAGATGGTGTTCTCCAGTGTGGTGTGGCTGCTGCGCTCGGTGCAGGCGCAAGGCGGCTGCGCTCCTCCTCGCTTCGTGCTCCGCTCCGCCCTCTACCTGCTGGCAGCGACACAAGACAAGATCCCAAACCTCGACAGGGTAACTCAGATCATCGCTGCACAGAAATCAAAACATATTCTTCTCTGTAACTTCCACATTTTCACAGTAGAGAAAAGCATTATGGTATTTTTTCTAAGTACTGTATTTAATATATGTGTGTTCTTAAGTATAATTTTGAGGTATTTGTACTTTTTATGTTACCTAATTATTTCTCCTCAACAACATTTTAGAAACAAATATTGTACTTTGTACTCCACTAGATTATTTGGACATCTTTAGCTCATATAGATATAGATTATCAGCTAATGGTTAAGCAATGTTAATTTCCTATTTCAAGCGTCATACTTTTGTTACACGCTCTAATGTAACAACATTATGCTATTGGAAAACTTAACAAAAATGATTAATATCTAGTACAAAAATATATATCAATTAATAATTAAACCACAGTTTTAACCACAAAGTGACACGTCCTAAAACCAGGAAGTAAACTCCTTCCGGTTCCTTCGACAAAAACGCAATGCAATTTCTCCATAGGATATTGGAAAATAGCTGGAAATAAGGTATGTGGTTGAGACACGTTCAAGAGATGGATCACGTTTTGTTCAGCCAGATAATATCCACATGTCTACCCTACTTTTATAATTTTCTAATCATAAATCTAGTCGCCAGAAGCAAAATGCTAACGTTATGCTATAAACGAACTACAGCCGGGTCGCTGCTTCAACGTCACGCCAACTTAAGATCCATATTCAAACATACAGATTCTAAATTGTACGAGTTGAAGCGTTTGTTTGAACAGTTTGCAGGAGGCAGGTACTTGCTTTCAAGCAGAACACGGGGAAACAAACTTAGCGGGAGTGTTTACGTGTTCGGTGTAATGACGTACAACGGCCTCGACAACTTCTGTAGTCCTATTCAGCAACTTGGTAACAACCATCGTTTTTCAGACACGTCAACTCTTCAGAAATCACCAGCGGGGTCACTGCTGATGTATTTAATGTCGTAGAACAAAACGTGATCCGTCTCTTGAACGTGTCTCAACCACAGACCTTCTTTCAGCTATTTTCCTAAATCCTATGGAGAAATTGCATTGGTTTTTGTCGAAGGAACCGGAAGTGGTAAAATGCTAACTTACTTCCGGGTTTTAGGACGCGTCACTGTGGCACTCTAGTGACATATAATTATAGGGTCAGATATTTAGCAGCTGAATATAAAGTCATTACAATTAGCTCCACCTTTACAAGCTGTGATGAACACATTAATGCACCGATAATCATAATCCAATCATTTAATATTTATGATTCTAAAATGGGCCATGCGTAACGAGTACTTTTACTTTTGGTACTAAAGTATATTTTGATACTTTTGTACTTAAAATATTTTAAGTGCAGAACTTTTACTGAAGATCTGAGTACTTCTTCCTCCTCTAACTGTGTTTTATGCTTTTCAGTAATGACCATTTTGTATATTTGCCTTGTTTCAGTATTTTCAACAGTTGTACCTTTTATCCCTTTAAATCTCACCACAACACACACTGCCAGCAGAGGCAGGTAGTCCGCCTCGAGGCATATTCAGCGAGATTCAAGCGGTACAACATTAAAGTGCCAAGATTTCCTTAAGATGAAGGAGTTCAAAGTGTTGATTTTCCTGTTCACAAAGAAAGAACAGCATGCACTGCAGGTGGCAGCTTTTACTCAGAAACAACAGTTTGACAGCTTTTATTCATCTTTGGATGCAACAAATAGTATTTCCTCAAAATAATGTACTTCTGTTTAGTTCAAAGAGCATCATATTATATTATTGCACACTTGAGACGCCTCCACTGGACTCCTTTGTTTACTTCCATAACATGGTGACATCATTATGTAACACTCACGCTACTATTGGATAGATCTGCAACACATTGTACGTGATAGGCTAAGGGGCGGGACATCTCTTAGCGGTTGACCAATCACAACAGAGCCGGCCAGCTAACCAATCAGAGCAGACTGGGCTCTGGTTTCAGACAGAGGGGGAAAAGAGGTGCTGCAGCACAGGCAGTATGAGAACAATAAAGAGCTTTTTGAACATTAAAGCATGGAGACATGTCACAGTAGAGACACTACATACTGATATACACCTGAACATCAGGAGGAGAGGACTCTTTAAAGTAGAGACACTACATACTGATATACACCTGAACATCAGCAGGAGAGCACTCTTTAAAGTAGAGACACTACATACTGATATACACCTGGACATCAGCAGGAGAGGATTCTTTAAAGTAGAGACACTACATACTGATATACACCTGAACATCAGCAGGAGAGGACTCTTTAAAGTAGAGACACTACATACTGATATACACCTGAACATCAGCAGGAGAGGATTCTTTAAAGTAGAGACACTACATACTGATATACACCTGAACATCAGCAGGAGAGGATTCTTTAAAGTAGAGACACTACATACTAATATGAAGCTGGTAGCTCCATATATTACAATAGAGAGGCGAAGTCCCTCCGTTTCCGGTGGACCTCCATGAGACCATATTTCGGAAAAAGTATGTATTGAAGTCAATGGGGGAGAGAAAGATTATCTTTCGATCCCGTTTGAATTGTGCCACGAATTACACATATGATGTTTGTCAATTTAAAAGATAATTTTGCAAGTCAAAAAAATTAAAATGTGTCGTAAAACTGTGAAGTAACACTTTTTTTGTGTGAAACCGCTCAATGAACTACATCTCCCGCCTCGCACCACACACCAAGACGGCCGTCACGTTGGCACATTTCACCTCTTTCTTTCAGAATGAGGCAGAAAAGTATTAAAAGAGGTGAAAATCACTCCAAGTCTGGGCATGTTGAGAGCTGCACATACACACAAGGGGAGTTAGTCGGTTCCGTAAGAGCCAGCATGCGGGACCGGGATTCTGGGATTTGTAGTCTTTCTAGTTGCGTATTTTTCATAGTCTTATATTTCAACAGTTTTACGACAAACTGACTTTTTTGACATGGAAATTATTTGTTAAGATTGACAAACATCATATGTGTAATTCGTGGCACAATTCAAACGGCATCGAAAGATAATCTTTCTCTCCCCATTGACTTCAATACATCATTTTTCCGAAATAAGGTCCCATGGGTCGGAAGTAGATGGGCGGGACTTCGCCTCTCTATGGTTTCAAAGTTTGTTTTCATCTTGCAAAACTATTTACCTAACTTATGTTTCAATCTTTTTTACCAACACCGAAGGCTCCTTTGAGCTGCATCAGCAAGGCGCTCTCCTCCCAAAGCTTCTCCTCCCTCTACATCCACCACCCTGCTCTCCTCCACTTCATCTATCGATATCCCGATCTAGTGGAGAAATTCGGGTCGCTGGTCCTGGAGCTTTGGTTGACCAAGCAGACGCAGCACACAGATGCAGAGCAGAGCACGGTAAGGGGGGGAAATAGTTTCACTTCTTTCAAGTATTCATCAATAAATAATTGTAGTGCTTTGATTAAAAACACTTCAACAAGTTTCACTAATTATTTCACAAGTGTTAGAAATTCAGTTTTTTTTTAATCATTCTCTTTAACCTCTCACGATTTAAATGTAATGAAAAGCTGGTCGGCTTTTATTTCTTGGTACAGGAGAAAGGAGAGTGGAGAGAAAGCGGTGCGGAGGAGGATAAGGAGCCGGACACAGAAACACTGGAGCTGCTGACTCTGATAGACAAACACCCAGCTGTCCTGCTGACCCTCCTGGTGAGAATTAAAGACCTGCTGCATTTTAATTGGCTATAATAAAGTGAAGATGCTTTTAAATGCTGCCTGATATGCTGCAGCGTTTCACACCCAGTTAAGACTAGCCAGGAGCAGTAAACCGCGGGGTCTTAAAAAGTATTAAAAGTTGATAAATCAATTTAGTGAAAATGAAGGTTATTAAAAAGTATGAAACGGCATTTTCCAAGGTATTACGTTTTGTAGCTTGTTTTCAATAAGTATATAAATTGTCCAAAAAGGTTGTATTCTACAGTTTGCCTGAATGTAATCATTGCGTAGGTGTGTAGTGTGATTCTGTGTAGTTTATTTATGGCATCCCGTTGGATTTGACGTCATCTGAACAGGACATCGCACGCTCACTGCTTGATAGCGCGAAGGTCCGTTTACGCCGGTTGTTAAACAACATCGTTATGGGGAAATGCAAGTCTGCGTCCAAATGGTTGGAAGATAAGGAGGAAGGACAATCAATACTGTATATAGTCAATGTGAGGTAAAGTGTGTCGCCAAGGTAACCGGTTAAAACTCCAAGTGGCGATGAGGTCTTAAAATGTATGGAAAGGGTCTTAAAAAAGGTCTTAAAAGGGATTACACTTCACTTCAGGATTCCTGCATATACCCTGTAATAAGACTTGGGTGTTATAGTTTGGGCTAAGATTGGGCAATTGTTCCTATTTTCATATTGTCGAATATGTGGGAATGGGGAAATTAAGAAGTCAAATGCCAGCATGGATGAAAAGATAACTGTCAAAGAAAAAATATCCAGTTAAATGAATAAGCATTTAGAAAACAGAGTGATGATTTTATCCATGCCTCCCTTCAGAAAAGGATTACTTGGTGCTACAATATGATATCATCTTATGATATTAAGAAGGAGAAAAAATACTTCATAAATCCACAAAGAGAAATTCAGTTTTCATTCTGTAGTGAGACAATTGAAATATAATATAAGAAATACATAGAAGGCTTCTCAATTCTCTAATTTGCCCTCCTCGACTCCTATCCTCGTGTCTTAGTCCCGCCCACAGGAGATGCAAGCGAGGAGTCGAGGAGGGGAACCGAGGAGAGAGGAGGGGAAGCAGCAGGCGGTTAGAGAAATGAGAACTCCTCTCCTCTGAGCGGTCATTTTAAAGAGACGTCCATTAATGATGACAGGAGGCACAGCAGCACTCTGTCTGACGGACAGATGTGTTCATGATGACTTATATATTTACTTTTAATTCATTGACAGTGCGGTATAATGAGTCAATAATAGAAGGCTTCTCAATTCTCTAATTTCCCCTCCTCGAATCCTCGGTCCTCCGGTAGTGACCCAGAAATGGATTTCAGCGCGCCATGTTGAAGGACATTTCTCTCAATGCACATCGAGGACCGAGCATCGAGGATCGAGCATGGAGGAGGCTCTCTGGAGGAGCTATAATCGAGGATACACTGATGGGTCCTCCACGGCTCCTCCTCGGATGTATTTCCGGCAACAGTGATGTTTCAAAGAGTCGTGACGCACGGCCGGACTTATCTCAGCCAATGACAGCTCTGCATGCATCCCCTGGATATATCCAGTCTCTGATAGTGTTACGTTATTATGAGAGTGCTCTCATACTTGTTTGATTCTGAAATCAATATATATATATATATGTGTGTGTGTGTGTGTGCGCATCTGTAGCCTGTTATTGTCTCATTATACCGCACTGTGAATGAATTAAAAGTAAATATATAAGTCGTCATGAACACATCTGTCCATCAGACAGAGTGCTGCTGTGCCTCCTGTCATCATTAATGGACGTCTCTTTAAAATGACCGCTCAGAGGAGAGGAGTTCTCATTTCTCTAACCGCCTGCTGCTTCCCCTCCTCTCCTCGGTTCCCCTCCTTCCCAACGCATCTCCTGTGGGCGGGACTAAGACACGAGGATAGGAGTCGAGGATAGGAGTCGAGGAGAGGAGTCGAGGAGGGGAAATTAGAGAATTGAGAAGCCTTCATAGTGTCTCAAAAAGAGAGGGGGCAGCCATAGTTCATCCCAGTCTAAGTCGTATTGAAAAAAGTGTACAACTCTTATGGAGAGCAGGCATACGAATAAAATAAGGGAAACCAGATTGTAATTAAGGATTTAAATGAAATCGTCACTTGTGCTAATTGACAAAGCTCAGCGACAGGCATGCCGCTCCACATGAAAACATCTCTTAATGCATAGTAGGGAGCAGATGGTTATTAGATAAGATTATTTTTAGACCACATCGTAGTTCTGATAGTAAGTTCCCTTAGATGTCAGAATCGTCTTTTCTGATTAAAAATCGTTGTATTGCGTTTCGACAATGCATAACCAGTGTTTGTTATTTAGAAATGGAAAACAAAATATATGCATACAAATGAGACAGTGGTCTGTACTGATTGAATGTAAAAAGAGACACAATTAATTACAAAGAACACACAAACAATAGCAACGACTAAAGTAATCCCCTACATTCACTGCCGATGACCAATCATCTTTTCAATCATTGAAGTACAATTAAATACCAATTAGCTCAAGCTAGTTTATAGAAAACACAATTATATTGAGCAGCATTTTATTTATGTTTACCTGGATTCATTCCCTTAGTTATTTTGACTGTGTTAATAGAATAGAATAGAATCCTTTATTGTCATTATACAGGTACAATGAGATGAGTACCTTTCTTTAAGGTGTCATTAAAAATACAAAAAACAAGAGACGTACAACATCCAGGAGAAGACAACGTACAAACAACAAGCATTCATACTTCAATATGCAGAGACAGTTAAAGTGCAGGAATATATCAGTTTAGGAAAATAAATATGTTTGAATTTGTATACAAATATATATATATATATATATGATATTATTGCTACACAAACCCCTCCTAAATGTGTCTGACTGTGTGTCTTACAGGACATGGTCTGCAGCAGAGAGCCCCCCCCTGGCAGGCAGAGCTCTGGGAGTGCTGGAAGTCCTTCTGCGAGCTCAGAGAGACTTTGAGTCTGACTTGTGTTTCAGTCTGAGGCCGGCCGTGCTGCAGGCGCTGCAGAGACACAGTTTGGAGAACATGGGACATGGACTCAGCCAGGGACACGCTGCACAGGGTGAGAGAGACACACCGGGAGAGAGAGAGACACAGGGAGAGAGAGACACACAGGGAGAGAGAGACACACAGGGAGAGAGAGACACACAGGGAGAGAGAGACACACAGGGAAAGAGAGACACACAGGGAGAGAGAGACACACAGGGAGAGAGAGACACACAGGGTGAGAGAGACACAGGGACACACAGGGAGAGAGAGACACACAGGGTGAGAGAGACACACAGGGAGAGAGACAGAGACACACAGGGTGAGAGAGACACACAGGGAGAGAGAGACACACAGGGAAAGAGAGACACACAGGGAGAGAGAGACACACAGGGTGAGAGAGACACACAGGGAGAGAGAGACACACAGGGAGAGAGACACACACAGGGAGAGAGAGACACACAGGGAGAGAGAGACACACAGGGTGAGAGAGACACACAGGGAGAGAGTTATATAAACACCTGTTGCATTCCTAGAGAAGAAATCTGTGCAGGGTTAAAAGCAAGTTTACCGTAATGGATAATACAAAAAAGACAAATATATATACAAATATGTATAGAGAGGCGAAGTCCCGCCCATCTCTACTTCCGACCCATGTGACCTTATACTGCCCCATTATACACCCAACCAAACTTCTTGTATGTGTAAACCTACTTGGTAATAAACCTCATTCTGATTCCGATAATGAATTTTAAAGTCAGTGAGGCAATGTTTTTATCAGGAACGCTTCACGGGGCGAACGCTTTTGATTTATTAGCAATTTATAGGCAATGCAGAGAAGAAGCACACAGCGTAAAACAGACCTGACAGTTTCATGCACCTGCAGCGCAGCGATGGGCTCTCTCGTTTGAAATTAATGTGCATAATCAGGGAGTTGTGAATATATTATGCGAGGTACTAACTTCCAAACGCATTGGGAATCATCACACCTTCACCACTGTACTGAACTAAACATCACATTACCAATGCATGCACACCGATATGCATAATCACACACACACACACACACACACACACACACACACACACACACACACACACACACACACACTTGTTGTCTCACACTGATCAAAGCCATTTCACTTTACGAGCTGACATCCTCATGGGCCATAAAAAAATCAAATGTTGTTTGTCTTTTGAAAGCTTAATATTCACCTTTAGTTTGCTGAGTCATAATCTTCAAGGAGTTATCTTTCTTTTATACTTCCTAATATACATATGTAATTATTCAAAACTCTTAGCAAAGTCCTTCACAGACACTAAAGCCTTGATAGCTTTCTGACTCTCAGGGCCACAGAATCCACCGCTGCTGTAATATATTCAGTTCATCACACAGAAGAATATCGGATGATTGAGCAGTGGTTATTCACAATCATAGTTCAAGATTAATGCCAACTGATTTAGTCTGACGCCCAGTTATATACCATTAAAACACAGAAACATTCATTTCCAGTTGATAGATAGAGGTCATTTTTTCAGTTTACTCCCCTGAGTTTAGTTTTTATAATGCGACAGACACTGTTTCTGCCTCAATGACAGCTTTTAATTTCATTATATCTTCCAATCAGTACAAGTTCAGGCACAAACACGTACACATTGTTCTAAGAAAGTCATCCTGTTGTGTTAAAGGTTATTTTTGGTTACATGTCCTTCCACTGAAATACCACCAGAATTCCAATTAGACTCATCAATTACATATTTAAAGGTCCCATGTCATGCTTTTCCGGTTATTACCCGTCCCCTTGTGTGTTATGTAGCTTCTGCATGTAAACGGTCTGCAAAGTCACAAACCCTCAAAGTACACCCTGTAGCGAGTAAAACTCTAACACAGAAAAGACCTGTCTATGCTGCCCCAGAACGCCTCGTTGGAGATTTCTCTTTTTCCATTGTTTTCTTCTTGGGTATAGTGACGTATTTGGGTATAGTGACGTATTTGGGTATAGTGACGTTACGTTACGTCCGCGGAGCCGTTACGTTAAGTCCGTGGATTGGTCCAAATTGACCAATCCGTGGACTTCCTCACACATACACACTCAATCTTTTCTCAGCTGCAGCTCCGCCGATTTCTCCACCCTGAGACGGCGGGACGCGGCGAGGCTGTGAGTTTGTGTGTGAGCACACACACAAACTCCCAGCCAGGCTGCGGGTGTGTGTGTGTGCTCGGGCTGGTTTCGGGCTGGGTTTAGCTGTGTCTCGCTGTCTCGCAGACGGCCACTGGGCTCACAGGGAGGGGGGGGGGGCAGGAGCTCCAACAAGCCGTTTAGGACAGAGAGTGAATAACACATACTATACAGAGATGCTGTATGAGAAACCAATGTGAGTTTGGAAAATTGCACATTGTAAATCTATTCTAGTAGACCACAACAATGGAATTATGATCCGTAGAAATGGCCGTGACATGGGACCTTTAACTCCCAGGTTTTGCTTCAAATTGTTTTAGTTTTTGGACCTTTGGCTTCGCTGTAAGCAGCTCACTGTCAGGTGCAAAGAAAAGGCTGAGGAGGCAGGATGAAACCTCTTCAATGTCTACTCTTCTCCCAACTTGTGATAAATAATATATATGAGTGTGAGTGACAGTGGGATTGAATACTGCCACTGAAACTTTCAAAATGTGTTCTGTTGGTGAACCAAAAAGCATTAATGTGGCAGTCACTTGTCCTCAAACCGAAATAAAAACAAAACTGAAAATGTAAATGCTCCCGAGGCAGCAGATAGCGAATATTACGCAGAATAATCCAATCCATTTTCCAGGCAATCATTTTGTTGGTTCGGTTTATTTCCACATTGAAATTATGAAAAGAACAATGGCTTTTAAGTCCTTTTATTGCCATGGTAAAATAACATCAGTTCTCCGCCTAAAAAGCTTCAAGAAAACGTGGTAATGTTGAAATATCTCTTTGGTTTTGTATGTATTGTGGGGGAAACTTCTGAAGCAATTGGGAGTCAGGACTCAAAGAGACACGATGGAGCTGGAGCTTTGATTGCAAACACTGACGGTTTATTTGGAGCTTCGGCCGGAGAATTCACAAGACATGTCACAGGGCCACGATCTGACCACAGGGTAGAGATGCCACAATCAATTCTGAAGAACCCCTCTGTAGTTCAACGTTTTAACTAGTTCAGAGTGTAATAATCAACATTCTTCAATAGATAGACTAAACAGCTGAGGACACTGAATCACATTTGGTGTCCCAAAACAATAACTATCTCTGACCGAGAGTTGCCCGGTCATAAACTGGCAACATCAACAAAATGCTAGGGCAGCCCCTCCTTAAAGGAAACCTATCATGCTATATTTAAATGATATATTGTAGGGCCATACCTATATAAGGTATATTTATACGTTTCTGTTTTCAAAATACCAAACAGATCATGCATTTTAGCCATGCCTCATTTCGCTCTATGTGCTGTTTGCTGTCTACGGGTCTGATTCTGCTGACCACGCCCCCCTGCAGGAGAGGGGAGACGTGCTCTGATCAGCTGCTGGGCTGTCAGAAGAGGGGGAGAAAAAGAGATCTCCGTCCTCCGTGTTTTATTATATAGAGTCGTTATTCATTTGTTTTAAAGCTCAATAAATAACAAAGAAGACCTTTGACCGGCACTTTTCTAATTTTGTCCGGAAGATTTAAATTTTAACGGACATCTTGACCGGTGAAAGTAACTGAAACTGAAACTCTGCCGCACGGTCCCCTCGTTCCTTGGAAGAGGCTGAGAGGTGGGTGTTTGTCATCTGCTGGTGGACTAACCGGAGAGAATTACAGTGCTTGCCTCGACGGGGAGGGATTGCATTGCAGCGTGAGCAAACGCTTGCCTCGGGGAGGGAGAAAGAAAGCCACAGCGGAGAATAAACAGAAGGGTAACCATGGTAACCAAGTCTTCTTCGCTGCTTTTGTGGCAGACTACAGCGCCACTTACAGGCCTGGCATATGTAATACAGCGTCTCCAGCACTTTCTAACGGCAATGGCCGTGGCTGTCTCCTCCTGATTGGAGGAGTTGGCCCAATAGCCGTAGCGCCACCGTCCTGACGTCAGTAAAGTGTTCAAATCTGGATCAGTTTTGATCAGATCCGTTGCAGCCCCTTTTTTAGAGATTTGGGTATGGAGGAAAATAGAGAGGGTTGTGTTTTCTGACACTTGGTGAGTTCCCTGGAACACCGGGGACACATATTCATGTATAAAAGACGTACAAAATCATTTCGCATGATAGGTCCCCTTTAAGGGAGATAGCGGCTGCCCTAGGCTGGGCATCTGCGTCAAGATGGGCGAAAGATGACATGCAGGGCATATTATTCCCTGACAAGTATCACAGCTTAAATACCTTATTTGTACATTTAAATTGAGATTTTAGGGATACATTCCTGGATTTCCTCACTTTATTTTATAAAAACATATTAATGCTCAATTCCAAACACTTAGTCTGACAACGCTACCAAATTAATTAGAGAATTGAGATAATGATATGGACATAACAATTGCGTTACAGCAGTGAAATATCTATAAAACAATTTGCATGGATTAATACGTCCATTTAGCACAATGTTCATTTTTTCAACCTAATGGAGGGCACTTAGTTTAATTATTCTCACATATTGGATAATTTGAAAGATTATTTGCGTGGATTTATGTTTGTTGGGTCATTTTACGAGCCAGGGTTTTATTTCTGATGGTTCTTGGAACTGTTTGAAGTGCGATCAATTACAAAGACGGTAATAAAGGCGGGTTAATTATGATCACATAAAGATTCTGCATATTTCTAATCCTCTGTCAGCAAACAAATTATGCAAAATGCTCCCAAAATGGTGACAATTCAACTATCAAGGACACTTATCACAGGGCAAACACAGAAAATGTCACTTTGGATTGAATTTATTTAAAGGACAGTTCATTGAACACCAATTAGGAATGCTCGACACGTCCGAAAAAACAACTACTGTATATCATTGTTTTATATGTTAAAGTGGCAAAAGTTGGGATTTTGTTCATCTGTTCTGCCAGGAAAAAGTCTCTTTTAAAACGTTTTAAATGGACCGAAGTAGGAACGCTTGTTGCTTCTGATTAATGTTGGAAGTGAAGAGCCATTAATCCTCCCAGCATCCTTTGTCATTACAGACAGTGGGAAATGAGATAGTTGTTTATGTAGTTAATTCACCCAGTTGGAGTATAAGTGATGAGGATAAATAGTAGGGATGCTCCGATCGCCAATTTTGGGGCCGATCGCCGGAATCAGTATCGGCCGATACCGATCGCCGATCGAGTGGGCGGGGCCTATGGGGATCTTCCATTTAAAGTGATGTTTAAAACTCAGTTAATGGGGCTCATTCACTGGAGCTTCCACAAACAACAACCAACATAACATTATTCAAGTTTACATTAACTTTGGATAATAACACGGGAGAAATGAGCGGAAGCGCTCTCTTTTCCTCTCTCCCCTCTCTCTCTCTCCCCTGACAGCCCGTCAGTATCTCATGCAGCTCGCTGATCCAGTAATGAGTGACCCGACAGTGAAGAATAAATATATGTATAACTAGTTTAGTTTGTTCCAGAGGTAGATTAAATAGCTAAGTGTGTTAGGTCTAACTCTTAGTGTGTGTTCTGCTCCGCTCACCGGTCCGTCACAGCGGGTGGAGCTGCAGGATTTCTGCTGCACACACACGTTGCATACCGCTATTTTACTGTCATTTTCGGACACCTTAAAATACTGCCAGACTGGTGAAGCCATTTTGGCGAGCTTGTTTTGCCGCGCACAGAGAAAAGTGTCATGTATTTTACGTCATAATTTTACGTCATGCGATCTGCTCTCGCGATCGGCATTTTTAGAGAGCACCGATCGATCGGCAGAGAGTGAGTATCGGCCGATATCGATCGGCTTCTGATGAGCGAAGGCAGCGGGAAGGGGTGTAGTGGTGGATCAGGTCGGTAAGGTAGGGGGGGGGGGGCCTGGTTATTGAGAACTTTGTGTGTTAGCAGAAGGATTTTGAAGTGTATTAGTTTACGGACAGGAAGCCAGTGCAGGTTTTGAAGGACGGGGGTGATGTGGTCTCTGGAGCGGGTGTGGGTTAGAATAAAAATAAAACCAAATGATTTATACAAACATAAGAAGTTTAAATGTGCAATAAAAAGATACAAAACGATATTGTACAATACATAACAACACTACACAACAATATAAACAACAACAAATATGTAAAATTGTGTGTAACAAAATATGCAGTGCCATCTACAAGCAATAATACTGATCATGTCATCACAATCGATTTGCTTAAAGTTAATGAATGTTAGAAAAGCAGATGAGAACGAAACATGACAGACTTTAAAAACATTAACATGTCTCTAAACTTTTGAAAGAACATCCATAATATTCATCTGTTTGGAGGAGCCTGTGACCTAAGATTTTCGTTGTCATAACTACACTGTAGCTATGACAACAAAAGCCTTGAAAATGAAAAGCAAATATGCCCCAAAAGCTGAGTTTTAATTACTTTTCCTTAATTTTTTGGATGTTTATTTGATTCTCGATAAAATTGCTGCCTGTCCACATCAAGCCGGACATGAACGCTCTCCCATGGTTCATTTCTTCAGACATACTGCCCGTCCCTGCCTTTATATCAAGGATTCAAGGCTTTCATTGTCATGTGTGCATAGCTACAGTGTAGTTATGACAATGAAAATCTTAGGTCACAGGCTCCTCCAACAGTGCAACACAATAAAACAGATAAAATAGTGCAAGTAAATAAAATGAAATAGAATATAGTAGAAATAGTGCAGAATAGTCAATATACAGTAATTGGAATATTTATATATATAAGTTGCAAACAGATGAATGTTATGGATGTTCTTTCAATAGTTCAGGTGTTTAACAGTCTGATGGCCTGTGGGATGAAACTGTCCCTGAGTCTGGTGGTTTTCGACCTGATATCTGGTGCTTTTTGGTGGAATCGTGTGGCAGATGGTGTTATAATATCTATAAACTGGCCCAGGTTAATGAGCGCAGCTGAAGGGCAAAACCCCAGAGAGCCAGCTGGGGAAACTCTAACTGTTGCTGCGGTACAACCGTCTCCGACTCCGCTCATCTCCCGCCCTTTGGGGATCACAGGCCGTTATCCGTGCACATGCTCCAGTTAAATCCACTGTAATTTGCATTAATATAAACTTTATATTAGGCTGTAATGCAGCGGCGTCCCAAGGGGACACGTTTTAATATGATGCACTGCAGGGGTGAAGGAAGTATGTAGATGACTGCTCTCTTTTCCACCCCTTACTCTCATGGATCGGGAATATTGTTATTTAAATTAGGCATTGTCTTTTTTTTATATTTCTGAGGAAGATGTGCTTCATCTTCCTGTCTCCTGTTGATACTCAGCTTGTTAGAGAAATTCAATATCAATGTTTCAGTGTCAGTTTGAGCAATGTTACCAATAGATTAGTGCAGTGATGGCTTATTTTTCTAATGGTTAGCATTGCGAGGGCTCCCGTAACAAAAAGCCAATGAGATTTCTTTGTTTTTTTTTGTAATATTGCAGAAAATAAACTCCATGGGAAACATGTATTGATGATATTTTGTTCAGCAGGATAATCTCCACATATTAACACCACTTGTAAGATTCTTAAGTAATTAACAAACTACATCACGGTCCCATGGATTCCCATCACCACAGCTAATCTCAGTCTCTGGGTGTTTCTCAATCTCGAGTACGCTTGCTTGGTAGCACATGTCTTCCGAGCGTCTTGCTTCAGAAGCGAGGCAAGAATACTTCCTAGCCTCGGAAATTGAAGAATGGAACAGGCGAGCAAGTGTGCAGGTGTGCGTCATACGAGAGGCCCCACCACAGATTTGGGGAAATTGGTCCGTGCGCAAAGCATTGTGGGGATTTTAAGACCGCGGAGTCTACACATGTGCAGCCTCGAAATGTCTCCAAACGAAGTACTCCGGGCTCGGTAGATTTCCAAGTATGCTGGACATTGGAACAGTACTTCGGCGGCACTCGATGACGTAGTATGCTTGAAATAGTGGCTCTGGAGCAGCTTTACTCGCGATTGAGAAACACCCACTGTGTCTCATGACGACGTTTAGTAGTTTCATTAGAAGTCTCTTATACTATATATAAATATTTATCGTCAGATAGTTTATAGATTTTTTATCTTCACGGTCAACTTGTATATTCTTACTTTTTAATGCTGTTTTATTTCTATTTTTGAATAGTTTATTTATACTCTTTTAATTTCTACTTATGTGCAATGCCTTGTTTTTTATGTTGCTGCAACGCAAACATTTCCCAATTTGGGATCAATAAATTACATCCTATCTTATCTTATCCCAGCCTTCAATTCTTAGTCTACAGACTTAATAAAATATCTTTGTGTGGTACCGTTCCTCTTAAAAATCACACCGTGGTCATTTTAAACATATCTTTAAATAATCATATGTGACAGTATTGATTACAAAATGAATAATCAATCCAACGTCTTGAATCGTAACCTAATTTGAATCAGAATACCTTTATTAGTCCCACAGAAGGGAAATGTACATACAGATGTCATTAAAACTCACAATGAGTTATTATTCCCTAAATCATGCAGCCCTAATGTCTCCCTTTCTCTCTCTTGGATCTTCTTCTCATCTGTATTGACGGTTGTGTCTTCCTCTCTCTGTTCATCAGTGAACTCGCTCCCTCTGCTGCTGAAGCTGCTCTGCGTGATGCAGGCCAGCGACCCGCCTTCATCCTCCTCTGACAGCAGCAAGATGGACGGCGTGCACTTCAAGCTGCTGTATCACGGTGAGGTCACACTGAGCGTAACTCCCCACAGCCCTTATCTATTAGCATACACAAACACACAGAGTTTACATTACTCTGCATAATCAAACACATGCCCTACTTTAGAGGCAGGTGCTTCTTCAACACCTTCAGGATGTGTCTCCCTCACATAGGCAGGAACATCAAATTGGGTTTTGTGGCAGGTTGCTGCACTTGAGAATGAAATAAAAATAAAAACAAAAAAAAAGCTTTTTTCGGTAAAGCCACGCTCGCATTGCAGATGAGAGACAGATGGACTTTGAATTGGAATAAACAAAAAAATAATCATCCTCCTACTCGGAGTGAAAATGATATATTTTGGGCTTTTTTGCTTCTGCCATTATTGCGGTCTTGTGTGTGTGCAGACTGTCACTCCAGTTGACACGGGGTGTTTCTCAATCGCGAGTAAAGCTGTTTCAGAGCCACTATTTCAAGCATACTACGTCATCGAGTGCCGCCGAAGTACTGTTCCAATCTCCAGCATACTTGGAAATCTACCGACCCCGGCGTACTTCGTTAGGACAAATATTGAGGCTGCACATGAGTAGACTCCGCGGTCTTAAAATCCCCACAATGGTTTGCGCACGGACCAATTTCCCCAAATCTGTGGCGGAAAATGTAAGGCGGGGCCTCTCGTATGACGCACACCTGCACACTTGCTCGCCTGCTCACACTCTTCGTTTTCCGAATGCTAGGAAGTATTCTTGCCTCGCTTCTGAAGCAAGACGCTCGGAAGACTTGTGCTACCAAGCAAGCATACTCGCGATTGAGAAACACCCAGGGACAACGTCAGCTAACTAGTGCCCACTGCCCACCAGCCACGCCCCGATACATGGGGTCACGCCAATCACAACGCTTTGATGCGTTCAAGTGCATTATTCTGGCACAGGAAGATTATGTTATAGGACATTAACAATAAAACAGAATATCGTTGTTCTATTTTTAGACACATCTCGCGATCGACTGGTTGGGCACCCCTGATTTAGAGAATTCGAATGGCACTTATCATGGCTGCCACTGACGTACTTCCGGGTCATTTCACTCCGTTAGGAAGGTTCCTAAGCTAAACGGACTATTCGACCGCAACCCAGGGGCTCTGTCTCCTTTGTGTTTGGACCTGGACCTTTGAACGACCAGCAGCTTTACCTCTGAGGATCTCAGGGTGCGGGACGAGGCATAGGGCTTTAAAAGGTCAGATAAATAACTTGGGGCGATGCCTCTCAAGGCCTTGAAACTAAGTCAGCAATAAAATCTTAAAATGGATTCTCAAAGCAACAGATACGACACATGACGTGTACATCACAATAAACACAGTGGTGTATTAGCAGTGAGATATCAATGCTGAATTTAAAGCGTTATAGACTCATCTAGTAAAAGACACATCTCTATTCCTGTACTCCCCCTTAATTGAATGCATCACTTGTTTTTGATTAAATATTCTTATCAGCGGGGGATTGCTCGTGGCTGATCTGCAAACGCTGCTCAGACATATCTGGATAATTAAACCTTTTAGCGTAATATGATAGGAGTCACATTGACTTTTTTTGCCTTGATGTCGGCACCCATCATCCCCTCTGACTTGTCTTTTTTCCCCGCATCTGTGGAGCATCATTCTGTGTGTGTAGTTATATTTTCCAGCTCCTCATCCATGACATTTTCACCGCCGGATCAGATTAATTAAGTCCTCTCTGACAGGTGGGAGGCTTGGCGTGTCAGGCGGTAAATTAGCGAAGCTCGTAGCGTTACTTTTGACATGCGTTAGAGAGATAACATATTAAGTGAGTCGTAACATTTGAATGTGGGTGTGTGTGTGTGTGTGTGTGTGTGTGTGTGTGTGTGTGTGTGTGTGTGTGTGTGTGTGTGTGTGTGTGTGTGTGTGTGTGTCAGTGAACAGAGGTGAGAAGTAGTGGAGTACAAATACTTTGTTAATGTACTTAAGTACTATTTTCTGGTATCAGTACTTTACTCCACGACTTTTACTTTGACTTCTTACATTACTTCTACTTCTTACATGTTGAACCCAGATACCTGTACTTTCTACTTCTTACATGTTGAACTCAAATACCTGTACTTTCTACTTCTTACATGTTGAACACAAATACCTGTACTTTCTACTTCTTACATGTTGAACCCAAATACCTGTACTTTCTACTTCTTACATTTTCCAAACAGGCTGGTTCCTTTAGTTTGAATGTGTGTTTGGTGGCGTGATCATTATTCTTTAGAGTCATTGCGTGCCTATTGATTTGAACACGATCCGTGTATCCATCATTTCCTGGTCTTCTCTAAAGAAGAGGGACCAATGAAAACGTTGTCATGTTGCCGTTGTTCAGCATGGAAACATTCATTAGCTAACAATGACATTATTGTTCTATTAATATAAAGGGAGGTCAGGTACTCTTTAAAACAGCTGCTAGTTATGGGTACTTTTTACTGAAGTACATTTCAAAGCCCTCTTTACTTTTACTTGAGTAAAGAAGTTTAGTCAGTACTTCTACTTTTACCAGAGTATTTTTAAACACGAGTATCTGTACTTCTACTTGAGTAAAGGATGTGAGTACTTTTGCCATCTCTGTCAGTGAGTAATTTAGCAGGGAGGCTGAAGCCCAGCGACACAGAGAGCCTGCTTCCCGCCCTCAGCTTCCTGTACTGCTGCCTGAGCCTGTCCCCGGCACACTGCACCGACAGAGGTGAGACACACTTCCTGTCTCTACATCTCCTCTCGTGTGTTTTCCTCCCCCCCCCCCCCCCCCCCCCCCCTCTCCCAAAGTTACATCTTTCACACACTCTGCCTCCTCACCCTCTGCCTGTTTCTCTCTCCTCCGTGTCTTTTCTTCTGACCTCTTCTGACAACAGGGAGAGGATGACCTAGACAAGCTGACACCTACTGTATATATTTACATAATATGTACACACAGGAAGTGGCTCAGTCCTGCACATTGTCTTACTCTAGGGGTGCACAATATGGCGAAATATGGACTATTGCAATGTCCAAATAGCAAAGGCAAAACAATTGTAGTTGTATTGTTATTGTATTGTAATGCTGCAAACGGTGTTCCACAAAATGAATAAAGAATATTCAAAAAAAGATAATTGCAATTTCCTCCATATTATGCAGTGAAGTTGGAGAGATTCTCACACATGTTGTGTTGTGACCAGAGTTTCCGTTAGAATTTTCTTTTTGCCGGTCAACATGTCCGTTAAAGTTTAAATCTTCCGGACAAAATAAGAAAAGTGCCGGTCAAGGGTCTTCTTTGTTATTTATTGAGCTTTAAAACAAATTGATATGATTCGATATTAAACAAACTAATTATAGTAGATTAACTACATTATTCAAAAGTGTACAGTAATTTACAAAAACACGGGAATAGAGAGAAGAGCGCTCTCTCCTTCTCCTGACAGCCCGTCAGTATCATGCAGCTCGCGGATCCAATAATGAGTGACCCGACAGTAAAACTAAACATATCTATAACTAGTTTAGGTAGTTTGAGAGGTAATTAAAATAGCTACGTGTGATATTCTAACCTGAAGTGTGTGTTTTGCTCCGCTCATGATCTCTCTCTCTCTCCCGTCAGATTAGACTTCACTCGCGTTTATGTCCATATCGATTAGTTCTAGCTAATGATATGACTACCTGCTTATCAAGACACCTAAACAATAAGTGTCGCTATGCAACCGGGTGAGGCCACAAAGTATAGCGCAGCATTATGCATTTGTTTACATGCCCACCGGAACCCCGAGGCATTACCAACAGATCAACGCACAATCAACCCATACAGGACATCTCTTTCTCCACATTGAGTGTTAGACATCAGAATTTACTCTTCTTGTCTGTCACATACTATTCTGTCACATACTCTTCTTGTCTGTCACATACTCTTCTTGTCTGTCACATACTCTTCTTGTCTGTCACATACTAATCTTGTCTGTCACATAAGTGGCGCAACTGATGCGGTATTGTGCTAAGGGGAAATTATTTTGACCGGAGAGATTTGGATTTGCCGGTCTTCAGCATATTTTACCGGTCATAGTCCGCACTCACACACACACACACACACACACACACACACACACACACACACACACACACACACACACACACACACACACACACACACACAGAAGGGGGATATTGCTCTAAGGTGAGAAGAGTGGCCAGAGAACAGGGATGCCATTGGGAAGCAAAGCTAATTATGCCCCAAGAATATTACCTAAATGCTTCTGCCGTATTGTACCTACATTAACCATCTGCTTCATTATCACTAGTGGTGAGTTTGAGGATGAAAAGTCCTCCAGCTTCAGGCTAGAAGTCGATTAAACTGACGGTGAATATAAGAGTAACACAATCCTCTATCTCAAGGCAAAGAGAAAGATATTACCACGTTAAATTATGCGTAATTAAATAATTATATTACTTACAAGGGACCAGGTTGGCTGCCAGTGTACTGTATATAACCCCAATGTTATGCAAATTATATCTCCCTTTATTCCATTAATTTTCGCTTCAGGTTACATTCATTTCTTATCAAAAGATATCTGTACCATGCACGTGTGTGTGTGTGTGTGTGTGTGTGTGTGTGTGTGTGTGATTTTGCTTGATCTGTTTTAAATTTAACAAGTGTATCAATTTGTAATGTTTCAAAGTCCTCAAAGCCACCACAAAGACAAAAATGAAAGTGTGTAGTTGTGTGTGCGCACCATGCAGTTTTGCAGACCAACTGCTATTCACACACACACACACACACTGACATACAAGCACAGATCCCATCAAAGTGTAATGACACGCTTCCTTCTCCTCCCCAGCTGTCTCCGTGCTGCTCTCCAACAGCGGCCTGATGGACCAGCTGCAGACAGTCCTCTCTTCCTCCTCCTCCTCCTCTTCCTTACTTGCTCCATCAGCCTGTCCTCCCTCAGCCCTGCTGTGCTGCAGCCACCTCCTCCTGTCCTCCCTTATTACCTTGCAACGCGTTCACTCGTCTCAGGTACGCCACAGCTCTGCTTTGTTCTTATCACAACTTCTGCAATGAATTTATCAAAGTCAAGGGCAAATCACAGGACTTACCGTGAAATAGAGCATGGCTTCAGATCACTGTTTTTCATCTTCTGGACTGGACGTCTAACTGCATTTTGTTTTCTCGGTACTTGTTCTCTTTGCAATGACAATAAAGTGGAATCTAATCTAAGCTAAAACATCATGTCCGGGGAGATTTCAATGGAAAGTACAACTCACGGATGTTTAAAGAGAAGTGGATACACTGTTGGAGACGAGGCAAACACGTTACAAAGGCCCAATACACTTCCATTAGGAGAAACTTGCGGCAGTTTAAAAAACAATGCAATAAAACCTACCTACCTTACCTCAAGTCTACATTTTATTGGCTTTTTTTAACATTAGGGGCGTTCACACCAAGTACTTTTCCCACAATGTGAACACATGGATCCTTCCTATATTATTTCTAATCTGCTGTAAGATAGCTAACGTAGATTACCTAGTCATTTCAAATATAATGACAAAACACTTATCATTTTGAAACAGACTAACTCTGCATGCGCACTTTAGTTTTTCTTAAGCCCCGCCCCCACATCCACTTAGTCACAAATTACCCAAAATTAATGTAAAGGGAAAATAACACTCTTTTAGTACAATTTACAACTTGTAGGACCTAATGATTTAAATAAGGGCTTTTCAATTCTTCGTACTGGGTAGTTAGTTTAACCTAAACGCTGTTTTAAAGACTTGTCTTTCCCAATATAAATCAACAGGAAAAAAATGTTTTTTGGGCCCAATGATGTCAATTAAAGGTAGGGTAGGTAAGCATGGAGAAACCAGCTCGAGTGCGCTAGAATTTGAAAGTACGCAGCCGAAAAAAATCTGCCCCTTCCTTCAGACTTCCTTACAGAGCCCCTCCTCCAACACACACGAACGCGCACATGACCAATGAGGGCACGAGATAAGATTGTGCACGAGATGGAAGGCTGACAGGCAGGTAGGCCATCCAGTTATTTTAGCCGGGCCAGCTCAGATGATTGGTCGTGCTTTTTACAGTACCACGGCTTCCACAGTCAAAGCATTTAAGATATTCATTGCTATCGGGATGTTAAGAGCATTCCATGGAATATAACAAAAAGTGTTTCTGAAGTGAATTACCTACCCCACCTTTAACTATCACAGAAGTTGCCGTACCACCGTTTGGCCACTTGCTTCAGCGCCTGGTTCTCTTCATGGGGGCCTATTAAAACTAGTTAGCATGGGAAATCTAAATAAAGTAAGACATCACCAAGGCATGTCTTTCGTTATATTAAAAATACGCTATTAAAAATACGCTATTTTTAATATAACAGTCCCGTCTAGAGTCATTATGCAAGGTCAGGCTGTAACTCTTAACACAAAGAATTTCCCTCAGCTCTAGGCTTTATATTATCATATTAAATAAAACCTGATAAAAACTATTTGTAAAACAATCCAGAAGGCCTGTCTGGCTCATAACATTTTAATTAAGGCATGCTGCTGCCAACATGAAATCAAGCGCTGTTTAATCTCTGTTCTGCAGAGAGATTCCCAACAGAAACACTGATTAAGATTCTTGTTATTCTTCATTACTTAAGGTCCAAAAGAGCATCAGTTGGAGTCTGGACGAAGCTGTGCAGCGACTCCTCGTTCAGAAACGAAACACGGACAATCTCTCGCTGGGTAACACACTCAGGATTTCATTTGATGATTGTTTTTGTAAGACTTCAAAGCGTGTGTGTGTAACCTGAGAAGTGATTTTCCCTCGTCTAATCTGTGTGTGCTCAGCTCATGTTTTCTCCCATTACCTGTGTTGTGCTTTCCTCTTAATGTCTTTTTCGCTTCAAGTTCTCGTTATTTTCTCTATACAGCGAGGTAGTGATGGTTACATTACATTTCATTTGGCTGACGCTTTTATCCAAAGCGACTTACAATAAATGCATTCGACCAAGAAGATACAAACTTGAAGAAAACAGAATCATATAAGTACATCAGGTTTCATAGAGACAAACCATTTCAAGTGCTACTCAACTAGCTTTAGATAAGCCAGTCCTTTGTTAGTATATAAGTGCTTTGATAGTATGTAAGTGCTTAGTTAGTATGTAAGTGCTTTGATAGCAATTCTTTGTTATTATATAAGTGCTTTGTTAGTAATTCTTTGTTAGTATGTAAGTGCTTTGTTAGTATATAAGTGCTTTGTTAGTATGTAAGTGCTTTGTTAGCAATTCTTTGTTAGTATGTCAGTGCTTTGTTAGTATGTCAGTGCTTTGTTAGTATGTAAGTGCTTAGTTAGTATGTCAGTGCTTTGTTAGTATGTAAGTGCTTTGTTAGTATGTAAGTGCTTAGTTAGTATGTAAGTGCTTAGTTAGTATGTCAGTGCTTTGTTAGTATGTCAGTGCTTTGTTAGTATGTCAGTGCTTTGTTAGTATGTAAGTGCTTAGTTAGTATGTAAGTGCTTTGTTAGTATGTCAGTGCTTTGTTAGTATGTCAGTGCTTTGTTAGTATGTAAGTGCTTTGTTAGTATGTAAGTGCTTTGTTAGTATGTAAGTGCTTAGTTAGTATGTCAGTGCTTTGTTAGTATGTCAGTGCTTTGTTAGTATGTAAGTGCTTTGTTAGTATGTCAGTGCTTTGTTAGTATGTCAGTGCTTTGTTAGTATGTAAGTGCTTTGTTAGTATGTAAGTGCTTTGTTAGTATGTAAGTGCTTTGTTAGTATGTCAGTGCTTTGTTAGTATGTAAGTGCTTTGTTAGTATGTCAGTGCTTTGTTAGTATGTCAGTGCTTTGTTAGTATGTCAGTGCTTTGTTAGTATGTCAGTGCTTTGTTAGTATGTAAGTGCTTTGTTAGTATGTAAGTGCTTTGTTAGTATGTAAGTGCTTTGTTAGTATGTCAGTGCTTTGTTAGTATGTAAGTGCTTTGTTAGTATGTCAGTGCTTTGTTAGTATGTCAGTGCTTTGTTAGTATGTAAGTGCTTTGTTAGTATGTCAGTGCTTTGTTAGTATGTAAGTGCTTTGTTAGTATGTCAGTGCTTTGTTAGTATGTAAGTGCTTTGTTAATATGTAAGTGCTTTGTTAGTATGTAAGTGCTTTGTTAGTATGTCAGTGCGTTGTTAGTAATTCTTTGTTAGTATGTAAGTGCTTTGTTAGTATGTAAGTGCTTTGTTAGTATATAAGTGCGTTGTTAGTAATTCTTTGTTAGTATGTAAGTGCTTTGTTAGTATGTAAGTGCTTTGTTAGCAATTCTTTGTTAGTATGTAAGTGCTTTGTTAGTATGTAAGTGCTTTGTTAGTATGTAAGTGCTTTGTTAGTATGTAAGTGCGTTGTTAGCAATTCTTTGTTAGTATGTAAGTGCTTTGTTAGTATGTAAGTGCTTTGTTAGTATGTAAGTGCTTTGTTAGTATGTAAGTGCTTTGTTGCTTGTTAGTATGTAAGTGCTTTGTTAGTATGTAAGTGCTTAGTTAGTATGTAAGTGCTTAGTTAGTATGTAAGTGCTTTGTTAGTATGTAAGTGCTTTGTTAGTATGTAAGTGCTTAGTTAGTATGTAAGTGCTTAGTTAGTATGTAAGTGCTTTGTTAGTATGTAAGTGCTTAGTTAGTATGTAAGTGCTTTGTTAGTATGTAAGTGCTTTGTTAGTATGTAAGTGCTTTGTTAGTATGTAAGTGCTTTGTTAGTATATAAGTGCTTTGTTAGTATATAAGTGCTTTGTTAGTATGTAAGTGCTTAGTTAGTATGTAAGTGCTTAGTTAGTATGTAAGTGCTTTGTTAGTATGTAAGTGCTTTGTTAGTATATAAGTGCTTTGTTAGTATGTAAGTGCTTAGTTAGTATGTAAGTGCTTAGTTAGTATGTAAGTGCTTAGTTAGTATGTAAGTGCTTTGTTAGTATATAAGTGCTTAGTTAGTATGTCAGTGCTTAGTTAGTATGTAAGTGCTTTGTTAGTATGTAAGTGCTTAGTTAGTATGTAAGTGCTTAGTTAGTATGTAAGTGCTTAGTTAGTATGTAAGTGCTTAGTTAGTATGTAAGTGCTTAGTTAGTATGTAAGTGCTTTGTTAGTATGTAAGTGCTTAGTTAGTATGTCAGTGCTTAGTTAGTATGTAAGTGCTTTGTTAGTATGTAAGTGCTTAGTTAGTATGTAAGTGCTTAGTTAATATGTAAGTGCTTAGTTAGTATGTAAGTGCTTAGTTAGTATGTCAGTGCTTAGTTAGTATATAAGTGCTTTGTTAGTATATAAGTGCTTAGTTAGTATGTCAGTGCTTAGTTAGTATGTAAGTGCTTAGTTAGTATGTAAGTGCTTAGTTAGTATGTCAGTGCTTAGTTAGTATATAAGTGCTTTGTTAGTATATAAGTGCTTAGTTAGTATGTCAGTGCTTAGTTAGTATGTAAGTGCTTTGTTAGTATGTAAGTGCTTAGTTAGTATGTAAGTGCTTAGTTAGTATGTAAGTGCTTAGTTAGTATGTAAGTGCTTAGTTAGTATGTAAGTGCTTTGTTAGTATGTAAGTGCTTAGTTAGTATGTAAGTGCTTAGTTAGTATGTAAGTGCTTAGTTAGTATGTAAGTGCTTAGTTAGTATGTAAGTGCTTTGTTAGTATGTCAGTGCTTAGTTAGTATGTAAGTGCTTAGTTAGTATGTCAGTGCTTAGTTAGTATGTAAGTGCTTAGTTAGTATGTAAGTGCTTAGTTAGTATGTAAGTGCTTTGTTAGTATGTCAGTGCTTAGTTAGTATGTCAGTGCTTAGTTAGTATGTAAGTGCTTAGTTAGTATGTAAGTGCTTAGTTAGTATGTAAGTGCTTTGTTAGTATATAAGTGCTTTGTTAGTATGTCAGTGCTTAGTTAGTATGTAAGTGCTTAGTTAGTATGTAAGTGCTTTGTTAGTATATAAGTGCTTAGTTAGTATGTCAGTGCTTAGTTAGTATGTAAGTGCTTTGTTAGTATGTAAGTGCTTTGTTAGTATGTAAGTGCTTTGTTAGTATGTAAGTGCTTAGTTAGTATGTAAGTGCTTTGTTAGTATATAAGTGCTTTGTTAGTATGTCAGTGCTTAGTTAGTATGTAAGTGCTTAGTTAGTATATAAGTGCTTAGTTAGTATGTCAGTGCTTAGTTAGTATGTAAGTGCTTTGTTAGTATGTAAGTGCTTAGTTAGTATGTAAGTGCTTTGTTAGTATATAAGTGCTTAGTTAGTATGTCAGTGCTTAGTTAGTATGTAAGTGCTTTGTTAGTATGTAAGTGCTTTGTTAGTATGTAAGTGCTTTGTTAGTATGTCAGTGCTTAGTTAGTATGTCAGTGCTTAGTTAGTATGTAAGTGCTTAGTTAGTATGTAAGTGCTTAGTTAGTATGTAAGTGCTTTGTTAGTATATAAGTGCTTTGTTAGTATGTCAGTGCTTAGTTAGTATGTAAGTGCTTAGTTAGTATGTAAGTGCTTTGTTAGTATATAAGTGCTTTGTTAGTATGTCAGTGCTTTGTTAGTATGTAAGTGCTTTGTTAATATGTAAGTGCTTTGTTAGTATGTAAGTGCTTTGTTAGTATGTCAGTGCTTTGTTAGTATGTAAGTGCTTTGTTAATATGTAAGTGCTTTGTTAGTATGTAAGTGCTTTGTTAGTATGTCAGTGCTTTGTTAGTATGTCAGTGCTTAGTTAGTATGTAAGTGCTTAGTTAGTATGTAAGTGCTTTGTTAGTATGTAAGTGCTTTGTTAGTATGTCAGTGCTTAGTTAGTATGTAAGTGCTTTGTTAGTATGTCAGTGCTTAGTTAGTATGTAAGTGCTTTGTTAGTATGTAAGTGCTTAGTTAGTATGTCAGTGCTTAGTTAGTATGTAAGTGCTTAGTTAGTATGTAAGTGCTTTGTTAGTATGTAAGTGCTTAGTTAGTATGTAAGTGCTTTGTTAGTATGTAAGTGCTTTGTTAGTATGTCAGTGCTTAGTTAGTATGTAAGTGCTTAGTTAGTATGTCAGTGCTTAGTTAGTATGTAAGTGCTTTGTTAATATGTAAGTGCTTATTAGTATGTAAGTGCTTAGTTAGTATGTAAGTGCTTTGTTAGTATGTAAGTGCTTTGTTAGTATGTCAGTGCTTTGTTAGTATGTAAGTGCTTTGTTAGTATGTAAGTGCTTAGTTAGTATGTAAGTGCTTTTTATTTAGTTTTTATTTTTTTTCATTTTTTTCATTGTATTGCTCGAAGTGGAGTCGAAAGAGATGAGTTTTCAGTCTGCGCCGGAAGATGGAAAAGCTTTCTGATGTCAATGGGGAGCTCATTCCACCACTTTGGTTTTCTGTCTCCAGTCAGTGTTAGACATGGAGCTTGAGCCGATTCCTCCGCTTTCTTTATCGTTTTTCATTAACATGCGATTCATGGTTGATGTTCGATCAATTTACATTGGAAGTCAGAACTGGGAGTGACGTAATCAGTAGCACGGAAAAATATGGACGCTCGCAGGAAAGTAGTTTGTCATTTTTAGCACTCACCTCAGATTAGCCGCTGTTAGCAATACCGGTTGATAACTAAGCTTTATTTTGTGAATGCAAACACCGAAGCAACGTATCCACAGATAGAAAAATGTTATATTATCAAAGTATACTCTCAATGTTCTTATGCAGATACTCCATTTTGGTGATAAGATAAAGATAAGAAGTACTTTATTGATTTGGGAAATGTTTGTGTTGCATCAGCGTAAAACGAGACATGGCATTGTACGATAAAAATGAAAAGACTAGAAATAAACAAGAAAGTAGAAAATATACATGTTGAATTACAAATGTACAGTAACAAAATATAAAGCAAGTTATTATATATATACATAACTATGTGAGGCATGGAATATTAAATATTATATATATATTAATGATCTTGGGTATGGTGAGGTATCTCTGAGTCAGACCTCATGGGGCGTTCAAGTTGACATTTCCGACTGGGAACTCTGATACTCCTACTTCCCGGTACAACTGAAACGAACTATAACATCCGCTCTGGAAGGAACTTGATAGTGTGATTAATTTGCTTTTAACACGTCAAGGTTTCCAGATTAATCGAGATTGTTAACCTGTTAGCGTTGACAGTCCAATTTGTTACATTTAAGCAGGTACCGTCTGTCCCTGTTTCGTCCTCAGCGCAGCTAACCAAACCCTGGGATGAATTTCTCACTCTCTCATTACATTACATGTTACTTGTTAGACGCTTTTATCCAAAGCGACTTACATACTCAATACTGTGGACCAGTGGTTCTCAACTGGTGGGTCGCGACCCAAAAGTGGGTCGCGGACCCGTTTCAAGTGGGTCGCGGATGTGTGAGTGAAGAAAAAAAAGTTGAAAAAAAAAATTGGAATTTTTTTTTTTTTTTTTTTTGGAAAAAATGCAAACTTTTATTTTGAAGGACCGATTTTCTAACGCTGTGCATGCAGTAGGCGTTGGACTGGAAGTACCGGAGACAACCACTGCTGTGGACAATCCCCACAGGAGCAACTTGGGGTGAAGTGTCTCAGGGACACAACGACATGCTGACTGCAATGGGGTTTGAACCTGTGACCCCCTGATCCCAACACCAATGCACTAACCCACTGCGCCACATGCCTCCCATTACATGAAGTGACCCACATGCCACTGCAGCGCTCAGAGACAGATCATCCGGCTGCTCCCTGTGTGTGTCTGTCAGCTGGATAAGTGGCCTGTCAGGCTGCTGTGATGTATCTCCTCTCCTCACCCCAGCTCTCCTCCCTCTCTTCTGCTGCCGCTAATTGAGTTGTCCCTCCCTCGGAGAGCTGTAATCTCAGAGTACGTGGCATCGAGTGCAAGTCAGATGGCTGGCAGTTGGGATCCCTTTGGGTTTTAGCGATTTATTTTGGTCTGTGTCTCTTTGTTTATATCCATCTCCATCACTCTTTTGGTTCCTGGACCTTTCTTTAACCCCGTCCCTCACTTAGACTCTTTCTGTCACGTACCAGCACAAAAACTGCCCTCAATTCCTTTCAGCCGCTACCTCTTGCTTCTCTTTCCCCCTGCTACTTGCTTTTAGCATCTTCTATTTCAAAAACATAGTACACTCTGGTTCTCTTGTGGCCTTGCCCTTCACATGTATTTGCTTTCTCCTTTTCTATGGAGCTAAATCAATCAAACAATTCTGAGATCTGTGAAAAGATTGGAAACACACAAAAAAAGATTTTGAACTCAAATATCAAAATATCTATTGGGGGAGAGAAAAAAATTCCTCTGGATGGGACTTTGTGATGTTAGGTTTTGCAGACCATTTACATGCACTAAAACCTATATACTTACATTTTAAACATAGCCTTCAGTTAGAGCTTGCATGTTATGGTATTGGTTTGAATGTTTTATGTATTTGTATTGTCTTTTGTTGTATCTTATTTTATTTGTTTTATTTCTATCTTGTCTTATGTTGCTGTAACTCCATCATATCAAATCAAATCAAATCAAGTTTTATTTATATAGCACATTTTTAAACGATTTTTGGTCGAGCCAAAGTGCTGTACATATAATAAAAATACCCTACAGTAAAGACACTTTACAGCAAATACAACAGCACAGTTTGTTCAGAATATCAGTATGAGAAAAAACGACACCCTCTGTCCTTAGACCCTCACATCGTACAAGGAAAAACTTCCAGAGAAAAACCCACATTTCAGAGGGAAAAATGGGAGAAACCTCATATATATATATATATAACATATACAATGTTGTTGTATGTTTTTAATCTGTAAAGCCCACTGAGACAAACGTGTTTTGTGATATTGGGCTATACAAATAAAGTTTGATTTGATTTGATATAACACACTACAGCAGCGGTTTCCAACCTTAGGGCAACCTTGGCGGCCCACCTGCATTGCAAGTGGGCCGCCAAATAATTAGCAAAATATTATGATTTGTGTGGAAACAATTCATTATTAAGATTTTTTATTTTATTTTAACCTCTTAACCTTTCTTGATCCTCCTTAGCAACGGTCATTACAGTCCTTGACAGCGGTCTGTTCTACTGGATTAACAACGTGTCACATGTTCTGAATTGACCAATCAGAACTTTATTTACCCTCCGTATTGAGTGCCACAGTGACGCGTCCTAAAACCCGGAAGTAAACTCCACGTTTTGTTCATTCGGTTTTAGGACGCGTCACTGTGGCACTCTATTGTTTATGGTTGAATGTGGGCTGCGAACATTTTTTAGATTCTTAAGTGGGCCCTGAGTTGATTAGGTTGGGAACCGCTGCACTACAGGAAAGGAAAAACCCCTAAAAGCATAATAGAGTGAATCATTATGAATAAAACTATTCAAGCCAAGGTGAAAAGACCAATCACAACTTGAACTTTCAGATCAAAACTTTACTAAACCAGATTGAGCTCCACTCTTTGTTTGCCATCCTGACCCCCCTCCTCTCTTTGCTCTCTCTCTGCAGTCAGCCTCCTGAGGTTGCTGCAGGCTCTCCTTGATGCTGACCTGGGATCAGCAGTGGTGTCTCTGACCAGCGGTCCTGGCCTCGTGGGGCCTCGTCCCCTGGGGGTGGAAGACGGGTCTTTGTACCCTCTCGGCACCAGAGGAGCTCAGTGCCTCTCCACGGCTCTCAGCGGACTTCTTCTGCAGGTATTTATCCATCGAGGGGGATTTATCCATGAGTCGGGGTTTGTGTGTACTGTATGTGAAGGTAATCACAAAACCTTCGGGTGTTAAAAGGAACCTGAAGAGATTTGGGTCAACATAACATAACATTATTGTATATTATTATTATTGGTTGTGTTGTTGAGTTCGAAGGCGACATTAATGCATTTAGTGATTTTCTCTCATGTATCTATACTGTCGATGGAAATGCTCTAGTGAAGTACAAGTACTGTAATGAAGTACAACTTTGAGGTACTTTTCACTTAATGCTACTTCATACAACATTTTGACGCAAATATTGTCACTTTTTACTCCACTAAATGTATTTATTAGCTTTAATTAGTAGATACTTTGCAGATTAAGATTGCTAAAACAGAATCCATACTATAAATGTTAATATACAACTAATAATGATACATTACATATATCCGGCAGTGGCTCAGTCAGTAGGGGCTTGGACTGGGAGCTGTAGGGTCGCCGGTTCAAGTCCCCGACCAGACCTAAAATATGGAGTGTGGACTGCTACTTGGAGAGGTCCCAGTTCACCTCCTGCCCTGCCGTGGTGCCCTTGAGCAAGGCACCGGACACCCCCCTTCCCCCCCTCAATCCCATTGCTCCCCGGGCGCTGTACAATAGCTGCCCACTGCTCCTAGTACTAGACTCCTGGTACTAGGAGAGAACACATGTCACTGTGTGTGCTGTGTGCTCTGCTTGTGTGACCATTAAAGAGGGTTTCATCCCTCCCAATTCTACATTATTAAAGGTTAAGCTACCAAAGCATTATATAGAGGAGAAATTTAAATCAACCGTAACTTCCCACCTACAACATTAAAGTGACACAGATTCATGCATCACTAAATATAATCCAATAATTAAAGTACTTTTAGTATATTTTGGTGCTAATACTTTTGCATATTTTCTCAAGTAAATATTTCAATGCAGAACTTTTACTCGTCCAATATTTTTTTATTAAACCGTAGTATTGCAACCTTTACTTAAGTGCAATATGTGAGTACTTCTTCCCCTTCGGTACTGAAAGACATTCCCCAACTGGAAAGTAAATGTTTTCCTGACAAGCTGCGTATATCCATTAGCAAGACTCCACTAATTCAAACAAAGGGTGACAAGAGACGATGCATCATTTTACCGTTGTAAGGCAGAATTTCGTATGATAAACAAAGGATTGCAGGCAAGAAAAAGGCGTTGTCGCAACCGGTCAAAAATCGAGAGTCAATATTACGTGACTAAAACAGGTCTTTTTAAAAATGGCCTGTGAGACGGCAGAAAACAAGACCATCTGGTGAAGACTTGAGGGAGACTGAAACAAAATTGGATCCCGGCATGGCTTGATTGTGCTGGTGATTGTTTGCAGGTGATCACTCGGGCAAAGAGCTCCTGAAAAGCACACCAGCAGAGCAGGAGGACAGGCTGTGTTTCTAATACATCTCCTAAAATAGATATATGAACAAAATATTTGCTCTTCTAGCTAACAGTTAAATAAATATCGTTACAGATGGCTCAGTTGTTTTAGCTGTTGAATCGTCTTAAGCGCAGTATGGATTTGGACTGTACACCAGTGACTGCCTTTACAACATTTTATTTCTCACATTTCTTGTTTGTGGAAAACGGAAATATCGGGAAAAACACAGTAAATTCTGTCAAGTCAAAGTCAACTTGATTGTCAATCTTTCAGTTTGTGTGTACAGACAGAGAGATCGAAATACAGTTTCCCACAATCCCGAATATAAGGGGTGCACACAACCTTCTCAGTGAGGTACTCCAACTTCTGGCTCCCCTCAAAGTTCCCATGAAGCCCTCTGTATCGCGAATGTCCACTTAATAGTGGAGTACAGAGCTTTGCGAATGTCAAGGTGGGGGGGTGGTAGTGGAGTACAGAGCTTCGTGACCACAGAGCGTGTGAACGTTGTGATCAGCTGTTTTAGCGCAGTGCTGCTGTACAGACCGACGTTAACAGCAGCCCTGTCTGTGCACACGGAGACCGACTCTGTCGGACGGTGATCTAACCGCCTTCTGGAAAAGCTTCACAAGTAAATGCGCTTTGTGACCCAAGTGACGGTACGCATTTCAGATTGTTGCCGCGCATGCGTATGTATATACCTATATATATACACACAATCAAAAGACACATTTATACATGCACACATTAAGACCTAAATAAAAGCTCAACAATCAATATATACAAAATAACAGTCACTTCAATATATTTGAGAATGTACATTAGTGCAAGATCCATAGTCCATAGTAGCGTAACAAAAAGTGTCTGGTGCTGGATTTGAGCGTCGGATGCTCAAATACAACATTTTATTTCTCACATTTCTTGTTTGTGGAAAACGGAAATATCGGGAAAAACACCCAGACAGTCAATTCTGTGTTGTAATGAAAGGTATCTGCTGGCATATGTATTGCTTTTCAACAAGTGGTGGTTGGAAACGTATCTGTTTTTATTGTTAAAGGAAGGATTTGCTTCAATTCAATTGAACCTTTCCAGCATTAACATAAGCACGTTATAGTAAAGCAGTGTTTGGTCTTTGTAAACTGAAACATAATGGAAATCTGAAGGAAATGCAGAGCCGTTCTAAAGAGCTGCTGACCTGCAGAGACCGAAGTAGAGAGCTGTACCCTCATTACTCTAATTAAGGAGGAACCATTAATCAAATATTAAAGGCGATCACTATAAAGTGGTGCAGTGTGTTTTTGTAGGCTGACCCGAGAGTTAGCATAGCAAGGGCTCTCTCGACAAAAAGCCATGGAATTTTTCCGTGTAAAACCTTCAGACAATTACCGGCAAAATGTCTTAAATGCTGACTCATTCCTGGGTTTCGGACTCATTCCTGCACCACTTTATTTGGGCTTTTCATGATTAAATTAAAGTAAATTATGAACTAGGATATTGAGGTTTTAGATGCGTTTTTTTTAGAAGCAGATGGGCAGAACTAAATTAAAGGTCACCTATCATGCTATTTGTAGGCAATAGCATAGGTCTCAGATATATAAAAATATATAAAAAACATGTCTATGAAGTGTTTTGCTCGAAATACCAAACAGATCACCCATTCTAGCCATGCCTCATATCCCTCTATTTGACTTCCTGTTTCAAAAGTGCTGATTTGGGGTATAAAGCTTTAAAAAAATTAAAATGTGATAAAAAAGGAGGGGGCTGAGCTCATGCGGGACCCGGCAGCTACTGTCTAAACTAAATACTGCCGTGATGAAACGCCATATCATGGATTATCAAGGATTATTTCTGAAACAGTATGGAGCTCAAAGGCTTTCTCTCTTGCCGGTTATACCACAAGGTGAGTTCCTTTTTATTTCCTGCTTCTTCACATACATGCTCTCTCCAGTACAGGTTAGCTCTGAGTGTTAGCGATGCTAATGTAAACACAGACCATATTATGTCCAAAACAGTCGGGCATTGTTTCTGATAGCAACGTTTCTGATAGGGCCGTGGGTCCACATTTCAGATATTACGTCATATCGGACGCAAATCTGGATCAGCTCAGTTGTAGCCCCGTTTTTAGAGATTTGGGTACGGAGGAAAAGAGAGAGGGTTTTATTTTCTGACGCTGCGTGAGTTCCCCGACACACCGGGAACACATATTTATGTATAAAAGACATCAAAAAGTGCATTTTGCATGATAGGTCCCCTTTAAGGTTAGAAAATAAAACATATTTCATTTTAAGTCTTATTTTGATTTTTTAATGGTGTTTAAATTTGCACTGCCTGAAACTGTAGCAGTGCTCTGTTTGTTTAAATTTGTATTGAAAGTTCAATTAGACAATTTTGTCCCTCAAATCAATGAATAATCGTGATTTTAAGCCCTTACTTTCTTGCTAATGCAGTTTTTCCAATCCTAATGACAAAATCAGGACATATTGATATAATGTGGCGTGCTATGCAGGTACTGATCATATTAGTAAGTATACAAGTATATATAAAGATACGGATGCAATTGATCAGGTTCAAAAAGTGGAAACCAGCTGACAGATAAGCTGTAACAGTACCCAAAGACGCATAGCACTTGTTGCTTTAAATTAGACTAAAGTCCAACTGGAGCCTAATGATATCTACATATTATTATTAAATGCATTAATTTGCTCCTTACTAGCCTAACGAGGACTTCTCGAATCAACATATTCTCCTGTCTATAGACATTAGTCATAGCTTAATGATTTGTTTGCCACAGTATCACAGTGGCACGTCATTAAAAAAGCCCCTGTGAAAGCCCACAGAGACACAAATATGTAAAAAGCTATCAGCATGCGGTTGAGAGGTCATCAAAATGCTGTTTGAACTAGAGGAAAGGTGTGTGAGCTGTGTTGAAGCCTGCGGTGTGTTTGAATAGGTTAAAAACATCACCTCCAGCTAATGAAGTGTAATAACTCTGCGCTCATGTTGATGCTTATTTGCATTCGAGATGCAGCCGTGAAGTGAAATCAATCTCCTCCAGTACACTGGGCAATACTACACCATCTGCTTATAGTAATGATATACTACTATATATCCACACCAGAGGTTGCACTAGACTTTTTCGTCAAAATCCATTATTACCCGTCGGCCTGTACACAACTCTGCCGGGGGTCGGAGAGAGCACGCTCGTGAACTGTCAACGGGGGGGGGGTGGACGCTCGCTTGTGAACTGTTAGCGCCGTGTTATGCATGCCCACAGCACCTCGCGTTTCAAAAGAAATAATAAAGTAACCATGAAGCTGTTTTTGACACATTTCACATGACTTGCAGTGATCTGACGTTTAAGAGCTGGGATATTTTTTTGTTCAGTGTATACTTGACTTCTCTCTGATGTTTTCGCCCCACTGTGTCTCCTCAGAAGCACGAGCTGTTGCTGAGAGCTTCAGTGAACTGTCTGGGCTCCCTGCTGGGCTTCCTGCAGAGGAGAAGTCCCTCCACAGGTACAGAGAGACAGCTCAGGCTAATAGGAAGTGAAGGTTACCTGCAAATGTATATACAGATCAAAGAGGGCGTGGAGAAGATCAAATATTGCTAACTTCCTTTTCCTTATGTACATATTCCACAAAGTCCCAAAGGAGATGCCAAAGCTCCATTTAAAGTTACTTCTTGCTATGAACAGATCAGATCGATGGATTTTATGGCACAGAATACACAGTTATACTCAGAAAATGTTCCCAAGACCACCTCCAAATGTTATTGTTTCCAACCATCACCATTTTCAGAGGTTTAGTGAACACAGCTTCACTTTTTCTTAAAATGTTTCTGACGTCTAGATGGCAAGGGACAGGCTGAGTTCATTTGCTATGGTACTTTAGGTTTTTCAATCTGCTAGGGTTAAAACTAGGGATGCTCCGATCGCCAATTTTGGGGCCGATCGCCGGAATCAGTATCGGCCGATCCGATCGAGTGGGCGGGGCCTATGGGGATCTTCCATTTAAAGTGATGTTTAAAACTCAGTTAATGGGGCTCATTCACTGGCGCTTCCACAACAACAACAACATAATTATTACATTCAAATGAAGTACATTATTCAAGTTTACATTAACTTTGGATAATAACAAACACGGGAAGAAATGAGCGGAAGAGCTAATTCTCCACGAGAAGAATAGAAGAGGAAGATCTCACCTTCGATCCCCTCTCTATCTCTAGCCTCATTATCTCTCTCGCTCTCTCTATCTCTCTCTCTCTCTCTCTCTCCCTCTCTCTCTCTCTCTCTCTCTCTCTCTCTCTCTCTCTCTCTCTCTCTCTCTCTCTCTCTCTCTCCTGACAGCCTGTCAGTATCTCATGCAGCTCACTGATCCAGTAATGAGTGACCCGACAGTGAAGAATAAATATATGTATAACTAGTTTAGCTTGTTCCAGAGGTAGATTAAATAGCTAAGTGTGTTAGGTCTAACTCTTAGTGTGTGTTTCGCTCCGCTCACCGGTCCGTCACAGCGGGTGGAGCTGCAGGATTTCTGCTTCACACACGTTGCATACCGCTATTTTACCGTCTTTTTCGGACACCTTAAAATACTGCCAGACTCGTGAAGCAATTTTTGCGAGCTTGTTTTGCCGCGCACAGAGAAAAGTGTCATGTATTTTACGTCATCATTTTACGTCATGCGATCGGCTCTTGCGATCGGCATTTTTAGAGAGCACCGATCGATCGGCAGAGAGTGACGGGCCGTCTCCACGGCAGCGTTAAAAAAATCTTGGAGGTGGGCGTATCTGAAGCTTGAGGATTTTTTGCGAGCAACCAATCACATGAATCTCCCGCCCGCGACATACGAAGCAAAAAAGCCCGAAGTAAACTGGATATAAACTCCCCAAAACAGGCGAAAACCTACCACTGTCTCTGCCACCTCCCTCCATGCCTGGCTCCTCCGGTTTATATCCCGGTAGGTAAATAGGGACTCAATCACCCGGTGCTTTATGACCATAAAGCACCGGGTGATTGATTCGCTACCGCTAATTTCTCCTCCATTTTTTGGAATATGAGGAAATTAACTGCTGTATGTCTCTCCCAGCTTACACGCCGTTTGATTGGCTAGAGCTTGAACTGTCAGATTTGCGTACACGGGATTTGATTGGCTGACGCTTCCACCTCAGCCTCAAAAGTTGAACATTGTTCAACTTTGGATCTTGAAAATCCTGAGAATCTCCGCTCGCCTGCCCACAATGCATTTCGGCGAAAGCGAAAAAAAGTGACGTCACCCCATTCAAAGTGAATGGGCAGAAGCGTTTCAAGATTTTTTAACGCTGCCGTGGAGACGGCCCGTGAGTATCGGCCGATATCGATCGGTGGCTGATCGATCGGAGCATCCCTAGTTAAAACTCTTGTAAATCATATTGAATAGTTATGGTTTGGATTATTTCAAGTTTATATAGTTGCATGTTTATGTGCTGTTCTAAGTTTCTATCTTCATGATTTATTGCACTTATTGTAAGTCGCTCTGGATAATGTAATGTAAAAACCAAACAAGAAAACCATGGCTATCCATTTTCTAAGTCTGGTGAAAATAGAGCGTGATTAAACTGAATTGATCCGAACGAGGCATCCTGACTTTCTTTGCGGATGAATATGTGTTTTAGCGAAGTTCGTGGTGTGTCAGCCGTGGAGTCGGTTCCTCATCTACTGCCTGCTCAGCTCAGGAGAGAGCAGCCGTCTGCACCCCGTGGTCCTCAAACTCATCACCATCGTAAGAGCACACAGTCACACACACACACACACATATACACACATATACACACAGACACACACAAACACACAGACACACACACACACATACCCACACACACACATATACACACACACACACACACACATATACACACAGAAACACGCAAACACACACAAACAGACACACACACACAGTCACACACACACACACACACACACACACACACATATACACACAGACACACAGACACACACACACACACATACCCACACACACACATATACACACAGAAACACACACACACGCAGACACACACACGCAGACACACGCACACACGCACACACAGACACACGCAAACACACACAGACATATACACACACACACATACCCACACACACACACACACACACATACCCACACACACACATATACACACAGAAACACACACACACGCAGACACACACACACGCAGACACACGCACACACAGACACACGCAAACACACACAGACACACACACATATACACACACACAGACACACACATACCCACACACACACACACACACATATACACACAGACACACACATACCCACACACACACACACATACCAAACACACACACACACACACATATACACACACAGACACACGCAAACACACACAGACATATACACACACACACATACCCACACACACACACACACACACATACCCACACACACACATATACACACAGAAACACACACACACGCAGACACACGCACACACAGACACACGCAAACACACACAGACACACACACATATACACACACACAGACACACACATACCCACACACACACACACACACATATACACACAGACACACACATACCCACACACACACACACATACCAACACACACACACACACACATATACACACACAGAAACACGCAAAACAAACTCAAATCAAGTATAATTTATTGGGCACGGTTCCGAGCTGTAATACATATTTGATATCAAAATCGTAAAACTTTAATGAAGGTAATAAAAACATTGAAGTATTTGGATCGCATGAGTAATGAAAGTGAATATGCAGGTCGACACAGATGGGAATTAAAGGAACATTTCCATATTCTGTGTTGGCAACTGAGGCTCTAAAAACGTTTCATTTATCATCAAATAAATAAAAGAAAATCAGACACGACTGGGCAATATATTGATATAACAATAAAATATCATATGTCTAATAATAATGACAACATACGTACATTATTTAAATTCTTTTTTTCAATTAATATATATTTCTAATGAAAAATAAAGAAAAACATTTTATTTGCAAGGCACTGTTCACAACAATGTTTTAATATCTTTACACATATGTAGCAGATTTAATTGAACCCTTCATTATCCACATTATTAAATTCCTTTGAAACGATGACATGTTTATTTTAGACTTTCTATTTATTTCTACCTTCTTGTCCTTCTTTTAACTTATTCTCACTCTCCTCTCCCTGTGTGTGTGTGTGTGTGTGTGTGTGTGTGTGTGTGTGTGTGTGTGTGTGTGTGTGTGTGTGTGTGTGTGTGTGTGTGTGTGTGTGTGTGTGTGTGTGTGTGGGTCGGTCGGTCGGTGTGTGTGTGTCTCTGTGTGTGTGTGTGTGTGTGTGTCTGTCTGTCTGTGTGTGTATGTCTGTCTGTCTGTCTGTCCGTCTTGTTTGTGTGTGTGTGTGTGTGTGTGTGTGTGTGTGTGTGTGTGTGTCTCTGTGTGTCTGTCTGTCTGTCTGTCTGTGTGTGTGTGTGTATGTCTGTCTGTCTGTCTGTCCGTCTTGTGTGTGTGTGTGTGTGTCTCTGTGTGTCTGTCTGTCTGTCTGTCTGTGTGTGTGTGTGTATGTCTGTCTGTCTGTCTGTCTATCTGTGTGTGTGTCTGTGTGTATCTCTGTCTGTGTGTGTGTCTGTCTATCTGTCTGTCTGTCTGTCTGTCTGTCTGTCTGTCTGTGTGTGTGTGTGTGTCTATCTGTCTGTCTGTCTGTCGGTGTGTGTGTGTCTGTCTGTGTGTCTCTGTCTGTCTGTCTGTGTGTGTGTGTGTGTGTGTGTGTCTCTCTGTCTGTCTGTCTGTCTCTGTGTGTGTGTCTCTCTGTCTGTCTGTCTGTCTGTCTGTCTGTCTGTGTGTGTGTGTGCAGCTCCTGCAGCACGGCAGCAGTACGGCGGTGCTGTGGGAGCCTGACCTGCTGCAGGTGATGGAGGCGGTGGAGGGGAGGGGGGTGAAGGAGCTCAGCGAGGAGGCAGCACAGAGCCTCAGGCAGCTGCTCACTCAGGTACACACGCACACACACACACACACACAGGTACACACACACAGATCAAACACTCACACACACACACACACACACACACACACACACACACACACAAACACACAGATCAAACAATGGACACATTTGTGGATTTTAACAGGATAGACTTTTATCATGCTGCTACCTTGCTATCTTTATTCCTTGAATACATTAATTAGAAAGGAAGTAAAGGCAGACAAAGTGTAGTGTTAGTTGGGGTCGTGCTGTGTTTCTCTGTGTGTGTTTTTCTCTTTGTGCTGTTCTTCACAGAGAAGAGCCTTTAGATGGGGACCAGGCTTGTTTATGCAAATAAAACGTAAACTATAGTTTATGCAATTATAAGACTTTAAAGTAAATGCAAAAGAGAAATGCACCATTCTGTGGCTCCCATGTACATCCTCCAATGTACCCGAGTGATTTCATCTACACTGATGTACATCACGGTCACATGACTTCACGTCAACACTGCTGCTAAGCTAAAGGCGGCTAATGTTCATCGTGATGACGTTTAGTCGTCTCATTTAGACACATGTTAGCAACCACCTTTTTCTGACAAGTAGAAGCTCCAGACTTCCACCAGTGGAGTATTTACTGATGTGTTTCATGTCGTAGAACAAAACGTGAACATCTCTTCAGCTTCTATTAACCACAGACCTTATTTCAGGCATCTAACCAAAAACAGGTTCAGAAAACCATTGACTTTGGGCCAAGCGAACCAGAAGTGGTAAAATGCTGACTCATTTATCGGTTTTAGGACTCATTCCTGCACCCACAAAGCAGTGGTTTCAGGTTTAAGAAGGAATGGATCCCAGGTGTGCTTCCTACCTATCGTCTGGAGCTGATGCCTCTTAAGGTCCTTACACACCAAGCCGATTTCGGCCGTCGATAGATGTCTGGCCGCCGATGAGCGTCCTGTCGCCCTACTCAGATTGGTGTGTCTTGGTGTGTCCCGCCCCGTCGTGTCTTTTCGGCCGTGCCGACACCTTCCGCCGCCGATTCAACATGTTGAATCGGGAGGCTAAAGGCCGTCGGCCAAAGAAATCACTCTGATTGGCTGTTCAGCTTAGCGAATCAGTGCATGAGAAGCGAAACGGAAGTGAGGGACCCAAACAAACGATTAAGAAGGCAAATCTGAGATTTCATTTAACTCCAGCTCTCGACACAGGTTCGGGAAAGCCCCATGAGCTTCTCGCTGTAGAGTGAAAATGGAACGCACACGCTATTTGTTGTTTGTTTATATCACGCAGTCTGTTCTTCTTCTCTCGGTGTATCACGCAGTCTGTCTTCCGGTTGTTGCCTCTTTTGAATGACGAATACACACTACCGCCGCCTGCTGGTAAGGAGAGTTATTGCCACTCACGCATGCGCAGTTCGTACGTGCAACTTGGCCGTCGGCTGAAGTCTTTGCGGTGTGTTCCAGTGCGACTGTTGGCCAAGACGAAGAGACGTGAGGCGACACAACAGTCGTGTTCCGCCGGGACGTGTTCTTTGGTGTCAGTTTGGTGTGTAGGCCCCTTTACACACACACACACACACACACACACAAACGCATATTTTGCCTTTAATCAGACCCCATCAGCCTCTCACCTCTCCACACACCACTTACACTCTTACCATTAATGATCTCCCTAACACACAAAGCAGAGAGCTACTGCTCTCTAGTCGAGCTTGTGATTAGCATTAACTCAGTAACCCCGGCAGGATCCAGACTCATTGGTCACGTCGGCACTAATGACTCCTCATCTGTGTTGTCACGGAAACTGGAGACTGAATATAAATTCCTAATTTACCTCCGTGATCGACACAGGCACTCGTTTTAATTGTGTCTGGACACTATAATAAATGACATGTCAGTTAGAGAGGATGTTGCTGTGCTCTATATACACCATGAGCAGGTGGAGAGATACCTGCATGAGAAACACATTAGCTTTTAACCTGGACCAGATCATTTATGAACATGGTAAAACAAATAGATTACATTACATTATGTACTTAATTGATCCCAAATTTGGAGAAAAAAATGTGTCGCAGCTGCATGTCTGGTAGTCATTGCACATGAGTAAGAAAGTATATTAGAATATAAGAAAATAAATAAGAAAACCTTTGCAAAAAAAATGAATGAATCGACATTTTAAAGGTCAACTGAAGCTTTTGGTCTAATTGCCTCGGGGGATTGTGTTAATTGATTATAGTTTAATAGTAAAATGTCGCCATTATTTTATTTCCAAAGGTCAAAAAGGAACATTACAGATCAGCTGTTATGTTACTGTCATTATTTAGACAGGCAGTAAGATGTCATTTACAGGTAAACAAGACTATTTTGTAGGCCACTAGAAGTGAAAAGAGGTGCTGCAGTATGAGCAAAATAAAGAGCCTTTTGAACATTAAAGCATGGAGACATGTCCCAGGAGAGACACTACATACTGATATGAGCAGAATATGTCAGCATAGCAGTTACTGTAATTTGTAATGTTTATGAACTGGCTGTAAATCCCTGTGAATATTGTGTTTCAGCATAAGTTAAACAAGATGAACTCTGTCCTTGTCGTTGCCCTTCGCAGCGAAACGCATAAAGCCCCATCTGCTCTGAGACGTTATAAAACACAGAAGCGGTATCAGATTGCTCAGCGCAAATTTGGCATCACATATAGGAGAAGAAACACGTTTAATATTCTGCAAAGTGGCTCAGAATCAGAGCGGTGACAGAATGATGGCACAAGCTGCAGCTCCCAGTGCAGTGCGAGCGCCAGGGGAATCATAAACTGTGAGTGTGTGTGTGTGTGTGTGTGTGTGTGTGTGTGTGTGTGTGTGTGTGTGTGTGTGTTTCTGCAGTTTAGGGGGAGGCAGGGTTCAATGTGACACACACTCTTCTCTTAACGGTCTCCAGACAGTATGAGTTTTCCTTCCTGTCATCCTCTCTGCTGCGATCTGTCACACACTCGCTCGCTCGCTCTGAACCGTGTTCGTGACTCCTGCTGATCTGCCGTGGAAGAAAGTGAAGTGTCAGGACGAGAGGAAGCGCTGCGTGCACGTTAGTCAGAGATTTGGTGTCATAACACTATCTGGCTTCCTCCCCATGAGTCATGACATTAACTGTTAACTGTGGTGGGAGAAGTACTCAGATATTAAATGCTTATAGATACTTAATTACTCAACAATCAACAGTTATTTATCTACATATTTATAATTGGTTTTTATGATACTTTCACTCAAACTTCCAAGGTTTATATAAAAATGTTATTTCATATTTATTACACATTTTTACTTGAACTGCTAATTTTCATATACAGGATTTTATTATATTTTATTAGTTATTTATCGCACATTTTTAGAACAGAAATATTTGTATTTAATTTGTAAATATTTAAGCAGTTTTTCTTAATTTTTTCATATTTTATTGGACTTTCTTTTCCGTTTATTTCTAATTTAACTTCTTGTGTTAATATAAATATATGTGGTGTCAATCAATCAATCAATCAATCAATCATTTAATCACAATTTTTTTACTTTATTATAACTAATCAAATAATTTCTGAATGATTGGCATCAACTCAGAAATTACGTTTTTACATTTTATATTACAAAGGACCAACAAAACCACATTTCCCCCCAAGATACATAAATTATTCAAACACTGTACTTTGTTACATTTTGCAATAAAGGGTGTGCAGACATGATGAATATATCTATCTGATCCAGAGTCAGTGTTAGCGGTCGCGCTGCATACTGAGTCAGCTCGTCAGATCAGAGCCAGTCTTGAGGGAGAGTCCCTTTTTATCATTTGTACCGCTCACAGACTTCTAATATCTTCCCCCAGATATCCGTCACTCCTTCCATCTCTCAGTCCTCCACACACTGACCTTTCTCTTCCCAATCCTCTCCTGCTTCTCCCCGTTATGTTGGAGTTTCTTATTCTGCCCTTTCCTTCACCTTCCTTCAAAATATCATCCTCTAGTCACTTGATGTTTCCAGATATATACAGCTTTAGCTTTGAGTGCAACGTTCACTTATATAGGAAGATCCATCAATTTCACTGAATGCTTGAAGCTTTTATGTGTCTTAAAAACAGCGGATGCCAACAAGTGAGTGTACCTTAGCCACCTTTAGCTTAGCGTGGTGAAGTCATGTGACTGTGATGTTGTTCTTTTATAGTCTAACGTTAGCTTTTTACTTTTAGCAATTGCATTTACTATTATACAATTGGTTTTAAAAATGTGACGCAGAAATGAGTTCTAAAACCCCCCAAAAAGTTAGCATTTTAGCACTTTTAAAGTCAACGTTTTTCCAATGTGTTTTGATAAGATGACTGAAATAAGGTCTGTGGTAAACACGAGCTGAAGAGATTTTAACGTTTTATTCTACGACATTAAATACGTCAGTAAATATCCCACTGGTGAATGTCTGAATCTTTTATGTGTCATTAAAACGGCGGTTGCTAACGAGTGTCTAAATGAGACTATTAACCCTAAATGAGACGACTAAAAGTCATCACGCTGAACATTAGCCACCTTTAGCTTAGCGGTGGTGACACAAAGTCATGTGACCGTGCTGTAGTTCCTACACATATTTGTTGTTCCTCCAAATATGTGGAAATTATCCTGCTGAACAAAACGTGTAAGTATCATAAACGTGTGTTCGCCACAGAGCTTATTTTCTGCAATATTCCAAAATCCAACGGAAGAATCTCATTGGCTTTTAGTTGAGGGACGTCTTGAGATGCTAACGGCCCGTCCACACGGCGGCGTGCGTTGAAGCTTCAACGCTTCTGCCCATTCACTTTGAATGGGGTGACGTCACGCTTTGCCGAACTGCATTGTGGTTCCGTCGCTTCGCGTTGCTCGCTTCGACGGAAGCGCCAGCCAATCAAATCATATGCCAGTTCAAGCTCTAGCCAATCAAACCGCGTGCTTGTGTGCCCGGGGCGGGAGATTCATGTGATTGGTTGTTGGTCGAGTTTCAGACACGCCCGCCGGCAAGCTTCAACGCACGCCGCCGTGTGGACGCTGCGTAACATATTTTTATTTCGCCCCTTTTCTTCACTTGCCTTCAAAACTTCCTCACATATATAAACATCTTTACCTTTGAGTGCAACACTCCCTTGTATACAAACATCACAATTCCTCTCTCTGGAAAATTAAGGATTCATATAATTTCCTCTCCCAGCAGCGTAGAAAATGATGATTATAGCAATCATGAAGAAGACGACAAGAGATGTGCTTTAATAACAACACTCAGCTGCTCACAACAGTTCTGTGTTCATATGATTATAATTCTGCTGTGACAGCTGAAATAAATAGTTGTGTTTGTGCGCTTCCTGTCACGCTTACTTATTGAGCACTCTTGAGCGTCTCCCTCTGAGAGTGCTTTCAAATATATAGTATTTTAGGAAATGTTCAAGGTTCTTTATTTAGTCATACGAACATAGTGTAGTTATGCCGATGAACATCTTGTGTCACAGGCTTCTCCAACAAAACACAGATAAACAGAAAAATATAATTTCATCTACAATGTAGGAAAAAAAGGCCTTGAGATTTGTTCGTGTGATTCAGACATGGTTATATCTTTCATCTCCCTTCATTAGCCTTTACTGCATGCTCTTTAAAAAGACGTTTTTATCTACAGGCATTGTTAAAGAACAGTTGAATAAATTATGATCTTTAATCATTAAAAGATCAAATCGTTTGTTAACTATAGGCACTCATATATACTTTATATACGAGTGTTTTACTTTTATTTATTTTTCTTAAATCGTTTTTTACTCTTCATTTATGACGCTGTATGAGCCATACGCTAGAGGGGGTAGGACCAGAAACGGTTTTTTGAAGCTTCTTCTTGCCCCTGTTGAACGTAACAGAGACTATTTATTTATTTAAAGGTCCCATGTCATGGCCATTTCTACTGATCATAATTCCATTGTTGAGGTCTACTAGAATAGATTTACATTGTTCAATGTTCCAAACTCACATTGGTTTCTCATACAGCATCTCTGTATAGTATGTGTATTTACTCTGTCCTACACGCCTTGTTGGAGCTCCTGCCCCCTCCTCCCTGTGAGCCCACTGTGCTCTGATTGGTCAGCTCGTCCACTCTGTTCTGATGAGTCAACCACCGTTACAGCGGAACAACAGTGATTATGTGTTACAATGGCGTTTGTTAGCAACCAGAAAATGACACCAGTAAGGACAAACAGATGCTGCGTGGGGTCTGGGTGCCGTGTTGGCGGGACGTTGCGGGGCTCGCTGCTCCGCCCTTTGAGGCTCGAGGAGCGCACAGTGTGAGCTGGATTACTGGTGTCGTTTCCTGGTTGCTGCGTGGGGTCTGCGAGACAGCAAGACACCGAGGAACTCAGCCTGAGCACACACACACACTCACAGCCTGGCTTTTTCTGACATGTTCAATAAATTGACTAATACAATTAAATAATAAAAAGCAAGAGAACAGACAACACAAACATTTTTTTAGTATTAGAAATGTGACATAACAACACAAGAGAAATGTATTGGTAAGATATCCGACATGTTTTAAATTGAATTGCAGATTCTTATAGTAATATGTTTGTTAGAATAAAAATGCCAATATTGTCATTACACCTTGTGCTCTTTATATACATTTCTCCACTCTCCTTTATTTTGTAATCCCTTTATTCTCCCTCTTCTTGTTCCTCCTCAGATCCAGAGGAGCGTCCTGCAGCCTCCGCTCACAGAGGAGCAGAAGCAGAGAGTGAGGAGTGTGATCAAGTCCCTCGCCCTTCACACTCCTCCAAATCTGCCCGGCAACGTCCTGTATCCTTCATCTGTCAAATATATATAATCACACCAATCTCACACCCTGCACAAACCTCCAAACATATTTCTGTTACCTCTTGTCCAGCCGGTTTCATGTTTCCACTGAAGCAGCGCTCGCTCTCGGCGGCGAAAATTGGTTTGGCGAGCTCCAAGAACCAAGAGATGCGTACAGCAGAGACTTTAGTTGAACGTTAGGGAAGGGAAGGAAGTTGCAGAAGTGCCAAGATCAAAAATATACGCATCACAAATATTTATAAAAACGACGTGTGACATTAACAAGGCATAAGGCGTCATATTGTTCATTATTCACACTGAAAAAAAATGAAACATTGACTTTAATTAAATAAATTATGTCAACAGATTTCACACAACTGTATTAGGTTAGTTGAAAGCAATTATATTAAGTTTAAATACAAAATATCATGCTCAACTTAATATTATTGCTTTCAACTAACCTAATAGAGTTGTGTGAAATATGTTGACATAATACACATAATTAAAGTCAACGTTTTTGTGCAGCATGCTTTGAACTACAACCAGTTTGCTATCATTATGGATTACCAATAGAAGCAACAAGTACCTACTAATACTTGTATTATTTAGTTTGTTAGCTTTAATCTTGTTATTGATCAATCAGACTGAATTCGGTGGCTATAGGCTAACATCATCCATAATGCGCTATGGCTGTATGTTGCCCAACAAACAGCTGTTTTTAAGACACACAGAAGCTTCAGACATTCATGAGTGGGGTTTTTACTGACCTGTTTTATGTCGTAGAAGAAAATGTGAAAATCTCCTCAGCTTATTTCAGGCATCTAAAACCCAAAAACTAGTTGAAAAACCTTCACTTTGAGACGAGGAAACAAGAAGTGCTGAAATACTAACTCATTTCCGGGGTTTTAGGACTCATTCCTGCACCCCTCTTTTGTTGTTATTGTGAGTAAAATTCACGATAGCGACACAAACGTTGACATCATGACGTTGCTCCTCTTGTGGTCACTGGAAAAGTAAACTCAGTGCAGAAGCAGTATGTATGTAAGTAAGTAAAGTTTATTTATAAAGCGCTTTTCACAGACAAAGTCACAAAGTGCTTGACAAAACAATAAAACATCATCATAGGAACAATACAATGATAAATGACCACACAAGCCACGTGTTAAGAAGTCGTAAAAGCACCAAAACACAATCAAAACATAGTATAAAATAGAATAAAATCAAGCACACCGGTTACCCAAACGCCTGCCCAAACAGGAATGTCTTTAAATTGTTGTATGTATTTGTATGTTTATATTTACTGACCTGTTTTATGTCATAGAACAACATTTTAAAATCTCTTAATTTCATGCAGCTAACCAAAAAGTAGTTGAAAAACCTTCACTTTGAGACGAGGAAACTAGAAGTGCTGAAATGCTAACTCATTCCGGGGTTTTAGGACTCATTCCTGCACCCCTCTTTTGTTATTGGGAGGAAAATGTTGACATCATGACGTTGCTGATCTTCTGGTCACTGGAAAAGTAAACCGGTTCCTAGCTGGTTCCTAACTGGTTCCTAACTGGTTCCTAACTGGTTCCTCTCAGTGCAGAAGCAGTACGTATGTATTTGACACGCTGCACACACACCATGATGGATTCACATTCTGTACTTCAAACATCAGCAGAGCGTCTTCATTGATTTTCTCCAGCAGAGTATTGAATGTCTGCGCCGTGCCTTCAACTTAATCTCCTTGAAAGTGTGTAGTACAACACGGGGTCGTTACTGTATTTCAGTCAGTCTCCACTGCAGGGCTAAGTACATCTGTCGTGCTGATTGACTCTCACACACTCTTAAACTCTGTCAGCGCTCGGTGGCAGCTTTAATAGCGACTGTCACATAAAAACAATATTGCCATGTCACGTTTATAGTGAATAAATACAACTTAACAAGTGTCAGCAGAAGCTCGAGCCTCACTGGGGACTTTTTTCATTTGTATTTTTGCCTCGTTTTAAGGCCCCTACACACCAATCTGACACCAAAGATCACGTCCCGACTGTTGCGTCGCCTCACGTCTCCTGCGTCTTGGCCAACAGTCGCACTGGAACACACCGCAAAGACTTCAGCCGACGGCCAAGTTGCACGTACGAACTGCGCATGCGTGAGTGGCAATAACTCTCCTTACCAGCAGGCGGCGGTAGTGTGTATTCGTCATTCAAAAGAGGCAACCGGAAGACAGACTGCGTGATACACCGAGAGAAGAAGAACAGACTGCGTGATATAAACAAACAACAAATAGCGTGTGCGTTCCATTTTCCCTCTACAGCGAGAAGCTCATGGGGCTTTCCCCAACCTGTGTCGAGAGCTGGAGTTAAATGAAATCTCAGATTTGCCTTCTTAATAGTTTGGGTCCCTCACTTCCGTTTCGCTTCTCATGCACTGATTCGCTAAGCTGAACAGCCAATCAGAGTGATTTCTTTGGCCGACGGCCTTTTACCGACAGCTGGCGGCGGAAGGTGTCGGCACGGCCAAAAAGACACGACGGGGTGGGACACACCAATCTGAGTAGGGCGACAGGACGCTCATCGACGGCCGAAATCGGCTTGGTGTGTGAGGACCTTTAGAGCTTCTGGTGTATTTATTTTCTATTAATGTGACATGGCAATATCAGCAGGGATTTCATTAATACCTCGATACAAAATAATGAGTATTACTGTTTAATAAGATAAGATAAGATGGACCTTTATTAATCCCCGTGGGGACATTTTGTAGTTTAAACGGCAACAGGGTAAGAAGGGAAAACAGGACAGCACAGATTCACACAGATTAATACAATAAAATATCAAAGATACAAAACTATGAAATAAGAGATGAATTAAAATGAACATATATACATGTTGGGTCATATATACATATTAGATATATTTACATGAATGTGTGGAAACAGTGTGTATTTTATGTCCAGTAATTGTGTCACATTGTTGACTTTCAAACACACACACACACACACATGTACTCACATGGCTCCTTAACCTTTGTCCTCAGGCGAGTTAGAGACGTGTCCATCTGTCTTTCTGACTTCACAGTGAAATCAGACTGAGGTTTTCCAGTAAACTACAAAACTCAACAAGCCATGAATCTGGCTGGAATCATTTTTGTTTTAAATTTGTATGTATGCACCATGACATCAAGTCAGGTTCCTTGTACGTGTGAACCTGGCAATAAACCCATTTCTGATTCTGATCCGTTTCATTGTTCATGAATTGCTACACATTTTGAATCTTAAAGGTCCCCTATTTATACTGTTTACCTAGAGGTCTCAGATATATACAAAACATGTCTCTGAAGTGTTTGGCTCCAAACACCAAACAGATCATTGCAGCATTACCCATAATCCCCTCTGTTTCAGCCCTGTTTCAAAAGTGCTGATTCTCTGTCTGTTACTTTAGATGAAAATAAGGAGCCCCTCCCCACGCCCCTCTGAGAGATATTTGGTTACAAAGAACACAATGGTGCTCTAAGAGGAGATTCAGGTGATAAGGTGGGGGGGGGGGGTTACCTTGGTTGGTGATTGGCTAATGGTTACACAAGCCAACACATCGTTATGACATCATAAAGTGGCCAAAATCTGATCAGCTCATTTTCAGACAGGTTTTTATATAAATGGATCAGGACAAAAAGAGAGAGAATCTTTGTTCCTGAAACTTTCAGAGTCTCTTTCCACAGAGGGGACACATGTTGATGTAGAAGAGACATGAAGAAGAGGGGACACATGTTGATGTAGAAGAGACATGAAGAAGAGGGGACACATGTTGATGTAGAAGAGACATGAAGAAGAGGGGACACATGTTGATGTAGAAGAGACATGAAGAAGAGGGGACACATGTTGATGTAGAAGAGACATGAAGAAGAGGGGACACATGTTGATGTAGAAGAGACATGAAGAAGAGGGGACACATGTTGATGTAGAAGAGACATGAAGAAGAGGGGACACATGTTGATGTAGAAGAGACATGAAGAAGAGGGGACACATGTTGATGAAGAAGAGACATGAAGAAGAGGGGACACATGTTGATGTAGAAGAGACATGAAGAAGAGGGGACACATGTTGATGTAGAAGAGACATGAAGAAGAGGGGACACATGTTGATGTAGAAGAGACATGAAGAAGAGGGGACACATGTTGATTGGAGAAGAGACATAAAGAAGAGGGGACACATGTTGATGTAGAAGAGACATGAAGAAGAGGGGACACATGTTGATGTAGAAAAGACATGAAGAAGAGGAGACACATGTTGATGGAGAAGAGACATAAAGAAAGAGGGGACACATGTTGATGTAAAGAGACATGAGAAGAGGGGACACATGTTGATGTAGAAGAGACATGAAGAAGAGGGGACACATGTTGATGTAGAAGAGACATGAAGAAGAGGGGACACATGTTGATGTAGAAGAGACATGAAGAAGAGGGGACACATGTTGATGTAGAGGAGACATGAAGAAGAGGGGACACATGTTGATGTAGAAGAGACATGAAGAAGAGGGGACACATGTTGATGTAGAAGAGACATGAAGAAGAGGGGACACATGTTGATGTAGAAGAGACATGAAGAAGAGGGGACACATGTTGATGTAGAAGAGACATGAAGAAGAGGGGACACATGTTGATGTAGAAGAGACATGAAGAAGAGGGGACACATGTTGATGTAGAAGAGACATGAAGAAGAGGGGACACATGTTGATGTAGAAGAGACATGAAGAAGAGGGGACACATGTTGATGTAGAAGAGACATGAAGAAGAGGGGACACATGTTGATGTAGAAGAGACATGAAGAAGAGGGGACACATGTTGATGTAGAAGAGACATGAAGAAGAGGGGACACATGGTGATGTAGAAGAGACATGAACAAGTGGATTTTGCTTAATAGGTTACCTTTAAATACATCTTAAAACTTTCCACAGCCTCGTTGGCAGAGTGCCATTTCTCCACTTTAAGAATCACTGACCTACTGTAAAGGACAAAATACAACCTAAAACTTGCCTCTGACATTTTTGTGTTTTATTCGAGTTTTGCAACTTTAGAGTGATAGCAGCGGTCAAGGTGAAAGCCACCATTAATGGAGCCATTTATTACAGGGTTGGCTTAGTCCTGTCTTTGAGCTCAGTAACAAAGAGAACAGTGAAAAGGCTGACTGATTAATGCACCACATTAAAATAAGAAATTATCCACAGAAGTAATTAATCCACTGATCATTTCCTTAAACCTCAAACCTCAGCTCGTCTTTCCCTAATTTATCCAGGGAGAACATTTTGTCCCATTAAAGACAGGAAGTACTGGATACCCATCAGCACTTTAACAAAGCTGATGCAGAAAAACTTAACTATAATGTTCATACTTAGGATGTCTGGATAGGATTTAAGTATTGCAGGAAACTTAATATTAGTAGTTATTTTGTACTAAAGTATTTATAATCAAGTCAGACAGTACAAATGGTCTAATCATGTTAATTTAATTCAAAGACAAAGTCAAGTCAGAGGTTCTTATTGATAAAAATGTACTCATTAAGTTTCCTTCACCCTTTCAGGACACTTTCTAAGAGGAAACAATTGATGTAGTCAACGAAATGTATGAACATAACATCATACATTATATAAACACAAAACTGGGGAACATACGTACAGATCTTTGTCCAACAGATCCCCTTAAAAAAATATAAATATGTCTGATATATAACTTATATAATAGATAGAACAAAATAAACATGGTTCTTCTAATCAGTAGTAAAATCATCTCCTTACATTTTTACTAATAATGTTTGAATCATTCAAGACTTGATCTCTAGCCACATTTATGGCTAATTAATTCCTCCATAAAGATTAATTTAGGGAGGTCTTATTATCTCAGAGGAAACACACAAAAAGGGAAACGGAACGCACCCCACGCTCCGACCAGTGTCTCCTCATAAACCGTCCGTGCGGAAACAACATCCTCCTCCACGGTTAGCGCCCGCTGGCTGTCATTCGTCCAAAGAGAGCCAGCCGGGTGCGATCGTGGCGCTGGCGGAGTGGATACAAGAGATCCGCATGTAAATGAACACCTCCACCTCCTGAGGATCTACAATCACACGTGCTGTTTTCCAAGCTGACCTTAAACGCTTCGTGTGGAGATATATACAAAAAAAAGGAGATTCATCTGCACTACTTTTGGGGAAACGCTGTGCGCTAATCGGGCTGTTTCTCTCTGCAACACGGTGAGTGAAAGGCGAGTTTTCTGGCTGTACTGTCACCTGTGTTTTGCAAAAATGCGATGAATCGAGTAAAGTCTGGGAGCTACTTGAAATACTTGGTGAAATTACCTTTTACGCGCCCTCCTTTACATACATGATGGTGTTGTATTGCGGAGTTAAAGCAGGAGAAATAGTCCCACATCGCAGCTTTTTACTAATTTAATTCCCTCGTATTGTCCGTAGCGAGTCTCGAACCCGGGTCAGGTAAAGGGGGCTTGCAATCAATTAGGCAATGCATGATTGATGGTCCACATGACAGTCTTTATCCAGGCTCTGCCATCATCATCATCACCATTACGCATGTCCGTGCAGCCGTGCCTCTGCATGAATGATAACAGAGAGAGAGAGATGATGTGTCAGTCCTTGAACCTCAAACATCCCACAGCCTTCTGGCAGCCCGGGGGGAAGAAATCTGGATCTATTGCTGCTACAAATCCAGATAAGCGTCCTTTCTTTTGCTCCATCTTCTTAGGAGTCGTTTTTTAGGCTAGTTTTGCCTCTTTGAATTAATGTCACAGAGTTTGATGGATCTCTCTTGATTGAAGAGTTTTTGGGCTTTGCCAATTGGGATTGATCGAATAGTCTAGGAGCGACTCTTACATTACATTTAATTTAGCTGACCCTTTTCTCCAGAGAGACTTACAATAAGTGCAATCAGCCATGAAGAAACAAACTTAAAAAGCATGAGTCCTGAAGGTACATCTCCTATCTATAAACACAGACTTGGAGTACTTGGTGTATTTACCATAATCACCCATAAGCGCCCTCCTGACATGAATAATTGTGATGTATTGCAGAGTTGCATTTATCAAATTAACTCGCTCTTATTGTCCGTAGACAGAATATGGATCCACTCCTGCTGCACATCCATCTCTCTGTATCCTTTTCTCTAGCTCCATCTTCTTAGGAGTCGCCTCCAGGGCTAGTTTTGCCTCTTGAAGTTAACGTCACAGAGTCGGTTGGATCTCTTTTTGATTGAAGATTGCTTCCCTCTAGAGAATATCTCATGCACACCACAGGGATTTTAACTGCTGCTGGTTGTGTGTATGATCAGATATACGCTAGCCTACTTATATGACATAGCTGGAAACCTGGATCCCCCACACAGGAAATCAAAACTTCAGCCTCTCTGCCACAGGAGACGGTTGTTGGCAGGGAAGAGAAACGCCTCCGGCCAAGATATTTACGTGGGCTTTACACGGCTTCAACGAGAACTGTACCCCAGAACAGAACAACCCGAGGCGAAAACATCTCGCCCAACTTGAGTGCCACATTGACAGACCAAATCTGAACTGACGTTGGAGCATCAGCTGCAGGGAAACCCATCCAAAGCGTGCATCTTGCAGAGCATCTGTGTTGTAATAATGTGTGTACTGTCTTGTACAACTCAAGGGAGAAAGCCAAAAGGAGAAATCATGTCAAAGGTCTCATTTCTCAAGAGTAATCTGATTTCAGAACTTAAGTGCTTCTCTTAAATGATCAACGCTTGTCTGGGTTAATGGACGCATTTAGACTCTCATTCCTGTGCTGCCCATGCCACATTAGGAGATGATTGATCCACTCCTAATGTCTCTCCTTTTTAAGGTCTCAGCACTTTGCCCAATTGCACGGAAACGGCAAAAGGATGTATAAATATATGTGTTGATGGCATTAAATCATGCTGGTTGCGATAACCTTTCTGCCCATAAATAGCTGTCGGAGCTACATGGCTGACTGCATGGAAGCACACTGAGGGGGGAGGACATCAAATAAGTCGACAAGGAGAGACAAGGCCCCCTTTTTTATCTTGACTGTTATCTAGAAATATTGAGGCTCTGGAGCAGCACTTAAGGATATTTAATGCTGCGTTTCTCAGAAAGCTGGGAAGCTACCCAAAAGGTGTTTTCAGAACTCACAAATTGGCCTTAATCGAACATTGTTTTCACTCGGCTGTCTTCGGGAAACACTTTTTTTCTTGCTGACTCAGGGAGAAAAAGTTGCTGTTTTTATTATAAATGAGAGATTTCAGCGACCCCAGACGACACCACTTGCAACAAAAGGGATTATTTTCTGTCACATTGGCAGAATCTTATCGAGATCTACTGCGGAGTCTTTGGAAAGTTGTCTGGATGTGCCGTAAAAAGCAAAGCTGATGGGGAAACAGGAGGACGTTTAAGTATGAAATGTTTGCAGTTGCTCGATGTTATCTGCTCTTTAGGAGCATATGCTTTCCTTCTGATTTAAGTGATGCTCTTCAGGGGGCTCATTCAGCCTAAATTAACACTCATCCTTTGCGCACTTACTAGTCCTTCAGATTCAAGAATTGGCCGCCTTGTAAAGATAAATTCTGACATGCAAAATTAAGCCCCTGGTGATCGTTATCTTCTTCCATTGACTCGTATCTGGGAGTCTTTAACGGTGGGTGTTTCTCAATGTCGAGGACGCTTGCTTGCTTGGTAGCACATGTCCCTCCGAGTCAGGTCCTTCAGAAGCGAGGCAAGAATCCTTCCTAGCCTCGGAAAACGAAGAATTGTGGAACAGGCTAACAGGTGTGCAGGTGCGCGTCATATGCGAGGCCCCGCCTTAAATGGAGTGCGATTTCCGCCAAAGATTTGGAAATTGGTCCGTGCGCAAAGCATTGTGGGGATTTTAAGACCGTGGAGTCTACACATGTGCCGCCTCGAAATGTCCCGCTACGAAGTACGCCGGCCTCGGTAGAATTCCAAGTATGCTGGACATTGGAACAGGCCTTCGGCGGGACTCGATGATGAAGTATCCTTGAAATAGTGGCTCTGGAGCAGCCTTCCTCGACATTGAGAAACACCCACGGTGTCTTAAAAGGTGTGACTGATGGAAATATTCACCAGGAAAGCTGTTATTTCTCGCCTTCACACTCACACTGACAACTAACGACCCAAAACACTTACATTAGAAGAAACACACTGCACTTTGAAAAACAATGCAAATATAAAAACACCAATGTGCCAAAATACATTCAAATAAAGAAACGTCTTCACCAACTTCACGAAACATGAGCGGCGTTTGCTAAAAGTGCTGCAAGTGCTAAACGAAACCCTGCAAGAAGCTCAAAACACAACCGAAACCAGGGGACGCTCAAAGTGATGCACATTTCACTGTTTGCAGAATTTCATAATTGTAAATGTGTCATCAGTATATTTGAAATGACTAGGTTAGCTACGTTAGCTAGCTAGCTTGCAGCAGATATGCAATAATATGTGATTGATCACTTTGTTAAAATAAGCCGGTAAAACTTAGATTTTAGGTTAGTTTCAAGTGACCGTGATAGTTGTACTTTTTAATCCCCGAACGTCAACAAGCGCTCCACTCCCAGCTGTGTGCGTCACTTTTTAGTGTCCCCATTTCGTTTCCGATGTGGTTTGAGCTTCATGCTGCGTTTTGTAGTTGCAGGGTTTCATTAATGCAGCGCTTTTAGTAACCTGTGCTCATGTGTTGTCAAGTTGGTGAAGATGTTTCTTCATTTGCATGTTTTGGTCTATTTTAGTTTTTTTAATTGAATTGTTTTTTAAGCTGAAGCGCGTTTCTCCTAATGTAAGTGTGTTGTGCCGTTGTAGTGCGTTTGTCCCTGTCAGGCCACCATATCTACCAATTTTCACCTCGACGCATCTCTTGCTCTCCACCTGCTTTTCACAACCTGGCTCTCCTTTCACGCCCTGCACCCCCGTCTGCATCCCTCTGATAATACCATGATGGGAACCAATGCTAAATTATGCATGCAAGTTATATTATTTTAGCTTTTCATCAACATTTTCCACCCTCTCTCTGCTAATGTTTTTCTTAAAATGTGGCTTTCATTAAATGTTAATTTGATGAGGCCTCTATTTTTAGCTGTTGTATTTATTTCCTCACTCTCATCCCTCCCTTTTTCAAACGTATAAAAAGCCTCTGAGGGGAAAAAGAGGGGGGGATGAAGATATCGGAGAAGACAACTGCTTTCGATAGAGAGCCGGGGGTGCGTCTGCTTCAGGGAATGTAAATGTTCCTCTGGGGATTACGCAAGTGCCAGACATCAGATGCGCCTCTTCAAATGGCGGATCCCCCTCCAGGGCTCCATATTGACCACTTATCCCCAGCTTGTCTCTGTGTCAAAGTATCACGAGACATGGAGCAGCATTGGAAGAAGAAAGAGGGGCTTCATGAATAAGAAACACTGTTTCAGATGAAAGTGAAATCTGTGGAAGTCCAAACTAATTCAGTTCTGAGTTTCATCTTCAGAAGATAACAAAAGATCTTTGTCGTATAAAAACACCATGTCGTTCACTCTCCCTTTCCAGTCTATCTCTCGACATAGAGGGCAGGGATGACGTATTTTTGTAGGCCGATTGTTAGTTAGCATCTCAACGCCTCCCTCGACAAAAACCAATGGGATTTTTCCATTGGATTACAGAATAATGCAGAAAATAAGATCTGTAGCAAACACACGTTTATGATACTTACATGTTTTGGTTCAGTTGGATAATCTCTGCTTATTAACACCACTTTTATACTTGTTGACGCATAAATGCAATTGCCAGAAGTAAAAAGCTGACGTTAGGCTATAAAGGAACTACAGCACGGTCACATGACTTCACGTCTCCACCGCTAAGCTAAAGGTGGCTAATGTTCGTCGTGATGACGTTTAGTCGTCTCATTTGGACACTTGTTGGCAAACACAGTTTTTTTTATTTCCGCGTAAAAGCTTCAGATATTCACCAGTGCGGTGTTTACTGATGTATTTTATGTCGTAGAACAAATCGTGATATCCTCTTCAGCTTGTGTTAACCACAGACCTTATTTCAGGCCTCAAACCAAAAACACATTCACAAAACCATTGACTTCCATACGAGAACCAGAAGTGCTGAAATGCTGACTCATTTCAAGATTTAAGGACTCATTCCTGCACCACTATTGCCAGATTTCTCCTTTCCTGTTAGGGTGTTGAAAGCTGGTGAATTATATAAACGCAATTCTACACTTATTTGAACTTCGTGATTCGTATCTAAGCTTTCTGTTAAAATGCAGTTCAGGCATCTAAAAACTCATTCAAATAACCAGCAACTTCCAGATGAGAACCAGAAGTGTTAAAATGCTAACTAATTTCTGGCTTTAGGACTCATTCCTCTACCTCTCTGTGCCAGTATGTGGATGTTTAACCACGGGATTTACTGTGATCTTTCCTACAGGAGTGTGTCCTCCCTGCTGACCATGCAGAGTGTGTGTGCGGTGATCCTGGCGCTGGCTGCCTTCAGCTCGGCGGACACGGACACACACCGTCTGAGACACGACTCCAGCCTGGACATCTGTATCCTTCTGCTGAGAGTGTGTGTGCAAGAGCTGCTGCCAAATGCACTGACGTGTGTGTGTTACTGAACATTTCAGTTGTAGATCTGATGCCTTAAAGGTGGGGTATGTAAGTTTGAGAAACCGGCTCGAGATACACTTTTTGTTATATTCCATGGAATGCTCTTAACATCCCGATAGCAATGAATATCTGAAGTGCTTTGACAAAAAATCCATAAAAAAATGTCATCTGTGGAAGCCGTAGTACTGTAAAAAGTACGACCAGTTATTTTAGCCGGCCCGGCTAAAATAACTGGATGGCCTACCTGCCTGTCAGCCTTCCATCTGTGCACAAACTTATCTCGTGCCCTCATTGGTCATGTGCGCGTTCGTGTGTGTTGGAGGAGGGGCTCTGTAAGGAAGTGGCAGATTTGTTCCGGCTGTGTATTTTGAAATGATTGCGCACTCGAGCTGGTTTCTCCAAAATGACCTACCCCATTAGAATATATAACACAACAGAAAATCAATCACACTGATTACTGAAGTGTTTGATTATAGTGATGTTGAAGAGACCAAGTACTTGCAACAAGTCAGTCTGAAGCTATGTCTAAAGACTGAGACACTCCAACAGCTTTTAGACTTTTACCCAAAACAAACGTTTATATGACAATGGACATTTGGACCTTTTTAGAGTGTATTTATTTAGGGAGAATGCACATTAATTAATATAAGCATCCATAATGTTAATGTGCCTGATTTACCCATGGAGGCTAATTTTCCTCAGCAGACCCTGGCAGGTTAATGGTGTTAAAAGAACAATTATAGGAGCACAGAAAATCACACGATGGCTTAAGCAGAGGCAAAAACAAACGAGAAGAATTATAACATTGGTCCCTTAGCATTTTTTCTGTGGTGTGGCCAAATAAATGTATAAATGATGGATAACTTTAAGAACAGAGATAGGAGACAAGCTTCTCTGACATCGAGTGTTTACTTGCTAGATGGCCGACTACATTTGCAGTTTTCCAGATGCTCATTAAGGCACTGATGGTGAAAACCCACACATGAAGAAACAGTTTTCCTCTATTAAATGATTAAATGAACAATACAGCTCACAGCAAATTATATCATCATCAAACTACTGATTTAATCGCCCATTTCTACGCGTTTTTAATGTGACAGATGGATGCATGAGCGAGCGTTTATGCGAGTTACTCCCATGTGTTGCTCCTGACCTGCCTTTTTTTAGACAAGCGTCTGTTCGAGACCAAGAGGAAGGATCAACTGAGCGCGCTGAAAAATCTGGTGGAGCTGAACGACATCAACCAGCAGTACAAGATCATAGACATCATGCTCAAAGGACTCTTCAAGGTGTGTGTGTGTGTGTGTGTGTGTGTGTGTGTGTGTGTGTGTGTGTGTGTGTGTGTGTGTGTGTGTGTGTGTGTGTGTGTGTGTGTGTGTGTGTGTGTGTGTGTGTGTGTGTGTGTGTGTGTGTGTGTGTGTGTGTGTGTGTGTGTGTGTGTGTGTGTGTGTGTGTGTGTGTGTGTGTGTGTGTGTGTGTGTGTGTGTGTGTGGTGTGTGTGTGTGTGTTGTGTGTGTGTGTGTGTGTGTGTGTGTGTGTGTGTGTGTGTGTGTGTGTGTGTGTGTGTGTGTGTGTGTGTGTGTGTGTGTGTGTGTGTGTGTGTGTGTGTGTGTGTGTGTGTGTGTGTGTGTGTGTGTGTGTGTGTGTGTGTGTGTGTGTGTGTGTGTGTGTGTGTGTGTGTGTGTGTGTGTGTGGGGGCAGATTGACGGATGAGAAGGTCCGACAGAATTCAAAAAGCTTCAAATCCAACGGTTACTTTCATCGGCTTGTTTTCTCGTTTCTTGATTGAAATGTTTATTCGGACTCAGCTCCTCAGAGTGCCATCCTCTTCCCTGAGCTCGGAGCTTTTGCGTTACTGTACGTCTTCCCAGAGGACAGTTATCTTTGCATCTCTCAAGGACAACATGCGGAGTCAACCTTCAGCGGCTGGAATACATTGTCAGCAACTCTATACAGCTATATGTGTGTGTGTGTGTGTGAGAGAGATGCAAAACAGTCTTCCTTCTTTTATCTCTATCTCTGTAAACGCTGCTGCGCTCACTCTGATCCCAGTCCATTTGTTTGAGTGTTTTTAATTACAATATGGCATTAACTGTCTCTATAAAAAAAAAAAAGAGTGTAGTGTGTTGACTTAAAGAGGCCCTGTTGTGTTTTGTGGGGTTTTCCCTTTCCTGTAGTAGTGTGTTAAATAGGTTTGTGTGCATGTAAATGGTCTGCAAAGGCTAAAATCCCTGTGTTCCCTCCAGAGGGAGTTTCTCTCCCACACACTCCATAGTGACATCACTAAGTAACACTCGCACATCTATTGGCTAGCGCTCCAACACATTGTAGGTGATAGGCTAAGGGGCGGGACATCTCTAAGCGGTTGACCAATCACAACAGAGCCGGCCAGCTAACCAATCAGAGCAGACTGGGCTCTGGTTTCAGACAGAGGGTGAAAAGAGGTGCTGCAGCACAGGCAGTATGAGAAAAATAAAGAGCTTTTTGAACATTAAAGCATGGAGACATGTCCCAGTAGAGACACTAATACAAATATGAACCTGAAAATGAGCTTAATATGTCCCCTTTAAAAAAAATGTAATCTTAATTCAAAACCCTAATGTTCTGTAAAGTTTCTTTAGCAGATTCACTGCATCCCACAGTCTCAGCAGTGAAGTGTTGTGTAAAATGTCATGATAGGCATGCATGTTCCTTTGAAATCATCACTGTTATTTTTCATCTGCATCACCATAGCAACCTAAATCCCAAGCACACATTGTAAAGTACATAAACCTGTTTTATTGAGCTTTTTTTCTTATTATTAAGGTGTTGGAGGACTCGAGACAAATCCTGATCACGGCCAACATGCAGCCTGACGACCCTTTCCCGATGGACGATAAGATCAAAGAAGGTCGGATTTGCTTTTACACCTCGGCGCTTTCCTCATTTGAAGTGTCTCCTGCTCTTATATAAGCTACTTTATTTTTAGCAGCATCTCCAGGATGTCTTTCATCCTCTTTCGGTGTCAATAATGTCAGCTTTAACGTCAGTCTGAATGTCACGAATATCATCTTCGCTTTTCCCCAGGCTTATCCAAACCCAACACCTATTTGAGTCCTGCCCAAACAAAATTAGACATTTTTATTCGTCCCAATTATTAGGATGTTCTGTATGTTTTTGTCAACACAAATTCATTATCAAAATGGTCCTCCTCTGTTTTATTAAGTCCAATTAACCTGCACATTCTTTGTTATTTTTGGACCATGCTCCAAAAACGTATATAGAATGTAAATCAGGTTAATCAGCAAGTATGTTTGCACAGTATAATGAAATTGGTGTATAATGGTGCATATATTAACACAGTAAGAGAAGTTAGGCTGTAAAGAAGAAAAAAAGAAAATATAGGACTATTATAGAAATATTTGAAAAAAATTATTACAAGAAATGGACAAAAAGAATGTAAGTACAAGAAAATAACAAGTTCAATTCATTACAATACAGTATGTGCAGTATATCAGAATTTAAATGTACCTATGTTTTTGTCTCTTCCCTCTCTCTCTACCTCTCTGCAGCGTACTCCCACGTGGTCGAGAACACGGCGTTTTTCGGCGACGTGGCGCTGCGTTTCCCCCGGATCGTCCACCATTACTACGACCGGAACGAGGACTGGGACGGGATGCTGCGCTGGGGCCTGAACTTCTGCAACCAGTCGGGGGTCTTCACAGGAGGAGCCCACCAACATGTCCTCACACTGGTAAGAGTGGATTCTCGTCTTTCCTGTCCCTAATATTGCCTGTTGGTGTGTCTTGTCACAGTCCATTGGTATGAGGGTGTAAACAAAGGATTCTGAGCTTTGATTTCAATAAATATTCTTCACAAATGGTTAAAAATACAAGTACAATCCTTGGGTATAATGTATTAATGTGAAATGGCACACCTTGATAAACTATCTGAATCTTTAGAATAAGGGCCTGGACACTAGACGGAAAGTATTTACAATATGTGTGACTTACACACCTAGAATTGGAGAGAGTTTGTGTATTATACAGAAACATCTACAAGCTATAGACACCTAATACTAACCAAATACCCTAAAACTAGACTAGCCGTTAATACTAAATGGTCCCAAAACATTATTTTCTAAACATTGGTTGAAATAGGTTAGACATAATAAACACAGGAGTCTGCAAAAGGGAAAATAATGGTACAAATTAAATGCCTTAAGTAGAGTAACTTGTTTAGAAGTCCCCAGCCATTTAGTGAAGTCAGGATTTGACATTTTTATTCAACAACGGCTGCCTTTTCTGTTTTTAAAAGGATGAATGCCAACTATAAAAATCCAGCTACTGAATTTTAAAGGAAGCAAATGTTTTCTATTCTGCAGAGCTAAACAGAAAGACTTGTTCCTTTTGGTAAGGCTGCTGAAATCTCAAATCAGACCACATTTAAGGGCCATGAAAAAACGAAAAAATCGCACCATACTTTTGTCTTTCTTAGCAGTTTTCTGTCCATTTGACATCAATGCCAAAATATTTGCTTTTGTTATTTTGAAGTCTAGATGCAGAATTCATTGTAAGTGCACGATGAAATGAATCCCTTTCTCTGCAGGAGACATAGTAAGGACATGGAAGAAATAACAGTGCAGTGCACAGTGTGGTAAATTGCCTGGTGCAGAGACCTGACAGAACCACACTTGTTCAGGTTATACAGTATCCATGGAGATTTCACTGCAATCTGCTGTCATGCATGCAGCACAAGGCACCTTATTGTTTGCTGAAAAGACGCTGATTTGCCATTTGTCATCGAATTTGTCCATGATGAGTTGAAATTTAAAAGCAGATAAAATGGTGTATCTGTTTTAATGTTAAGGGTTAATGAACTAAACTCCTGCAGCATTAATCTGTGACTTTAGCAACGTGCCAAGGGGATTATATTGTGGATTAATTCTGAGTGGTGAAGCAGCAGCAGTTAGCTTCTCCTCGGTAACTCCTCTCTTAGTTTCTGAGCCCGCTATTGTTCATATAGCCATAGGGTCGAATGCTAATATGATAAAATGATATATGGAAGAACTGTTGCTGCTTGCCTTATACTGCTTTTTGTCTGCAGAAAAAGCGTATTTCTATTGAATAAATGACAATGTACCCCCCCCCCCCCCCTCCTCTTCTCCCCTGTCACCTGTCTATTCTGCTAATCTGTCAGATGTCACAGGAGCTGGGAATTACAGAGAAATCCCCAGACTTTATAAACCCGTATCGCACAGAGAGAGACGACGTGAGTAAAATGCAAACACACACACACACACACACACACACACCCACACCCTCTTCAGATGACCTTTAATGCCTTTTACTTTCTAGCAACCAGTAACAATTGCAACACAGAGACAAATCTTTGCTATTTCATATTGTTTCATTATCTCTAGTGGTGAAATGTAAGGAAGTAAATGTACTACGTAAGTGGATGACCAACAACAGAGCCGGCCAGCTAACCAATCAGAGCAGACTGGGCTCTGGTTTCAGACAGAGGGTGAAAAGAGGTGCTGCAGCACAGGCAGTATGAGAAAAATAAAGAGCTTTTTGAACTTTAAAGCATGGAGACATGTCACAGTAGAGACACTACATACTGATATACACCTGAACATCAGCAGGAGAGGACTCTTTAAAGTAGAGACACTACATACTGATATACACCTGAACATCAGCAAGAGAGGACTCTTTAAAGTAGAGACACTACATACTGATATACACCTGAACATCAGCAGGAGAGGACTCTTTAAAGTAGAGACACTACATACTGATATACACCTGAACATCATCAGGAGAGGACTCTTTAAAGTAGAGACACTACATACTGATATACACCTGAACATCATCAGGAGAGGACTCTTTAAAGTAGAGACACTACATACTGATATACACCTGAACATCAGCAGGAGAGGACTCTTTAAAGTAGAGACACTACATACTGATATACACCTGAACATCAGGAGGAGAGGACTCTTTAAAGTAGAGACACTACACACTGATATACACCTGAACATCAGCAGGAGAGGACTCTTTAAAGTAGAGACACTACATACTGATGTACACCTGAACATCAGCAGGAGAGGACTCTTTAAAGTAGAGACACTACATACTGATATACACCTGAACATCAGGAGGAGAGGACTCTTTAAAGTAGAGACACAACATACTGATATACACCTGAACATCAGCAGGATAGGACTCTTTAAAGTAGAGACACTACATACTGAGATACACCTGAACATCAGCAGGAGAGGACTCTTTAAAGTAGAGACACTACATACTGATATACACCTGAACATCAGCAGGATAGGACTCTTTAAAGTAGAGACACTACATACTGAGATACACCTGAACATCAGCAGGAGAGGACTCTTTAAAGTAGAGACACTACATACTGATATGAACCTGAACATGAGCATTGTATGTCCTCTTTAAGTGAAATGTTAAAGGTCCCGTGTCATGGCCATTTCTACTGATCATAATTCCATTGTTGAGGTATACTAGAATAGATTTATATTTTGCAATTTTCCAAAATCGCATTGGTTTCTCATACAGCATCTCTGTATAGTATGTGTATTCACTCTCTGTCCTAAACGGCTTGTTGGAGCTCCTGCCCCCCCCCCCCCCCCCCCCCCCCCCCCCCCTGTGAGCCCAGTGGCCGTCTGCGAGACAGCGAGACACAGCTAAACCCAGCCCGAACACACACACACACCCGCAGCCTGGCTGTGAGTCGGTGTGTGTGCTCACACACCGACTCACAGCCTCGCCGCGTCCCGCCGTCTCAGGGAGGAGAAAACGGCGGAGCTGCAGCTGAGAAAAGATTGAGTGTGTGTGTGAGTGTGTGTGAGGAAGTCCGCGGATTGGTCAATTTGGACCAATCCGCGGACTTAACGTAATGGCTCCACGGATTTGGACCAGGAAGAAAACAATGGAAAAAGAGAAATCCCCAACGAGGCGTTCTGGGGCAGCATAGACAGGTCTTTTCTGTGTTAGAGTTTTACTCGCTACAGGGTGTACTTTGAGGGTTTGTGACTCTGCAGACCGTTTACATGCAGAAAAACCTTCATAACACACAAGGGGACGGGTAATAACCGGAAAAGCATGACATGGGCCCTTTAAGGTACTCGTACTTTGTGTACTCTTATACTACTCTATTCTTCTACTCCTTGCTTCAGGTGCTTCACACTGCCGAGGCTTTCCAGAAGATTCTGAGGGAGGAGGAGAAGAGGAGGAGGAAAGAGGAGAAGAGGAAAGAGATCCGGAAAGGTCCTCGCATTTCCCGCTCCCGCAACGAGCTATAGCGCTGCAAAACAGAGCGTTAGTAAAAGAAGAAGAGGAGGAGGAGGAGGAACAGTCAACAAGGGGTGGCTTGACTTGTAGACTCCGATGACAGTGAAGGGAATAAAAAGCTGTCATCGCTTGTACAAAAGCCTGGTGCTCTGTTGAGAACAAAACCTCAAGGTGACACCAATAAAGTGGAAGTGGTTAGTCAGTTTCTGACGCAGGCTTGAGTTGCTGTACATGCATATGTGCGATTTATAATTGGAGAATCTAACGTTGAATAAGAAGTAGACGCGTCTCAAAGAGGAGTTGAAAAGGGAAACTCATTTTTGATAACTTGAGGATTCAATAATTTTGGAATATATTTAATTTCAGTATAATCTTAAAATAAACCCCACTGTATTGTGTCTGTTCTAGATTATATGTGTCTAAAACCCATATGCTTCAAAATCAGTGTGTTTGCCAAATATAAATTGTCCTCGCCTTGAATTGATGGAATACCGTTTTTATTTTTGTTTAAAATGTTTTCCTTCAATTGAGATATGTTGGATATATCTAGAGTGTAGTTTGAGTAGGCAGGTTTATGTTCTTATTGCTGCTCAAAGTTTTAAAAGACACATCTTGTGTTGTGTTTGCCTGAAAGACAGTATTCCTTAATTTGTTCCTTTTTTTTTTCGTGTCTTTTTCAATATTTTTGTTTATCATCAGGGATTTTTCCTTTTAGATCATTCCCCGTTTCAGATATTGACCTTTAGTTAACAATAATTATAATAATTTCATCCTGTTGAGTATCTGTCAACCAGAGGTCCAGAATAGAAACATTTATCTTGCAGCCCTGCACCAGCTTCTTTATTTTCATTTTGTTTGTCTTTTTCTATTTATCTTTGCTGGAAATCAACATATTTTAATGGTTTAGATCTATGGAATTGAGATTGTTGTAATTTTGAAATAGACTGTTATCAAACTATATGTGTATATTCAGAGAAATAATATCATTGCTGCAGAATGAACAAGCCATTTTGTTATCAAATTTAATGAAATAAAGTGACTCTGATATACAAAATAAAGTGCATTTCATATGTTAACATTGCACAGTGTGTTTGTTTGTCACAGTGAGTTGTAGAGATCAGTCCTCCCCAAAATCACTTTGGCTAAAGTCCAATGTTTTGGTTTAAGGTTGAACAAAACTCAACCTGAACTGTTTCTACATTCAAAAGGAAACTAAATAATGTAGAGACGAAACAACCTCTTTCACTGAGACTGAGAAGGGCTTCTAACAATTATAACAACGTGGACTCAGGTAAGATAATCTGTTGATGTTGTTAAAGTGGCTGTTTCCGTCATAATATTAATATATATATATATATATATATATATATATATAAAAAAAAAAAAAATCAAAATTCGTTTTTTTTTATTTATTCGTCATAAATTAGCAACTTGCTAATACAAGCTGTTAGCTAAATTAGCTGTTGATAATTACTTTAGCTAGCGTCGCATTGCTAATAAATAGCAGTGGCTACAGGGAAGCATTACCGATTAAAACTTGATTTATGTATTTGATGTTTGATTTTGGTTGACATTCGGTAGTATTTGAGCTATACACATCAAACCTAAGCACCCTAATGTTAGTGGGTAAGGCTAGCTCTTATATAACATTAACTGTTAGCTAACTTACTCAGTGGTGACGTTTTGTTTACATTGGAAACTTCCCGACACACACTGACTTTTCTAGGCTTGTCAAATTACTTTTGTCAGTGTTTTTAGTTGCAGGGAAGCTTTCAAAAAGTAAATATTCAGTGGTGGAAAGTTGAGGTTGGAGAAGTAGGCTACTCAGATCTTGTACTTAAGTAAAAGTAGAAGTACCAGAGGTTCCGGTCGGACCGGTCCTCAGAAGCTAGACGTTGCTACAGACGTTGACGCAGATTTTATACCGAATGTAATGTCAGGGGCGGACCTACGGGGTGGGGGCACTACAAGGCTCTACACTGCCCCCCCACTGTAGAGCCTTTCCCCCCCAGCTGCCCCCCTAACTTTGATGTCCCTAAAACTGTACAAACCTACACTATGTGCACAAGCTCGGGCTCTTCGAAGATCCAAAAATCCACGGTTTTCTTAAATTTCTGATCGGATTGGCAAAAACTTGAGAATCTGTGTTGACCGCCATTCAAATGACAGCTTTGTTTTCCCCCAAAAGTGGGCGGAGCCGTACTTTTTGCCCGGAAGTGACGCATGTGTTACTCATGTGATATGTTTTGATTGTAATGATTGATCATTAAAGTGTTATCAAAGCTGGTAAAGGTGCAGCTCGTTTTAATGACTTTGTATACTGCAGGGTAGCTTGTGAATTTACTCCAGGTGGAACAAGTCTTATTAAAGAATCTGAGTACTTCTTCCATCACAGAAAATACCTACACACTCGGTTAATTACAGACACTTTTTTTTTATTGCTTCTTTTCCACTAGAAGATATGGACGAGAGTGAGGACATGGAGGTTGAGGACATAGAGGTTGAGACCATAGACTTGACAATGGTTGAGATGGTTGAAATAGACGACCCTGCACCCAGACGGACTGAAGAGTTCAGGCTGGTCCTCATCGGAAAAACTGGATCCGGAAAGAGTGCGTCTGGAAACACCATCCTGGTTCCTGTCACAGTTCAGCGCCAGCTCAGTCACCCAGAGCTGCCAAGTGGGGAGCACTGAGGAAGAGGATGCTGAGGAGGAAGATCAGACTGTCACACAGAGGAGGATGAGGAGGATCACGGTGATTGACATGCCGGGGTTTGGGGACACTCACTTATCTGTGGAGCAGATCTATGCTGAGGTTGCTAAATGTGTCTCTCTCTCTGCCCCGGGGCCGCATGCATTCCTGCTGGTGGTGCCATTAGGGCGATACACAGAGAATGAGAACCAGGCTGCGTGCGAGTTGACCAAAATATTTGGTGAGGAGGCAGTCCGTCACCACACAGTGATTCTTTTTACCAGGGGTGATGACCTGGAACGGGATGGCAGAGGGATAGAAGATTATCTGAGTGAGACCGCACCTGCTGGGCTTAAAGCTCTGATTGACAGGTGTGGAGGCAGGTACCATGTGCTCAACAACAACGACCCCAGCAACTCAGCGCAGGTTAAAGAGCTCTTACTGAAGGTGGGCGACATGGTGAGGCAGACTAAGGAAGGGTTTTATACCAATAACATGTTTTTAGAAGCAGAGGCCGCCATCAGGGAGGAGCAGACGAGGATGTTGAGGGAGCAAGCTGAGGGGGAAGAACAGGATATATATAGGAAGCGTCACTTGGATTCTTACAGAGCAGCGAGCAGCGATATAGGATCCAGGAGGAGGGAGTTGGAGAGAGGCAGCAGGTCTGTGAGCAGGCGACAGTCTCTCCATTCCTCTCTCACAAGGAGGGAGGCAGCGCTCTCTCCTAAGGTTCTGGAGACGATTAAGATCATGGTGGTTGCGGGGGCCAAAGGCCTGTTAGTGGGGGCCGTTTTCGGGGCCGCTGTACCTTTAGCAGCCGCTGCCGGGGCTTCTTTGATGGGGAACTCTATTGGTTTTGCTGCAAGTAAATTTGCCTGTATGTCTTTCGCTGGAGGTTCAGGTGTTGGGAACGCCGTGGGGGCCATAGTAGCAGCGGCCTCTGGGAAAACTGCAGTGGCTCTGGGGGCGGCAACGGGTGGAGCTTTGGGTGGTTCTTTCGGGGTTATCACTGCTGCTAAAGCTGCCAGTCCTGGGGAGGGCGCTCTGGATACCCTGGAGCAGGTTCGTCTCATAGGGGCCTCTGCTGTGGGGGTGGCAGCAGGGGTGGGAGGCATCTTGGCAGCTGGGGCCGCTTTAGGAGCAGCTCTGCAGGGAGCAGGTACAGCTGTAGCTAATGCTGCTGTAGCTTCAATAGCAGGAAGTGTAGCTCCTAGCAGCGTGGTGTCGGACCCCTGGGGGACGGTGTCCACACCCCTCCTGAGTGCAGTGGCTGAGATCGGAAAGGCTGCAGCGGGCATTGCCTTGGCTGGTGGTCTGGCAGTGAAGGTGGTGAATAAAAGAGTGAGTTGTGGCACAGCAACAACAGAAGCCAGTGTCTCCGAGGAGGTGTCGTATGAGATCTGCTGGAACAAACAGTGAGATCCTATTTTTTTCTATGAAGTCCTACACTCCACAGTAGCTGCCCTCAGTGAGAGATATCACACATACAATAGATCAAAAATGGCAATTGCAATAATATTGGTTGGAGCTATTTGAGGCTGGTGAATTAATTCAGGGACATTTGCAGTGCTGCCTGGGAGGTTTAATAAAGAAAAAAGCGAATCAATTGTTATAAGATTATCATTCATCTCGCAATGGTTTGGTTTTTAACAGGTTATAGAACTGATATACACACTTTTTTAAGCTTCTGTTTATTTTCATTTTGTTTGTCTTTTTCTATTTATCTTTTCTGGAAATCAACATATTTTAATGGTTTAGATCTATGGAATTGAGATTGTTGTAATTTTGAAATAGACTGTTATCAAACTATATGTGTATATTCAGAGAAATAATATCATTGCTGCAGAATGAACAAGCCATTTTGTTATCAAATTTAATGAAATAAAGTGACTCTGATATACAAAATAAAGTGCATTTCACATGTTAACATTGCACAGTGTGTTTGTGTGTCACAGTGAGTTGTAGAGATCAGCCAACAGAGGGCAGGCAGTCCCTCCCAAAATCACACCGACTGAAGTCCAATGTTTTGGTTTATGGTTGAACAAAACTCAACCTGAACTGTTTCTACATTCAGAAGGAAACTAAATAATGTAGAGACGAAACGACCTCTTTTACTGAGACTGAGAAAGGCTTCTAAGAATTATTAACATGGACTCCGGTAAGGTTATCGTTTAATGTCGTTAAAGTGGCTGTTTCCGTGATAAACTAGCAACTTGCTAATGCTAGCTGTTAGCTAAATTAGCTGTTGATATTTGCTTACTTTACCTAGCTTCGCATTGCTAATAAATAGCAGTGGCTACAGGGAAGCATTACCGATTAAAACTTGATTTCTGTATTTGATGTTTGATTTTGGTTGACATTAGGTAGCATTTGAGCTATACACATCAAACTTAAGCACCCTAATGTTAGTGGGTAATGCTAGCTGTTATATAACATTAGCTGTTAGCTAACCTAGTCAGTGGAGATGCTTTGTTTACATTGGAAACTTCCCGACACACACTGACTTTTCTAGGCTTGGTAAATGACCTTTGTTGCCTTCATAAGTGTTTTTAGTTGCAATTAACCTATCAAAAAGCAAATATGCAGTGGTGGAAAGTAACTACGTATAAGTACTGTACTTTAGGAATTTATTGAGGTTGGAGAAGTACTCAGATCTTGTAAAAGTAGAAGTACCAGAGTGTAAGAATACTTTGTTACAAATAAAAGTCCTGCATTCAAAATGTTCCTCAAGTTAAAGTAGCATCTAAATATAGTTAAAGTAGCGACAGTAAAAGTACTCATTCTGCAGATTGGTCCATTTCAGAATAATATATATGATATGATGTGTTTTAATTGTAATTATTGATGCATTAAAGTGTTATCAAAGCTGGTAAAGGTGCAGCTAGTTTTAATGACTGCAGGGTAGCTTGTGAATTTACTCCAGGTGTAACTAAAGTCTTATTTAAGAATCTGAGTACTTGTTCCATCACAGAAAATACCAACACACTCAGTTAATTAGAGACACTTTTTTTTATTGCATCTTTTCCACTAGGAGATAAGCAAGAGAAACAGGACCCAGTTGATATGGAGGGTGAGAGGGAAGGAGTACGACCCTGCATCCAGATGGACTGAAGAGCTCAGGCTGGTCCTCATCGGAAAAACTGGATCCGGAAAGAGTGCGTCTGGAAACACCATCCTGGGCCGAAGGCAGTTCCTGTCACAGATCAGCGCCAGCTCAGTCACCCAGAGCTGCCAGCTAGGGAGCACTGAGGAAGAGGACGCTGAGGAGGAAGATCAGACTGTCACACAGAGGAGGATGAGGAGGATCACGGTGGTCGACATGCCGGGGTTTGGGGACACTCACTTATCTGTGGAGCAGATCCATGCTGAGGTTGCCAAATGTGTGTCTCTCTCTGCCCCCGGGCCACATGCCTTCCTGCTGGTGGTGCCAATAGGACGATACACAGAGAATGAGAACCAGGCTGCGTGCGAGTTAACCAAAATATTTGGCGAGGAGGCAGTCCGTCACCACACAGTTATTCTTTTTACCAGGGGTGATGACCTGGAGGGCGTAGAGATCAAAGATTATCTGAGGGGGACCGCACCTGCTGGGCTTAAAGCTCTGATTGACAGGTGTGGAGGCAGGTACCATGTACTCAACAACAAAGACCCCAGCAACTCAGCGCAGGTTAAAGAGCTCTTACTGAAGGTGGGCGACATGGTGAGGCAGACCAAGGAAGGGTTTTATACCAATAACATGTTTTTAGAAGCAGAGGCCGCCATCAGGGAGGAGCAGAAGAGGATGTTGAGGGAGAAAGCAGAGGGGGAAGAACAGGATATATTTGCAAAAAGGAGGAAGTGTGACTTGGAGACTTACAGAGTAGAAAGCAGCGATATTGGATCCAGGAGGAGGGAGTTGGAGATAGGAAGGGAGGAGGATTTTAGGATGGAGAGGTGGACAGAAGAGAGCAGAGGCAATCCTTTTAGCTTCCTGAGAAACAGAGTGGAACAATGTAGAGATAAGTTCAGAGGCAGCAGGTCTGTGAGCAGGTGCCAGTCTCTCCATTCCTCTCTCACAAGGAGGGAGGCAGCGCTCTCTGTTAAGGTTCTGGAGAGGATTAAGATCATGGTGGCTGCGGGGGCCACAGGCCTGGCAGTGGGGGCTGTTTTCGGGGCCGCTGCGCCTTTAGCAGCCGCTGCCGGGGCTTCTTTGATGGGGAACTCTATTGGTTTTGCTGCAAGTCAATTTGCCGGGATGTCTGTCGCTGGAGGTTCAGGTGTTGGGAACGCCGTGGGGGCCATAGTAGCGGCGGCCTCTGGGAAAACTGCAGTGGCTCTGGGGGCGGCAACGGGTGGACTTTTGGGTGGTTCTGTAGGAGCTATCGCTGCTGCTGAAGCTGCCAGTCCTGGGGAGGGCGCTCTGGATGCCCTGGGGCAGGTTAGTCTCATAGGAGCCTCTGCTGTGGGGGTGGCAGCAGGGGTGGGAGGCACCTTGGGAGCTGGGGCCGCTTTAGGAGCCGCTCTGGAGGGAGCAGCTTTCAGCACAGCGGCTCTCAGTGGAGCTGCAGCAGTAGGGGGCGGCGCAGCTGCTGTAGCTAATGCGAATGTAGCTTCAGTAGCGGGAAGTGTAGCTCCTCCGTTAGCTGCAGCGGTTGCAAATGCCCCGGTGGCTGCTGGGACTCCTGGTGTTCTGTGCGGGTTTACAGGGCCCAGTGTGTCATCTGTGGCCGGCAGTGTGGTGTCGGACCCCTGGGGGACGGTGGCTGTGTCCACACGCCTCCTGAGTGCAGTGGCTGAGATCGGAAAGGCTGCAGCGGGCATTGCCTTGGCTGGTGGTCTGGTGGTGAAGGTGGTGAAGGAAAGAGTGAGGTGTGGTTCAGCAACAACAGAAGCCAGTTTCTCAGAGAAGAAGTCGTATGAGATCTACTGGAACAAACAGTGAGATCATGTTTTTCCCTATGAAGTCCTACACTCCACAGTAGCTGCCCTCAGTGAGAGATATCACACAATACAATAGATAAAAGAGAGCAGAAATTGAAGTTGCATTGATGTTGGTTGGAGCTATTTGAGGCTGGTGAATGAATTCAGTGACATTTGCAGTGCTGCCTGGGAGGTTTAATAAAGAAAAAAACGAATCAATTTTTGCAAGATTTGAACAAGAACTGATATACACACTTTTTGAATGAAGTGAAAAAAAGAGACATTTCATTTTGACCTTTCTCAAAAAGAATCAAAGAAGTGAAAAAAGATAGGTGCGATATTATTTTTAAGATGTTGTTAAACTCACTCATTAATGGGTGTTGAAAAATGAACAAAAGCAGTAGAAGTGTTATATTTTCATTAATGTATTAAAATAATAAAAAATACCTGGTTGTATTGCAGTGTTTCACATCCTGTAATCTGTCGACCGTTTTGCACTTATGTATTAAAACTAGTTATGAATAACTTGTTTATAATTACTGCAAATGTATCAGCAGTATTGTGTGTTCACGTTGATGCAATAAAATGAAAGGAATAAAGTATTCTTCCATGACTGAATATTATCTCCTTATTTCTTGTCTTATTTTCTGCCACTGCCTCAAAAGCGTTTTCTGAAGTACATTTGAAGGTGCTTGTGCTTGAGTATATCTTTACATGTACTTCACCTTAGATATAATAGTTGGATACACACATTTAATAATTCAACTGTATTTGCATTTTTTCTGCACTGTTGCTGCTATATTATAAAAGTACTCAAAACTTTTACATGCACTTCTGTATGAATTGCATTCACAATACTTTATTTATCCCAGGGGAAATTGCCTTTCTTGACATTTTAGACTTAAATATGATAAAAGATAAATAAATAAAGAATCATGCAAATATTGATATAAACGTAAGATGTTTGAGTAGGAATGTGCACATTATACTTACATATATAACGTGTATTACACTATATACTGTACAGTGGTGTGTTATTGTTATTAGATAAATAATTAATTGCAGTTTAAAATGGTTTGGCTGCTGATAAGTAAGGCCTAGTGCCAGTCTTTTGACTAAAAGTGACGGACGTTTGCATGAAAGTGGCGAAATAACATGTCTCAAGTTAGTATTTATTCTCAATGAGTCATTACTTCTAAGGTGGTGAATGTCTGTGTCTAATGAGACAGGGGGGGGCGCGGTTTATTCAAATGACAAAGAAGCTTCTGATGGTTGACGTACTATCAGACCACGGCAAATACGACCTTCTCATTGGACGATGGCGACTGGTCTCATGACAACAACAGATCTCTCTCGGCCAATCAGAACCCGCTCTGGGCCACAGAGTCTGTTTGTGAATGACGTAATAAGCGTAATGCAAGATGGCGACGACTTAAACATATATCTCAGTGAACTACTTTATCGACACCGAAGTCTGCCTCTCTTGGGGTTTCTAGGGTGGTTTGAGGCTTGTTCCGGTTAATAATAAACTAGTTAATTAGATAAGGGTTTTGTAGGCGTCGCTGAGCGCCACAAAACACCCTTTTCACCCTGCTGTCCTCGGGTGACAGCCGTTAGCGAGGTGCTAACAGACAGAATGGACAGCGGAGAGTACATCTCCACCATGGAGAACATGGACCCCACGTTAGCGGAATTAGGGGATGAATTTACACTGGGAGACATCGACGGTGAGTTGCTGTGACACTGTCAACACTGTTAAATGTTGTTGTTGTTTCCTGAATGAGTGGGTCTGTTTCCGCTCAGTTTTAGAGATCAGACTGACAGATGCTCACCCTGCTGAGGGGGCTGTTTATGATTTTTGTGAAAGATGCACAAGACACAATTATTAATATTAAAAGTGTTAATTACAGAACTAGTGTTTAAAAAGTGATTTTAAAGATTTTTAGCCATTGCATATACTTTTGTAAAGTAACATTTACTCTATAACTGTACTTAAGTTCAATTTAGCGGTATTTGTTATTTACATAAGCATGTCCATTACATACTGTTTCATACTACTTCTTCACTACACTTTGAAAGCATACCTTTTACTCACTACATGTAGATAGATGATGTACTATTATGAATTTAGATACCCAGCAGTATAAGTAATTCAAGTTAGCTCCACCAGTGCAAAATGTATATAATGAATAAATGGATCACTGATTTGAATTCAGTGATAGGATAAATATATTACTCCAAAAATGACCATTCTGTATAGTGAGTAATGTTATTTTTTATACTTTTAATATATATTTTGATCCTAAAACTTTTTTACTTTAAAGAGTTTTGCTAGACTTTTACTAGTAACAAAGTATTTCTACATAACTTTTACTTGAAAAGATCAGAGTACTTATTTTCCCACTGCCAATATAGTTCCTGTTGTTAGTCAAATTTGAATGTGCTTCTTTGTTATTTACTTCAATAACATTTATTCCACACCATTGCAGATAAACATCATTTGCAAATAATGTATTAAGGAAGCTAATATGTCTCACATGTTATGTTACATAGCTTCAATGGTACGTTTATTGAGTGTAGTTGTGGGCAGAATGTTGATTTGTGATGTTGGTATTTGTTATTCATCAGGATGTGTTTGTGGGAAGTAGAGGAAGACAACAAAACTTGCTCATCAAGCTTGACAGTTGTATTGTGAGTCATAAAACAAACCATGTAGATTATTATCTTTTAAGTATCATAACTTCCATGTCAAGATGTTCTACTTTTAGTAGACGAAGGGAACCACGTAGATCTGTATCACTTCAACTTGTTTACTTCCTTGTCTGGGTTGATGCTTTTTGTAGATTTAGAGGTAGAAAACATATTTTTAAAGCTTATTCTGCAGAATGAATGAGCTGGTGGGACAACATCTCTGTAAAGATCCAGCCCTGCTCTCTGTAGGCAGGGAACAAACAGCACCCCTGATCCGATCTCTCTCTCGTATCAAAACAAGTGTCATCGCTTGGCACACACTGAAAGGACAGGGATTTTGGTGAAACGCAGGCCTGTGCAGAGTCACCAGATTCCCACTAGGATGGAATTTAACTCAATGCTAAGTCACCAGACCGCACTGATGGAGCGATGTTTGTGTCAGTCAGAGTGAGACGAACTGAGCTTCAATTCTTTATTTGTGTCCATAAAACTACCATCAAAATGATGTTGCCAACATGTTGACAATAAGTCAAACTGTTAGCGTAATGCATAAAGTGAAAGTGCGACTCTATACTCCACATTTCAACTTTATTTTCTTAATATATTCTCAAAGTTTTGTCTTTATTTTTTACGTTTTCAACTTCAAATGTAATGGTGACGGTTTGTCTTTATTCTCAGTTTTCAACTTCAGCTATTTCAACTACTGTTAAATTGCAAAAAAATAGTATAAAAAGAGAGAAATAAATGATTTAATATGAAACATTTCAGAATCTCTTCCTGCAGTAAGTGTCTGCTGGTGTTGATTCTCTGTTGAAGAGGGCAGATCCCCCCCCCCCTGCCACAGTTATATAATCCCACTTAATCGTTGTGTTCAGACAGGAATGTGCAGATTGAGTGAGACAGAGAAATGACAACTGAGGCTTGACTGATGAGTTCACAGACAAGCTTCAACAAAGACTCACTTTAGTTTTTTTATTCACTCAGTTTGGCCCACGATGAATCGATAAATTCAGTTTTCCCATCAGGCAGGAAGTGCAGCCAACTGCAGAACATTTGATCCGTGTTACTGAAATTGAAGGCACCATCATCCATATTTAAAAGCATCACAGCCTCTTCAGGACAGTCTGCAGGGACTTGACTTGGGAACCCAAAGGTCACCGGTTCAAGTCCCGATCATACAGAATGTGGACAGGTAGCTGGAGAGGTGCCAACTCTCCTCCAGGCACCGCTCAGGTTTCCTTTAGCAAGGTACCAAACCCCAACTGCTCCGGCAGCCCCCTCGCTCTGACACCTCTCCATTTAATGCAAGTTAGGGCTGCTGAATTACCCAAAAAAACGAATTTGCAATAGCGATATGAACCACAATATTGAAGGGATCAGTACTGTCATTATTATTGAAAAATACATTATACTATATTATACTTGTTTGGGGTTTCCCTTTCTATATACAATGTAATGTAATGATTAACATGGGTCTGCAAAAGCTATAATAAATTAAAAAAACGTGTGAAGTTTGTATAATTAAAGTATTTAAATTAGTTGTGCAACCCTTAATGCAAGTTTGTGGAAGTGTTATCTAACGGTAAACACAGTTCAAATTCAAAATGTTTGAATCAAGTATTTCCTCTTCTTTTAATCTAAACTAGACAGTGCTATGTCTTCTTAACGCTGCTCTTCCAGTGAGCCATGTGCGTTTCACAGACTGTAAGGTCTGAGAGGCCCTCTCTGAGGGCTCGGCCAACTGACCCTAGATCCGTCTCACATTCCTCCTCTGCCAATTATGTTCTTAGCAACTGCAGCTCCCGTTATATAATGTATTTTCCTGCTCCTTGCGGCCTAGGAAACCGTCCCTTGATGGACGTACCCTTTGTGTGAGCTTGTTTGTCTCAGGGGCTCAGAGCTGCTTTGTCCTGAATGTCATCAACAGTCTGCCCCCCCCCCCCCCCCCCCCTGGGGAGCTGTACATGTGCCTGGTGTCTGCTCAGTACATTGTGTATGCATGTATATGAGACATGTGATGACTGGCTGATAGACCTGAGCAGAGAGGCAACACATGTTCCTACAGCCTTTTGTATCTGATTCTGCGTCTGCATTTATACCGAGCTGTGGCTTAAAGGATCAGTTTGCATATTTTGAACCTTCACGTTTAATGTTCTAGTTTTGCCTTCATGAATACTGGTTATGTTCTAAATTAAGAAAGTGCTGTCATTGTTTTTAACCTTTTGGCCAGTGATGTCAAATATGGCGTCACGAGAAGGAAAAAGTAACTAATAGCGATTTTTTGATTAATATTGCAATAGCAAGTGCACTGGTAACAACATCGTGGTGCATTGTGGGACATGTAGTTGATCTAGTCACCAGTAGCCTACCATTGGAGGAGCAAACATCTTCTATATGTAGTGACCCTTGATCAGATCACCTTTTACAGTCATGGTATGCAAACAGCATGGGAAAGCTATATATGCACACAGATAACAACACCTTTTATAGTTTTATATATGGCAATGCAGAGAGGAAAGACAGACAGACAGGAACAGGAAGCTGCTGTTGCTGAAAGAGATAAGAAGTCTCTGGGTGTTGTAATATTTGTGAGGAAGTTAATATATGTACTTTCTTCTAACTTTGTACACCTGTTCTGATATCCGATCCCTTTTGTGTTTATCAAACGTAATGAGATAAAGAGATTCCTGTCACTGCGCCATGATTGATATTGTGTAGAGTTAATGAAGTATTGTATTAGAGAGCCACTCCTTGCATGTAATGAATGTAATGACAAATGGAGTCAGGCATTATGATGACAGAAAATACCGTAGTGACTTACTGGAATTCATTTCTACGAGGAAAACTCATTGTTACTTTTACACTAACGTCATTGGAATCAAACAGAGCAGCTTGGATCTATGTCTCTGATGCTCAGTGCCATACATAATATCTCTGTAATACATTTTCCATTTGTAAATAATTATAATAATAACAGTAGAGTTGTGCTGAATGATATCCAGTGGCGGAAGAAGTACTCACATTTTATACATAGTTTATACATTTATTTTATACACAGATTTTATACATATTTACATCACTATGTAACACTTGCACTTTTATTGGCTAGCGCTCCAACACATTGCACGTGATAGGCTAAGGGGCGGGACATCTCTAAGCAGTTGACCAATCACAACAGAGCCGGCCAGCTAACCAATCAGAGCAGACTGGGCTCTGGTTTTTGAACATTAAAGCATGGAGACATGTCCCAGTAGAGACACTACATACTGATATACACCTGAACATCAGCAGGAGAGGACTCTTTAAAGTAGAGACACTACATACTGATATACACCTGAACATCAGCAGGAGAGGACTCTTTAAAGTAGAGACACTACATACTGATATACACCTGAACATCAGCAGGAGAGGACTCTTTAAAGTAGAGACACTACATACTGATATACACCTGAACATCAGCAGGAGAGGACTCTTTAAAGTAGAGACACTACATACTGATATACACCTGAACATCAGCAGGAGAGGACTCTTTAAAGTAGAGACACTACATACTGATATAGACCTGATCATCAGCAGGAGAGGACTCTTTAAAGTAGAGACACTACATACTGATATACACCTGATCATCAGCAGGAGAGGACTCTTTAAAGTAGAGACACTACATACTGATATACACCTGAACATCAGCAGGAGAGGACTCTTTAAAGTAGAGACACTACACACTGATATACACCTGATCATCAGCAGGAGAGGACTCTTTAAAGTAGAGACACTACATACTGATATACACCTGAACATCAGCAGGAGAGGACTCTTTAAATTAGAGACACTACATACTGATATACACCTGAACATCAGCAGGAGAGGACTCTTTAAAGTAGAGACACTACACACTGATATACACCTGAACATCAGCAGGAGAGGACTCTTTAAAGTAGAGACACTACATACTGATATACACCTGAACATCAGCAGGAGAGGACTCTTTAGAAGTACTAACCCTTTTTAGAATCATATACAAATATGGAGTTCATTTTAATAACTTTATTTATGTATTTATAGTTTGTATTAGCTATTAATCTGAATATTTATAAGTAACTAAAGCTGTCAGATAAATGTAGTGAAGTAAAAAATTACAATATTGGCTTCTTATCACTCTATGCTACTTTCAAATGTAGTGTGGAAGTAGCATAAAGTGATAATACTCAGTTCAAGTACCTCAAAATGGCCTTTAAGTCAAACAGTTAGAGTACATTACTCCATTATGTTCCACAACAGGTGACCTGTCTTTGTCTCACTCGGCTCTACAGTGAGACTTAAGTTCAAGGCTGCAGGCTGTGTTAGTTGACTCTGCATTGACCCTGTTGACTGAACACAGATATCAGTGATGCAGATCAGAGAGGGACGCTTCCACAGCATGGACCCTGTAAAGGAAGTCTTGGAGGTCCAAAGTCCTGAAGGACCATCAGAAACGTGGCGGTGGAACAGGAATAGACCATCGGCTTCTTTATCTTTCTTTGGCAACATGCTTTTGTCTTATAGCTGTGAAGTCATTCAAGTGAAAAAAGACGTGGTAACACACAATAGTGATGGGGATGGATTGCTTTTTTTATTCATCATAGTATACATAGTTTTATACTGTAATAGTGGTATATATTTCATTACCTTTTTGCTCTGTTTCATCACATTACAAGTCAGTTAACTGGTGTTTTTATCCAAATTGGCTTACATACACTTCCTACACCAGCGTTTTGGGGTTAAGTTAACTAACCCCAGTGTTTCCCCTACCATTGTCTTGGAGGGGTGCTGCGCCCCGCCAACGGAGCCCCGCGCCCCCCCCTTAAATTCAAGGTGTTTAAAAAAAAAAAAAAAAAATTATAATTCTTTTTGCTTTTAATTAATTTTTTTTTTTTTATATATATATAGCACCACATTGCAACTAATCTATATCTACTGTCACTTTTCACATTGAACATGTGCTCTTTTATTAAATAAACTAAACGCTTTCATTTTAAGTTTAGTGTTTTTGACCCTAAGAAACACTGATGCATTAATCAATAACAATAGTCCACAGCTCCTCTCTCTGCTCCAGAGGATTACAAAAATATATATCCCAATGCCGCCCCCCCAAGGCAGTAATCCTAGGGGAAACACTGAACCCTGTTATGGCAGAATCCTTATTACAGCGTGTTTCTCGCTTATTTATTAAGGTAACACAGGTCAGAGAGGCTCCATTGCCTCTTCCGCAAATATCAGCAGATGTACCCATGTTAAGTAAATTGGCCAAGGTCAGAGGGAGTCCAAGGGAGGTCTTCCTCAGATATAATACAGTTAAAGTCTTGTTAGTTAGTGGTTCATATCCAGCATGCATTAGCTAAGAAACGATAAAGATATTGGTGTGTTAGTTAATGTAAAGAAAAGCGTGTGCGTTCATGTGCAAACGTAGGATATGTTTTGTTAATTGGGAAATTCATATCCTGCAAGACTCCTAAAGACGTCATGAGATAATGACCTTTCGACATCTGGAACATATCCAAGTTTAGGAGACCTGACAATGTTCGTGTGTTAGCTGTATGTTCGTGTGTGTTTTACATGTATAAAGCACACGAGATCTTTGTGCTCGTTGGGGCATTTCTGCGATTGGTTGCTGAGAAGCAAGGTAAATGTTTCCCCATTGTTATTTGTTGTTGCGCAACTGAATAATAATTCATCTCAACCATGTCTGTGTTTGTGTTTTATTGATCTCTCTCTATGTTAACATTTAAGGTTGGTGAGCCATAAATTGCACTAACAACCCAAAGACACTTATGGCGCATTTCCACTACAGCGCGGAGCTCGCTTTAAGCGTGCCGAGCCGTGCGGGGCCTGTTTTTGGTTGCGTTTCCACTTAGCGTAGTACCGGCTAGCGGGTACTATTTCCAGATTTTCTGGCCCCATAAAATCGAGGTTCTTTCCGGGCCAACAACCAAGTTGAGTCGGGCTGAGTATGCTAAACTAGAGAGAGAATCGCTGGCTAGGGGGCTACAACTACAACAAGATGAACATATTTGACCGTGATTTAATTGTAATACACGTTTCAAAATGATGCCGAAGTAACAACATACTGATACCGGTTAGTAAAAACCATGAATTAATGCTTTGACAAGTCTGCAGACAGACGGCAGGCGAAAAACCTTTTAAAATGCGTGTTTTCTAAATGGAGATCGGCTAAGCTAACGCAGTATATGCTCCGACCGTCCACACTCACAACAACGGCCTATACAGACATAAATAAAGCAGCGACTGTATTCACCATGACACAGGCAGTCTGTGGTTTGTACTTGTTTAACTTTTGTCTAGTTTCTGAACAGATATGAGGAGCTGTGAGCTCTGAGTGCTAACAGCTAACGGCTGATGTTGTTTTTCTGGGGTTCTCATTGAAGATGACGTCACGGCTCCGCCTACACTGCGTTACTATAGATACTACCCCAGTTCCTAAACTGTAATGGAAATGCGCCATAAAGTGAGCCAGTCCTAACGAGGCCTAGCCATACCGAGCGAGGCTGAGCGAGGCCATGTAGTGGAAATGCGCCATTAGTATTCATATAGACTGTAGGAGGTGAGGATCGAACCACTGAACAACAGATTGATAGACTCCCCTTTAGTGGCCATGTGTGTGTCTGTTTCTATTGAAATATACAGATGGAGGCGATTGTATTTAATCATATTAGTGCAAAAAATCACCTTGTTTATATCTATGAAGGTAAATATTAAAATAGCATTAAAGGTGCCCAAATTAAGTATTCCTCAACAACACAAGAGACGGGTTGTCCACCTGCACAGTCTAAGTATCTTCCTCATAAAACATCTGCAACAACCTGATCAATTAATATTAATAAGGAGGGGATTTGTTGCAGTTTCACCACTTTGAGTCTGATTAACGTGTATGTGAGGAACCATTTAGTGGATGCTATTAGGTGGTGTTAGACATGTTGTACTCCATTGTTTAACAACAGAAGAGCATTCATCATTATAGTGGCTTCCATCCATCAGGTCCTCTTTATCTAAGTGTCCTTTTTACCCAGCTGCCTTTGTCTCTCTGGGTCATCAGTCAAACTACTACACACCTTTTCAAGGCTATCAGTTTGAAGGCCTTTTGCTTTCTGCACAATCTCCTCTCTGGTTTACGGCCAGAACAGTAGCTTCTCTTTGTGTTCGCGTGAGCCAATTCAAGGCCAGTGCCTGAAATGCTTCAGTCTTATCTGCTAGCAATACAAAGCTTTTACACACCTGAGGCCAGATCCACATTAGGGCAACCTTACCAGCATATTAAGTTACAATTTAACAGTTTTCAAGGACACTTGGCAGAGCAATATATAGATTATTACTTTCCAGTTCTGTGATAGTGGGAGTAGCTGAGGCCTGAGCTTAAGGGCAGAGAAGTTTTGACCATGTTGCAATACGTCGATCTGCAGGTTTCACCACATTATTCACATTCTGCTTTCAGTCACAACAGCACAGTGATACTGTACATCTCAAATAAAATGTGTCTTTTATTATTGCAATTATATTTCTTGGTATGTAACCATTTGAAATTGTTTAATGAATACTACAATCATTTTTGCTTACGTATAAATAGGGCTGAACAATTAATCAAAGTTTTATCGCAATATGAACTAGTTAAATGGGAGGCGTGTGGCGCAGTGGGCTAGTGCGTTGGTGTTGGGTTCAGGGGGGCACAGGTTCAAACCCCACTGCAGTCAGCATGTCGTTGTGTCCCTGAGACACTTCACCCCAAATTGCTCCTGTGGGGGATTGTCCACAGTATTGAGTATGTAAGTCGCTTTGGATAAAAGCGTCTAACAAGTAACATGTAATGTTAAATATCCAAATCACATTAAGCACAATGTTTCTTACAAAGAGATAGATTTGAAAGGGGGAGATAGGGGGATGACCATAGGCGGAGTTTGACATTTGCGCTTGGGGGGGCAAACCTTTTTTACTGACGTCAGCACACAGTCCCAACTATTGCGTGGGGTGCTACGGATACAGTAGCAATAAAGCCAGCGTTCACCGCACTGAGTGTGACTTTTCCACATACGAACACAACTCGTCCCGTCATGCACGCCTCATGCCCGCCGTACACACACACTCATATGGAAGGGGCGGTCTCTCCCCCCCCAACAACAGTGCATTACATAACTGTAAAACGTATCATAACTGTGCACATCTTATACTTATTTGATAACTACTATATCCCTTGGTTACTTGAACACGCTACAATATTATTAACCAGTGTCCTACCTTAGTGCAGAAGTAGACGCCTTTTTTTACGTTCCGCATATATGTCCACTATCCCCTCAGGTGACAGCTGTGCGGTTATGTCGTCCTCAATGTGAAGAACCGAAGTGAGGAAAATCTTGTTCCTCCCATCGTTGACCCGCAGCCAGTTCCGAGGTGGCAGATCCGATAGGCAGAGTCAGTGCCAACTGGAGCATCTTGTATAGATTTGGATAGCTGTCCTTAGCCCCCCCCCCCAAGCCCCCCCGCAAAATCCGCCTATGGGATGACGCACATAAAGAGACCGACGGCCTGATTCAAATCTGGGTCTGCCGCAGTGAGGACTGAGCTCCAGTACATTGAAACCATTTTCTTTTATAAATAATCACTAGAAATGCGGAAAATCATAAAACAGCCAAAACAGTTCAGAAAAAGACTTCCCAGTACTGTTATGTAGACAGAAAAATAAACTCTATATAATATAGTTGTATTACAAACAGGCCTATTTGAATTCTAATGGTATTGAACTATACATTTGACTCCTGTAATTGGCCTTTTCTCATGTTTTACACCATTAAATGAATGTCAGAGTTTCCCCAAAAGCTTAGTTTCAATCAATTCCAGACCAATTGTAATGCGGTTGTTCTTCTTCTCCTCAGAGATGCTGCAGTTCGTCAGCAACCAGGTGGGGGATTTCCCCGATCTGTTTGAGGATCAGATGGCCTCAGCAGGCTCAGGACAGAGTGGGGGGGCCAACACGGCTCCACGACCTGCCATTCAAACCCCACAAGCCCCCCAAACTCCTCCAACTCCAAAAACTCCACAGACTCCTCAGATTCAACAGACTCCCTCCCCTGTGGTCTACCAGACCTCCACAGTTGGCCTCGCCCCCTCCCAGACTCTCTCTCCCCAGTATCTCCCCCTCACCCCTCCCCTCACCCCCGTACAGACCCCCTCCCCCCCCAGCGTCCCCTCTGTGCAGGTACAGGTGACCCGCACCCCCCCTCTCCTCCAGCCAAGGCCTCAGATGGTTCAGCCCATCCAGCCTCAGCCCCTACAGACAGCGCAGCCCACCATCCAGGTAACAACTGTCAGTACTCTCATTTTTTCATTAATTAATTAATTTGTTTTTATGAATTTTTTCCTTTTAATTATTTAAGTTTTCTGGTTTTATTTATTTATTCAGTTATTTGTTTTTATTTATTAATGCATTTAATTATTTTTCATACATTAATTATTATTTTTTATTAATTTTGTCCTTTATTTATTTAAGCTTTCTTTTATTTATTTGTATTTATTTAGGCATTTATTTGTTTTTAATTATTTATTAATTCCTTTTATACATTTATTTATTTATTTTTTCACTCATGTATTCGTTATTATTAATTGATTATTATTGTATTATATAGTTTTTATTATATATTTATTCTCTATGTGGAATCAAGTACTGTTTTAATACATCAAAACAGAAAGTGTGAATATGTTTGTACACGTTGCTGAAACTGACATGGGTTATAACTCGGGCAAACTGCTACTTATTCCCCAAGGGTGCGTTAGTTTTATGCACTGTTATGTGGCGTGCTGAAAGGTGTTTTGGATCGATGCGTGGGTTTATATAAAGTGCTGCTGTGATGGATCAGTGCTGTAGTTATGAGTCAGCCTGTCTCTCCAGCTTGGATTTGACTGTCTGTCGTGGAGACGGTGTGTTGTTCTTTGTCATTGTGCCATCCGCACTAAAAAGGCTTCTGCTGACGGGGGGAAAACACTGAGTTCTGACACCAGTAAAATATACTATCCTGCATGCTTTAAAACAGCCTCAGCAGAACTGCAGTCAGCCTGACAAATAAAGTGTATAGCCCCTTTCAGGCACAAAGTAATTCAAGAAGCTTTACTTAGGCATGAACACTTGGAACAAATGAAACGGAGACAAACAAGTGCTATAAATTTGTAATGCTATTGTATTTCTATTTCTGAAATATTTTGGTTTCTCTTATGTACACTTACTTTTGATGCTGTTGCAACGCAAACATTTCCCAAATTGGGATCAATAAAGTCTATCTATCTATCTATCTCAAATGGAAGAATGTTTAAAATCAACATTGGAAATACATTGAAATGTTTAAATGACCTGAGATTACCGTTACTACAAATCTGCGGCGCATAGAGACTACCTAAAGGCCGCTACACACCCACCTGAGACCAAAGAACGCGTACCGAAGGCGTCCCGACTTTTACGTCAGCTACGCCGCCCGCCTACGAACACACCGCAAATACTTCAGTCGACGAGTGGCAATAACTGTCCTTACCAGCAGGCAGCGGTAGTGTGAACAGCCAATCAGAGTGATTGCTTGGGCCGACTTTCTCTGACCTCCCGCGGCCGATTCAACATGTTGAAGGTGTGAAAAGGTGCCGTAAAGAGACGACAGTGCGGGACACACCAACCTGAGTAGGGCGCCGCGAATGCCCGACTGCCTCTGACGGCCTCTGACTCCCAAAATCGGGTTGGTGTGTAGCCAGCTTTAGGTCAACAAAAAAAGACAAATAAATCCAGATGAACTTCCTTGTGATGCAGCAACATTGAATAACTTTTGATGTGAAATTGCATCTTGACATTCATTGTTTTTTTGTACTTAAATGCAGATGCACACCCAGGGGATCCAGATGCAGACGCAGAGCTTCCCGGTGCACACGTTGGTTCAGACCCACAGCCAGACGCCGCTGCCCATCCAGACCCAGGCCCAAACCGTGATGATCGCCTCCAACGGCGGACAGTCGCGCTTCATCCAGAGCCCCGTCATCTGCCACCAGAGCCATAACACTAGTTTCCAAGGTGACAAAAAACGAGATAAGGAGGGTGGTGAACCTACAAAATAGTTTTCAGGAAGGGGTTAAAGTTAGGGTTAATAAAGAAGTGCAGGGTTGACGTATTTTTGTAGACGGACCTAGGAGATGGCACCCTCTACTTGGGGAAAGCATCGCTGTATCACCGTACCTTTGTATACCAGACGGCGTTTTGTCATCGCCAAGTTCACTCCACTTTTTGAGAGATAAAAAACAGAAGATCCCGTAGATGTCAATGACATTTGACAATGACATTTTAAGAGAAATGTCATCATAGTATTCTGCGACCAATCTACTCATAAATTAGGACTAAGACATTATAGTAAAAGCATTTTGACTCGATGGATTTTTATTTTGAATTGAACAGTATTTCCTCTCTCTCTCTCTTTTGATTCAAAACCTTAATCTCTGGCTCGACCGTATTTTTCCATCTGTGTCTTAAAGTCCCATATTTTCTGATGTAAAAACAAATTGCTGCCTAGTAAGCTGGTTCGACTCCCGAGCCGGCTGAATATTTCAGGCGATGTCCTCCCCCCCTCTATCTCCCCCTTTCACTCTCAGATCTCCAAAAAGGCCCTCTGGCCCCAAAACGTCCTTAAAAAAAAATTGCTTTGACATCTTTAGGGTCTTCTGCTTTGTATCCCTCAGAAGGGGACATCCTGGCGATGAACCGATGCCAGTCTGGTCTGTATGGTAGGCATTACGGTAAGAGTGTAAGAACTGAGTGCAAAAAATAAAAGCCACCTTCCATAAATCAGTCAGTGTGTCAGTTATAAATAAACAATATGTGTATAAGAAAAATAGTTTTCAATTATGTGAATAATGAAGGAATCTTATTTATAAAAAAATACATTTCCCCATCTGACTTCAAAATGACAGTAAACCACCTCAAAGAGTCATGAGCAACACTTTCCACAGTGTGATGTGGAATTACAAAATAAAATCCCTCAAACATGCAAGCTGTGTTTCAGGCTGGTATGATCATAATAGTGTTAAATAATCAAACCGTTTTGTTATTTTCGTGAAGATATGGAGAGATACATGTTACGCAATAATATGTTTTTTCTTAGAATCTGCAGAGTATTTTTTAATGATCTATAATCTATGTTCCCATTCTCAGTCCTCCAACCACAGATGCAGAGCATAATGACATCACCACAGCTCCAACCAATGACCATTCAGCACCAGCGCGTCCTGACCCCCACCTGTCAGACCATCCAGACGCTCTCCGCTGCGCCCACCACAGTGCACGCCATGCAGCAGCAGATGCAGCAGCTACCTGTGAGTAACACCACTGCATTTAGAATCAGTGTCCACCTTTAGGAAATGAGGCAATAGGGTGTGTTTTTTTGCTGATATTTGGTAATAAAAGATCAATATTACTAACTATCTTACCCTTGTTAGTGCAAAAGATATCTCATACACAAATCATTTTTGCTGTGTCGAGGCCCAGGAGATCTTAGTACCAATGTTTTGACCTTTTAAACATCTTGTATACAAATATAAATACCTTGCATTGACATTTGCACGTCGTCATTCCAACGTATTACATACAGAAGGATGAGTGAGGCAGTAAATCCACACAATATTCATATAATGAGCGCTTTGAGCACCAGGAAAAGCGCTATATAAATAACATGTATTATTATGATCATATTTTCAAAGCCCTAAATGGGCTGGCTCCGTCTTATATAGCCGAACTCCTCCATCGCTACACCCCAGCCAGAGCTTTAAGGTCTGCTGACCAGCTGTTGCTGATAGTGCCCAAGACCAGGCTCAAAACCCGAGGGCACCGAGCCTTCGCAGCAGCTGGCCCTAGGCTCTGGAACAGTCTGCCCCTCCATGTGAGGTCGGCCGAGACCCTAGGGGTTTTTAAATCCTCACTGAAGACTCACTTCTTCTCTCTGGCCTTCTAGTCAGAGCGGAGCACGACACCTGACTATTCCCTGTGTTTTAGTTTTTTATATTTCTGTTGTAAATGATTGTCTTTTATTGTGATTGTAGTAAAGTGTTTTTATTACATGTACAGCACTTTGGCTCGACCAAAAATCGCTTTTAAATGTGCTATATAAATAAAACTTGATTTGATTTGATAATACTCCTCAATAAAATCCTTTATTGGATAAATATTGTGACTAATTTCTTATTTAGTAAGTAGCCGTGTAATCAGCGGGACAATGTGCATCGAGCCGGTCAAAGTCAAAGTCAACTTTTTGTGTGTACAGACAGAGAGATCGAAATACCGTTTCCCACAATCCCGAATACAAATATATATAAAAAATATGTATAACAATATGTTTATCATACACAATCAACGGACACATTTATACATATGCACACATTAAGACTTAAATAAAAGCACAACAATCAATATATACAAAATAACAGTCACTTCAATATCTTTGGGAAATGTACATTAGTGCAAGATTGTCCATAGCAGCGTAAAAAGTGTCTGATTTGAGTGTCTGAGTGTGTGTGTGTGGGGAGTTAAAGTCCAGTGGGGGCAGGGGGGGTCACCCGCATTATCCCTTACTTTATAATTGTACCCTGATTTCCATGCCTTTCCCTCAGGTTCTGATGCAGCAGCCTCAGATCCTGAAGACGGACTCTCTGGTTCTGACGACACTGAAACCAGACGGCACGCAGGTTCTGTCGACCATGCAGAGCCCGGGGATAACAACCCTGACCACGCCCATGCAGAACACCGCTCTGCAAGTCCCGGTACACAGACACAGTTTCACGTTTGATATTATTAGCAAAGGTGGAAGAAGTACTAGATCCTCAACAAAGCCAAAAGTAGAAACACTTAATGCTCCAATATGCAGTTGTGGTCACTGTATGTATATTTTTGACCCCGCAGATTTGATCACATTTTCAGAAGACTCATTATAAATTCATAAAAGAACCAAACTTCATTTAGTATGTGCTCCAATCACTCATCACAGAAAAATAAGAGTTGTAGGAATTATTGAAAAGTCAAGACTGTCATGAAATACATGTTCTTTACAAGTGTATGTAAACTTTTGACGGCAAATGTCCTGAATTCAAAATGTTACTTAAAGGTGGGGTAGGTAAGTTTGAGAAACCGGCTCGAGATACACTTTTTGTTATATTCCATGGAATGCTCTTAACATCCCGATAGCAATGAATATCTTAAGTGCTTTGACAAAGAATCCATTAAAAATATCATCTGTGGAAGCCGTAGTACTGTAAAAAGCACGACCAATCATTTGAGCCGGCCCGGCTAAAATAACTGGATGGCCTACCTGCCTGTCAGCCTTCCATCTGTGCACAAACTTATCTCGTGCCCTCATTGGTCATGTGCGCGTTCGTGTGTGTTGGAGGAGGGGCTCTGTAAGGAAGTGGCAGATTTGTTCCGGCTGTGTATTTTCAAATTCTAGCGCACTCGAGCTGGTTTCTCCAAAATTACCTATCCCACCTTTAAGTAGAAGTGCAGAGGTATATTTAGCTAAATGTACTCAAAAGTACTCATTATGACTAATTGGTCTTTTTTTACAGTACTATATTATTATAGAATTTATGTGTAAAAAGTAGGCAGTAACTTTGTGTTAAAAGTGCAAAAAGCTTGATATATGCCTCTGAAATGTAGTGGGGTAGAAGTATAGAGTAGCATACAATAGAAACAGACAACTAGAGTGCAATTATGTTATTACGTACAGTACTTTGTAATTGTACTTGCATCCCATCAGTGATATTTGGGGGTTGAAAACACAGTCACAGTTTCCGTCCCAAACTGAAACTAACGTACTGCTCTTGATTTCCCCCAGACGCTGATGAGCAGCAACATCCTGACCACCGTCCCCGTCATGATGAGCGGAGACAAGCTGCCAATCAAACAGCTGCAGCCAGGCTCCGCCCACAGCAACACGGGAGCCAGAACCATGATGGATCAGAGCCAGATGATGGGGGGGGTGATCGGCCCGGGGGGGGGTGGTGAAGGAGGGAGAGAGGAGGACGACTCACAACATCATCGAGAAGAGGTACCGCTCCTCCATCAATGACAAGATCCTGGAGCTCAGGGACCTTGTGATGGGAAACGATGCCAAGGTGGGTCTCTTAAAGGTCAGCTATTACGCTTTTTCATGTCTCTTCTACATCAACATGTGTCCCCTCTGTGTAAAGACATTCTGAAAGTTTCAGGAACAAAGATTCTCTCTCTTTTTGTCCTGATCCATTTCTATAAAAACCTGTCTGAAAATGAGCTGATCAGATTTTGGCCACTTTATGATGTCATAACGATGTTTTGTCTTGTGTAACCATTAGCCAATCACCAACCAAGGTAACCCCCCCCCCCCCCCCCCCCCACCTTATCACCTGAATCTCCTCCTAGAGCACCATTGTGTTCTGTTTAACCAAATCTCTCTCAGAGGGGCGTGGGGAGGGGCTCCTTATTTTCATCTAAAGTAACAGACAGAGAATCAGTACTTTGGAAACAGGGCTGAAACAGAGGGGATTATGGGTAATGCTGCAATGATCTGTTTGGTGTTTCAGCCAATCAGAAACAGGCTCTGGATATATCTGAGACCTATAATATATTGATGAAAAACAGTATAATAGGGGACCTTTAACATCAGGAGAGTGACATTTTAAAGGCCTTTCATCATTATTACATTTAATAAATATATCAAGCAAATTTAACATGAATTGTTTTAGTGTTTAAATGTGTAAAATAATCCACTGAATTCTCCAATTAATCCCAACATGCCCTTTTTTCCCAGATGCACAAATCAGGAGTGCTGAAGAAGGCCATCGACTACATCAGATACCTGCAGTCGTCCAATCAGAAGCTGCGGCAGGAGAACATGGCGCTAAAGATGGGCAACCAGAAGAACAGTGAGTGATTTACAAACTGAATGTTTAGAAGTGGAGTGTGATCTGTAGGGATGTCACTGAGTCTCTCTCTCTCTCTCTCTCTCTCTCTCTCTCTCTCTCTCTCTCTCTCTCTCTCTCTCTCTCTCTCTCTCTCTCTCTCTCTCTCTCTCTCTCTCTCTCTCTCTCTCTTTCTTTATCTCAGAAACAGTGATTCGCTCGGAAGATGTGGAGATGAAGGAGGAGATCGTGATGATGTCTCCTCCGGCCTCGGACTCTGGTTCTGGTTCTCCTCCCCAGTTCTCTCCCTACTGTGTGGACTCAGAGCCCGGCAGCCCCCTGCTGGACCACGACCAGGTAACACACCTTAGCTTTAGAGTTGTGGTAGAACAAAATCTTGCTTGTGTCTCTCAAATTAGGATACCAAACAGCATGGCTTTAATGAAGTGTCCGTGAAAACACACACACAGAATACCTTTTTTTAAGTTATTTCCAAATTGGCAGTATCCTCCTTGTATTGATCTGAATCTTGACATTAAAATAACTGTAATGTTAACTGTAATAGTAGCCAAAGAGTGACCAGTGCTATAATAAATAAATACAAAAGAATAATGGATAATTAAAACTAATAATACAATTTTTTTGAAAATGTGAAGTAAAATAAAAAATAAAATAAACAAGAGGGTGAAAAAAAGAAAATTATTATTATTATAAAATACAGTATTTATTACAATTATTCTATTTATTTAATAATAATAATATGTTTATTTCGTATAGCACCTTTCACAGAAATAGAATTCACAAAGTGCTTCACAAGAGAAGAAACATGAATACAATAACAACATGAGGCAGAAATGTAAGGTCAACATAAAAACAGAACACAGACCACGTGGAGTCCCGAGAGGAACAAACATAAGAACAGAACACATCACACACATCTCAAGTATAAAAAAAAGCCAATGTAAAAAGTCATTTAAAAGTATAATTACTCATTATCGTTAACCTGTTCTTTCCCAGTTGAAGAGTGAGCCAGGCTCTCCCTCCTCGGTGGGAGTGATGGACGGCTCTCGTCTCCTCCTCTGCGCTCTCACCTTCTTCTGCCTCTCTCTGAACCCTCTGCCCTCCATGTTGGGCTCCGAGGCCTCGGGGAGCCCCGGCCTCTCTGCGGGCCACGGGCCGTCCAGAACGCTCGTCTGGTGGTTCCCCAGTCCCACTCAGGACTTTGGTGAGTAATCGGTGGTCCGGTAGTTTGTTTCAAGGTTCATGGCAAAATCTAAGATGTGTTGGAAAATGTGTAATGTGCTAAACGTTTTTTTCAGCTCATATTAAATATTCAACAGAAAATATAACAATTTAGATCAGAATTGGTCTTTTTACTTTCCTCCTCCGGGCTTCCGTATACTTGTTTTTATATGTCGAGCTTTAAAGGTCACCTATTATGTAAAATCCACTTCTTCATGTCTCTTCTACATCAACATGTGTCCCCTCTTCTTCATGTCTCTTCTACATCAACATGTGTCCCCTCTTCTTCATGTCTCTTCTACATCAACATGTGTCCCCTCTTCTTCATGTCTCTTCTACATCAACATGTGTCCCCTCTTCTTCATGTCTCTTCTACATCAACATGTGTCCCCTCTTCTTTATGTCTCTTCTCCATCAACATGTGTCTCCTCTTCTTCATGTCTCTTCTACATCAACATGTGTCCCCTCTTCTTTATGTCTCTTCTCCATCAACATGTGTCCCCTCTTCTTCATGTCTCTTCTACATCAACATGTGTCCCCTCTTCTTCATGTCTCTTCTACATCAACATGTGTCCCCTCTTCTTCATGTCTCTTCTACATCAACATGTGTCCCCTCTTCTTCATGTCTCTTCTTCATCAACATGTGTCCCCTCTGTGTAAAGAGTCTCTGAAAGTTTCAGGAACAAAGATTCTCTCTCTTTTTGTCCTGATCCATTTATATAAAAACCTGTCTGAAAATGAGCTGATCAGATTTTGGCCACTTTGTGATGTCATAACGATGTTTTGTCTTGTGTAACCATTAGCCAATCACCAACCAAGGTAACCCCCCCCCCCCCCCCCCCCCCCCCCCCCCACCTTATCACCTGAATCTCCTCCTAGAGCACCATTGTGTTATTTTTAACCAAATCTCTCTCAGAGGGGCGTGGGGAGGGGCTCCTTATTTTCATCTAAAGTAACAGACGGAGAATCAGCACTTTTGAAACAGGGCTGAAACAGAGGGGATTATGGGATGCTGCAATGATCTGTTTGGTGTTTGGAGCCAAACACTTCAGAGACATGTTTTGTATATATCTAAGACCTAAATATAACTGGATGGCCTACCTGCCTGTCAGCCTTCCATCTCGTACACAAACTTATCTCGTGCCCTCATTGGTCATGTGCGCGTTCGTGTGTGTTGGAGGAGGGGCTCTGTAAGGAAGTCTGAAAGAAGGGGCAGATTTTTTCCGGTTGTGTATTTTCAAATTCTAGCGCACTCGAGCTGGTTTCTCCATTCTTACCTACCCTACCTTTAAGTCATAAACACAGTAAATATAACAATTTAGATCAAACTTGATAACGGTTTTTTTTTCTCTCAGGGTTTCCGTAAACTTGTCTTTATCTTTTGAGCTTTCATTCATTTTTTTCTGTATCATAAACAGTCATTGGAAAGCCATTATCGTATATAATCTATATTGATCCTATAAGTCTCGATTTGAATTTTTGACCCAGCACTTGGTTGTGATGTTTTCTAAAATGTAAAATGACCTTAACCCCATTTCTTCTCATCCTCCAGGATCCTGGCTGCGCTGCCTGTTGCCATGGGTGATGGTGTGGGTGCTGAGTGGGGTGGGGGCGGTGTGGGGGTGTGTGAGGGTGCTCTATCTGTGGGAGCCCGTCACACCGCTGCACTCCCCGAAATCTGTGTCCTTCTGGAGGCATCGCAAACAAGCAGACCTGCATCTCAAAAGGGTGAGGACAGACCAGACATGTTTCCAGAGTTTTCCCTTCGTTATATTGGAACAAAAATCCATCATAACCTTTCTGTAATATAAATGCATGAATATAACATTCATATATATCACAGCCTACTCACTGTAGTGCTCCCTATTTTCCTCTGAATAACCTGTCCCTATCATGTGTGTCCACTTTAATGGTCTTCTCCATGATGGTAGGTTTGTGTTTGTATCATGTTCTGTTGCTTTTACCTCTTAGAATATTTAACAAAGTGTACGGTGTCCTTGGGTGTCATGAAAGGCGCCTTAAATAAAATGTATTATCATTATTAATCAGGTCGTAATTCAATAGATCCCCAGGGTAGGTAGCTGTCTAGAAAATGCAAAAAAACAACCTCCAACTGGACGAGTTTTATTTCCAACATCCTTATTATAATCCCGATGCAGCAAACATTTATGTAGAATTACCCTCCTGTTTTCTTTCCAAGCTTGAGGGCCTGTAAAGCCCTTCATTATTAGTCACTGTCATTTATACATTACGGTTATTTGGGAATTGTGTCCCAATGATTTATATATATTTCTTACCCCAGCTTTAAACAAACCAAGAAAACTACTTGCCAGCCTATTCAAATGTATTTTAACCCGGCATAAGACTTTTGTGTTCAGTTAACTTCTCAAGAGGTAGCATTTCCAAATATAGGAAATAATGATCACACGACTCAGATTTCATGTGGCAGGATTTTTTTTAATCCAGTTTTTGACGTGTTTGAAGAATCATATTTGA